>NC_052626.1:129186436-129486436 GCF_016161935.1 Mauremys reevesii | reverse complement strand
TTTGTTCCCACTAGTGAATTATTAAATACAACAATGTTTAAACATAGCGCTTATACTCAGACTGAGTTGGCTCTAGTTTGAACTCTCAGACCCCTGGTTATTTTTGGCTTAACCCACCATGTTCCAAGTACTGTTAGACACTGCTCCTGCATGGGTAATTTTACATCTACAGGAGCCATCAACTTACTTCAAGAACAGAAGGTCATTTTTAAAAAGGTTAAAAAAAAATCAGGAAAAATATTTACTCGTAGCAGCATAGTAAAATCTAAGCTAAATAGCTAGCGGAGGACATGCTTGATGCTGAAGATACTGCTTGCTCCCCCCGCAGTACACAATGGGTGGATTCTGACAGTGAACTTCCTCAAGAAGAGCCCTCACCTCACAGTGTTGGGGGTAAAGGCATCATCTTTCAGCGTGAACAGCAACATGAGCTGAGCACAAAATACTGTCTGGCTATAATACGGTCCTAGATGTGACCATTCATGCCTGGTGTCCTCAGGCAGCTGCCACTAAGGTGGCCTCAGGGAAAGAGAAGCTCTCTCCGAGTGGGCACAGATCACTAATCTTCCATGAAAACACCAGTATCAAGTCAGGGGCAATGCAGGCCTTCAGGGATTCTCCTCTCTGCCTTGAAGGCTACAAATGAAAGAGGGCATCCTTGGTGGCACTATTCCACAGCCCAGCACAGCTATCTGGGAAGTATTTTGTTTGCTCTCCCCTACCTTGGGAGACATGAAGCTGCAGAGCCCATTTTAACACTAGGTCTGATACTCCACTACAGGGCTAACACCTTAATCCAGAGCCAGCCAGCCCATTTATTCAGAGTCCATGGAGAGAGGCAAACAGGGAGGTGCGTTAATAAGTCACTGGCTCTTATCATCTCAACCACGAGACAGCCTCTCACAAGTCAGGCTGTCAGCACGGATTCATTTGCATGCAGGAGGCAGGAAAAGGAAACTTCATTTGAAGAGCACCAAGGCACACAGGGACATGCTAATTTGACACTGACCTCTGCCACCAAGGCTCATCGGCAGCTATTATAGTTTTTTCTGGTGCAGTCTAAGTAAAACGTGACCTATGGTTAAAAAGCTCTCAGACTTGTCATCTACACAGAATTTTGTGCGCATCCCCCACTTGCAGCACCAGCGATTCCCAAGGATACCCCAAGGTTATCCCTACAGAAACAACATACGCCTGTGATCTGGATAGCCACAGCTGTTTCAGTGGCCAAGATCTATTGGAGCCGAGGCTGCGTTATCCAAAACGGTTTTCAAAGCATCCCCACCCCCAAGAAAATGGACAGTCAAAATACATAGCTGCTTTCGGCAATAATCAGCCCTGCTGTTCTGCAACTCCACTTCTTACAATCACAACCAAAACATAAAATCATCTTCCCTGCAGGATATAAGCCTTACAAAATCGCTCTGTTTAGAGTAAATATACATTTCCTTTAGCCACAGAGGGCAGCCTGCTGGAAGGGGACATTTTGCGTATGCTATCTAGGAAGGCTTTAAGCACTAACTGAGAGACGAAACGGAGCTGCCATGTCAGCTAAGATTTCTAGAAGGCACTCTCCTCCCTCTCCAACCCTGCCCCAGCCTTTTCCAGGGAGCCTACTACTAGGAAGTCAATACCGACGGGGACTGTTCAGGGTACTGACCCAGGGGTGCTTTGCAAGCGGTCCCTAAGTTAATTCTGGGCCATGGAAAGATTGCTTCTACAGGGATAGTTCAGGGCACTAACAAGACAGAACAGTTGGGGATTTTAGCTTTAAAATGTTTAATTAATTTCAGCATTTGTAAAGCCAGGCAAAGCATGCTGCAAAAAGGGAAGGATGGCGTCAGACATTACACAGGCAGCTCTGTTCCCACCCAGCTCTATCAAGATACTGCAATTGTGAAGTATCCCAATCGTTCAGGTCCTAGGCATCTTGAATAGGGATTTCACGTCATCCCAATCCATGGGCACTTTGGCTTGAGTGCATCATCCACCAGGTACTAGGATGAGATCCAGTCAAGTCCTTTTACTTAATCAGGATTTAAAACCTCAACCTCTCTCTGCCAGATGGATTTCATTTAAATCCTTTATGCTGTCCAGAAGTCCTCTAAAAGTTCCTCCTGACCCAGATGTTACTGGACACTGCCTGTAGTGCCCCAGGTATATTAGTCACATTTACATAGCAGTTTACACTATGTAAGTGTTTAGCTCTATCACCACCCCTACAGGGAACTGCCCCAATTTTAAAAGCAGACTAAGCCATTTGTCCAAATGGAAACTGCAAGTCAGTCCCATGGTCACTCCTTATTCCTCTGGACCTGTGCATCAGTTCCTGAAACTAAATAGGATGGAGACCTCATTGGACAGAACAATGTGGGTGTGGCACTTATGGTTTGGGGAGGGGAGCACCTGGTTGCTTAGAAAAATACCCCTGGTTTTTAAAGCTCAATAGCAGAACCCAACATCACCACTTTCAACAGCGAGTAGACTCCTAAAAAAACCTCAACTCATTTTGGCATCATGTACTAGGTAACAGCAAAGAAGAGCCATATAAACAGATCAGCCCTTGTGCAAGCTTTTTCCTCCCTACCACCAGCGACTAGACAGGTTTAAAGGTGAATTGTGAAGGTTTTGCTAAAGTAGGTCTGTAAGATCCCAAAGGAGAACACTGGCTGTGTAACAGCTACCTCCCTAAGGTACCTACACTACAGGCTTCTTCCTCAAGTCTCTTTAGTACCTAGTGCTTCCTTAGCTTATTTGCCCCTTTGTGGATAGCATCTGATACCACCTCGTGCATGCTCCAGAATCTGAGCAGCCTTGGGGATCTCAGTGGAAAAAAATAAATCCTGTGATTAACTTCCTCTACTTCTAACCCTCCTTTAGGTTTCCCCCTGCCCTTTCCAGGCCAGTATCGCATCATCACCCCAGAAGCTTGACGGGTCACAGTGAAGTTAGGACAAGGCCACTGCTTATCAGCCCATGTACACTAGCTGATTGCAAAGGGGTTAAAAAATGGCAGCACAGTTACCTTTATCCTGACTATCATTAGACACTAAAGTTTAGTAACAAACATGCAGAAATAAATCACCCGTACTGCCTCTGCTGTATGTACAGTGTTAGTGAATTACTGTGACACCCTCCTGCGCTAGCATCATTAAGGATCTGTTGGGATTTCCATTATAAATCCTTATTATCAGGGGTTCATAAACTTTCATGTATAAATTTGCCACTAGCTGAAACAGACATGCTGCCAGAGCTGGAATCTTATTTTATTCTTGAAAGCCACATGCAAAGTTTGGTTTAATAGGGCTGTGTCATTTTAAATGGACATAGCTGCAAAATAAGTAAGTGACAGGGGTTTGAATTTCATTATTTTCAAACTCGTGCAACTGACAAACAGAGTGGTGTATTTTTTAAATGAAGTCTCTCTACTGCACACAAGCACTCAAGTCCTGATCTTTACTAATTTCATTTTGAGGTTTATATTTCAGACAGCAATGGAGCATCTGTAAAGTATGCATGATTGGACAATCAGTTATTTTCAACTCTATGGATTTTCTGGCAGTGATTTATCAAGCCAGCATTATTTTGGGGTTGACAAGAAGGAAGAGAAACAAGCCCACTGAAGCAAGCTTTAGGAACACGGATGCCTTTTTTGCTTGCAGGTGAAGTGTACTCAGCTGAGCAGAGACTGCGGCAAGACTGATATATTTGACCTAGCACAGCAGGAGGCAGATACTCAATGCATAGCAAGTCATTCATCAGGTTGCTGCAAACTGAGTTGCAATGGCTATCTGAGGGGGTTACTATTATACAAGGGTGCTGAATACAGGAACCTTGTGACTGGGACCAGACAAGAGCCATGAAATGTTTGACTTTTGTTAAACGTTAAATTAGAAACATTACCTCAAGACTTGGGCAACTTCTCTTTGTCATCTAAGACACCCTAAAAGCTAGGAATCAGTGATGGGGAATTCTGCCACCCTTAGTTGACATCCTGATACTTTTTACAGGCTTCTCAAAGCCAGGGTGATCCTCCAATGTGAGGTAAAGAAGGATGGCAGTGACTGCTGTGACTACTCAGGCTTTTGTTGATTTCAAGAGGGAACCTTAACTTTGCAATTGAACATGGACCACAATGACAGCCCTGGTGTAACTATCAGAGTATGGAGATTGAACCAATCAGTGTTGCCCTGACAGCAACCCTGAGGACATCACAGCAGGGAGGGGAAAAAAAGTTATTTTACTGGTGAACAAGAAAAAATAGAGATGTGAGCAGTGGACAAGTTCTCTGTACAGGGCACAGATCTAGGTCTGACATCCATATATGAAAGAAGAAAAAAAAGAACAAATTCATTGCAAAAATGACAAAATGACATTTAGCCTGAAAAACTGAAATGTACTCAAGTCAGGAAATGAGATTTTAGTTTTGACACTTAAGTACAATAGTGAATAGTTTGTTACAAATACTTACGCTAGATTTGTACAAAGGCTTGAATTCTCTAACAACTGCAGATTGCTATACGCGCACACGCACAAAATGAATACGTTACAGCCATAACTTACAGTAATCAAAAATATTCCAAACAGGCAAGCTAGCCAAGTTGCTGTGGCTTATGAGTTTCCTGATTTCAGTACATTTACAATACTCATCCTTAATGATCCCTTAATATGACCCCCCTACCCCCCCAACAACTAAACAAAGAAACCATGGGAAATCTGGTTTACATATTCACATGTATTAGTTTTCCCCCTCCCAAGCACTTGGTGTATTATAATATTCTTTTAAACATAGAGTTTAATAAAGCATATCAAGTCAGGGTGCCACACCGATGGCTGGAACCAGTACTAGCTGCAGTTTCTAAGTTCTTTGCAGCCCCCTGCAGTAATCTAACCTCAAAGTGACAATGGCATGGATAACCATAATAAGGTCCAAATCCAAAAGAAAGGGCTTTCCAAGAGCCAACAGGAAGCACACTTGACAAACACCATTCCCAGGGTATGCAGCAGCAGCTGGCAATCCAAAAAAGCCTCTGTGCTGATATGCTCCATTCATCAGGGTGCAGATAGAATTTTTGATGTTAGGGTTAGCATTAGAGTTTAGTTTGTCTCATTCAACTCCCTGACAGTTCACCCAGTTAAATTGGACACAGATGGGCTAAGCTGCATCCACTAGAAAAAAATCAGAATCTAGAGCTGGGCATTATAACAGAGTCCATAATATGTATTTCTTCACTGACCATGAAGGGTGGCAAGACCGAATCTGGCTCAACCTTGCTTTGCAAGCCCTTGGAGCAGATGAGCAATTGTCCCATAGTAGCCTCTGGGATCTCTTAGACGGAAAGGAATGAAGCCACTCAAGAGTGACTATCAACAGCTGCTGACACATCCCCACAAGGTCAATGGTATCAAAGGAAGTTGATAGATCAGGATTGACAGCTGATTTTCTATCTTCACTAGAAGGAAGTAGCACCATACATGCAGTCTCTGTACTGTATATTTAGTCCTTAAAACAAACCTGAGGGGGATCAAGAGACCTAAGCCACCCGCTATTCATTTTTCACCACCTTCTCTATAATCCAAAACTGTGAGATCGGAGCTGGGACAATAATTCCATCTCTGAGGCTAAGTGACTACATAAACCACTCGGGACTTTTATCTCTGTTGATGATGCTTGGCTTCTGTCATCAGCAGAACCATTCCATAAAATTACAGCCCCATAAATCAGTTCTGTTTATTCTACGTATACATAATATAGTAGACTCCACTATTATGGACTTCTTGGCAGGATTAATATCGAAGGGCTGAAAATTTAATGCTGTTTTTGTTAATAGAAAGAAAAGTTATGAAAACAAGTCAGTTGCCCAAGAGCAAATTAAGTATATAACAACAAACTTAATAGTTAGCACATTATGTCCTTCTCTAGCCATATACATATTCCGAACACGGCTACACATGGACTCAGTAGATTTGTCAATTACTTCTTTCAGCACATTCTCCAACTGTTCATTAGTGATATGGAAACACATTCTCTCTCTTTCTGGTTTAATGTGGTCTCAGAGAAACTCATTTGCATCAGGGTCAAGGGACTATTGGTTTATATTACCCTATAGTTTACTTTTCAGTATGAATCACAAGACAGAGCTCAAACATTTTTTTAAAACAGAATTTGTAACACTTTAAATTTCAAAGTCACTATGGTGGATTCACAATTTCAGACTGCACTGTGCACATTTGCTCACAAGACCACCATCCCCTCTATATTTATGCGGATGGGGTCAGACCTAACAAAAACAGTAGAATTCAATATTAAACACAAACAACTGCAAGAGGAAACTGTTAACATGAAAACATATTGTTAACTTCAGTTTAGAAGTTTCTTGCCAGCAGTCATTTTACACTGTATACACCGAAAAATCCCAAAGCACTTTATAATCTGTGCTCCTGTATTTTCATAACACCTTTTGGCCGAATGCACTGACTTAAGATACATACCATGAATTGCAAGCTGCTCAGCAAAAAGATCATATCCATTTATGCATTTGTACAGCATCTAACAATGTGTCTTTGGAGCCTACAGTAATATTATACTATACAGGGATTACTCCACGAGTTACTGAAATGCAGCTCTCTCTGGGGTACAATGTTGCAGCTATTTATCAGCACACAGCAACATTACAGAACTGTTTAAGACAGGAAGTAAACAATTAGTTAATTGAAGCTGCAAGCGAAAATTATGGTAGGCAGAAGGCAACTAGACTGAGAATTTGGCAAGGGCATTCGTGTTGAATATCCCTGTTTTTGAAAAAATTGCCATGGGATCAAAAATGATCAAATTGGTCACATTTTTTTAAATATTTGTTACACAGCATGCATAATTTACATTAACTGCATCAAAAGCTTCAATTCCAGAATGTTGACGTAACATGCTACTTAGCAGTTCAAGAAAAACTGATACCGCAACTCAAGCAGCTATCCAATGAACTGAAATGGTTATATTATTCCAGATTATTGGAAAACTAATCTAGCTACATACCCAGCCTAGCACCTGTGACTGGTGACCTACAAATCTGAGAGAGAAAGAACAGAAGTCATTGTGCATTTAGATCTGTATTTAGGGCATAAACATAAAACTCTGCAATGGAGTAAAAATTCCTCCACATACAGTAGCTGATATTTAACCTGCAACATTGCTATGCTAGTATAGTGATAGGATTCAAATAATAAACTGTGTTTGCTTATTCCCATGTACAAACCCTGCTGGAAGATCATGTATTGGCATTACTTGAGAAATGTGCTTCTCAGATCAAAATCCCAGGAGACCTTTACTAAAAAAAAAGTGAGACTTCCGTGCGTTTGAGAGAAGGCTGCAGCCATTCTTTTCAGCATGATTTTCCACCTGTGCTCCGCAGCCTCCAATAATCTCAAATTGGTTTCTGAGTAAAAAAGTCAAGATGTTGGTTTTGACCTATAAAAGTCTTCATGGTTTAAATCAGTTGCACTGTAGTCTCTCTCCTCACACTCTGACAGCTGAGATCAGCCAGGGAACTTGAACTGGCCTGGAGCTGTAAGTATGGAGGACTGTGCAGGAGAGGCCCCTCAAACCTGGAACTTGCACTTCCCTTTATTCAACAGAACACCATTTTGCAATGTGCTCAGGAGGTCTGCAAACACATGTATTTATCCAGGCTTTTCCGGAAGCTGGAGTTAGGCTGGAAGCAGTTTTAGTGTTGCTGATCTAGACAGTTTATTATGGTTTGTGATTTTAGCAGGCATGCTATCTATATACAATGAATAAATATTTTCCGTGGCATCCATTTGCTAAAAACAGACACCCTTAGCTGAGAGGATGGATAATCTTTCGGGTCTCCGGATGGAAAGCCTCATCACTGGAGGTGAGGGGAGATTTGAGTTAGAGAGTAGGGTAAAAAATGTTGTGCTCTAAATCAGGGGAAATGAAAAAAGAGTAAACCTATGTTGCCTCTTATCAGACTCCAGCAATTCTCTCTAGATTACTTTATTAAGTCTATTTTAAGAGACCATCAAGGACATTCAAAGCTTGGTGTAGACAGGCTTGTTTAGAAACTAGTAGGAATCAGATAAAAAACATTGGCCACATTTACATAGAACAATAAAATATTTCAGCATTTTAAATGGCTAAAGAGAGGAACATTGGAATTAATCCTCAGAAATTAAAGCCCGCACAAAACAAATGACAGAGGCCAGAAAATGTGCAAAGAATATTTTAGTTTGCAAACAAAACAGACCCTGCCTGGTCCTGCAATTCAGAGGGCAAATTAAACATGAAAATATAAACACACACACACAAAAAAAGAATTAAAAACTTTAAGAAGTAAAAGCTGCTGGGAAGTGACAAAGGAGATTTTCTTGTTCATCAAAAAAGGATGACGTTTACTAAAGCTGGGTCACCAAAGAGGTAGGACCAGAAAAGAGAAGACTACAGAAAGGGGACCGGGGGGAAGGATACATCAGGAAGGAACACCACACACTGGCCTTGGCACTTCATTATTAGAAAGTTTAGAAGAACTGCAGAAACAAAATATGGAATTCAGTCACAGACGTGACCTTAAAGCTGTCAGTCTCCCAGTGTCCAAAACAAAAAAACAAAAACACAAAAACCAAAAACAACTGTGGTGTACTGGTTTCTCACAATCAGATTTCAACTTGAATTGTAAGTATTTTAAGTGACTTACACACACAAAGCCGTAAGGGAGCTGTTACCCAGCAGATAAGTCATACCGGCTTGTCAGAACAAGTACCATGTTAAACTCACAAGTTACATGAGTTTACATAAGCACAAAAGTAACTATTCTGGCCCTCTCTCATTTTGCACTTTTTGGTGATATTTTTACGTAATGGTGGCTTTTTGCACCAAACACAAAATAAAAGTTTTGTATTTCAATGCAACTGTTTTTAATTTTTATCAAAACAAAAATCTCAATTGTCAAAATTAAATTTTTTTAAATAAATAAATTACTATAGTACAATTACATGATTTTTGCTAGCTGTGGCAAAACTAAACCTAAAACCCTCAAAAACCCAGAGGTTATAGTCTTAGAGAGGAAGATTGGCCCAGTGGTTAGGGCACTAGCCCAGGACTTGGGAGACCGAGGTACAATTCCCTTCTCTTCCACAGACTTCCTGGTGACCTTGAGCAAGTCACAGTCCCTCTGTGCCTCAGTTTCCCATCTGGAAAATAGGAATAGCAGCACTTCCCTTCCTCACAAGGGTGTTGCAAGGATACACAAGTGAAAGACTGCAAAGCACTTTGAGATGTACTGATAAAAAGGCCTACCTAAGAAATAGGTATTGTTAATTCACTAAGGCTCTCATTCAGCTAGTTATGTATGCACATGACCAGTTAATGGGGCTCACATGCTTAAAATTACCACCGTGCTTGGTACCAGCTGTATTGGGACCTAAGAGAGCTGAGATCTATGGCTGAAAGGACACTACAGATGTGCAACAGTTTACTCTCAATGTTGATAGTAATGAACCATCAAAAAAGATGAGCCAATTCAACAGCATCTCTACAATTCCTGGGAGTGGAGAATTGAGAAAAGCAATTTGATTTTATAGTAGAACATTACGCTCCACTCCAATTATTTATATGAAAGAGGGGCAGGGCAGTGTTGTCCAGTGCCATCATTAGACATGAAGTATTAATTGATCAGCTAAATAATCCACACTCTGGGGAACACATGTATCCAAGTGGTTTCTGACTGATGAATCTCTGCTGGATTGTGCATTTCCTTTGTCTAACAAATCTAAAATAACATGCGTGTTTTATTTACAGTTCTCTTCTCCTCCTTCATAAGAAACGCTCTTGTTGAAAGGGCTAAAACTAGAACACAAAGCAGCCACATCACTTTATAGAGCTGGTGCAGGGACTTAGCACGGACCACAGAACTCCATTAGAAATTCAGCATAGGAGCTGCTCATGTGATGCTCGACAACTGTAAATATGGTGGATTAAGAAATATCGGGAGCAGGGTCTGAAGCTAATTCTTGATGGCCTGGCCAGTTCCTTGCTACTGCATGTATGGCAGAGGCCACGTTTTTTTCATTGACAGATATAGCCCTAGAAAACCAACTAGTTCACGACACAAATATTGCAGTGCATTATTATGACAACACAAGAGTGTAAAAGCTGAAACTCTTTATGCTAAGGGACCGGATGAAGGAGTAAAAAGGTCACAATTCACACACTAATCAGGGAAACTCAGGGCACTGACTATTATAAATATCTGACAAACCCTCACTGTACCAAGAACACAGGTCCCTTAAATAATAAAGGCAGCTATTTAGGCAAAAATAATTCTGAGCAATGAACTGCCTCTGTGGGGTCAACCAGACAAGAGAATTGATTGTATGAGAAGCCAGTTTTGCCAGGAACTTGTGCTCCTTAAACAAGGGGAAGATATGGTAGATCTCACTGTCAGGAAATATTATTTACCCTTCATGTAATACACGACACAGGGGTCCACCTAATGAAATTAACAGGCAGAAGATTTAAAACAAACATAAGGGAGTACGTCACACAACACAGTCAACCTGTGGAACTCATTGCTAGGGGATGTTCTGAAGGCTGCAAGTACAACTGGTTTCAAAAAAGAATTAGATAAGTTCATGGAGAATAGGTCCATCAATGCTATTAGCGAAGATGGTCAGGGACACAAGCCTATGCTCTGGGTGTCCTTAAGCCTCTGACTGCCAGAAGCTGGGACTGGATGATGGGATGGATCACTCGCTAATTGCCCTATTCTAGTCACTCCCTCTGAAGCATCTGGCATCGGCCACTGTTGGAAGAGAGGATACTGGTCTAGATGGACCATTGGTCCAACCCAGTATGGCCATTCTTATGTTAGCACTTGGGTTGCCCAATTCCACTCAGAACTGATGCCTCAAATGTTATGCATATAACAGGAACTACATTTATAGCACTTTAGCTGTTAAGTAATATTGACCCAGAAACCACTTAAAAATGACCCTGAGCTCAATACAAAATTCTAGCTGAGAGTGCACGTGTGGGCAATTTTCCGCCTGTCTAAGCAAGTCAATCAACTGTCCCAAGATTGCAGTGGAAGCACTGTGTTTTATTTTAGGCATATGCTTTACAATGTGCAGCTTAGTCATCGTACAGGAACCCAAGCTGCCTCATATTGAGCCATATCAGCACAGCTGGATATTCTCTGCTCCTAGAACAGAGAGAGAGCTGACAAAATCATCCCAAGCTACATCACTGCAGCTCATGCAACACTGGTGGAAGGGCTGAGTGCAAAGAGGAAGTTGGAGATGAAACTTCGTGCTTCGATGTACCGGAAAGTACGATACCTATTATAGAAAGCCCAGGACTCAAATCCCTGGGCCAGTGCAGGCCTGTTCCCTACATTTCCTATGTTTTGCCTAGTCTCATTTTAAATGTTAGACGCAACGGGGATTTTACCCATTTCTCTTGGAGACCATCCCATAAGATCTCGCTGTCGGGATTGTTATCCTGATAGTCCACTGAGGGTCTCATTTCTTAATTTCATCCCATTGTTCCTAGTTTAACACTCTACATAATTATCCCTGCTTATAAGCCCTTCAAATGCTTGTATATTAAATGTTTATAGGCTCATAGAACCAAGAGCTTAGAGATTAAGAGTATCTATTGCCAAAGGTCATCTATTCCATTTCCCTAGTCAATGCGGGAGTGGTTGGGTTCTCTACAGTATATTTTAGAGCGTTTACTGAAGCCCAGCAATGAGGCTTCCACCACTTGCTTTGGGAGGCTATTCCTCAGACTAATAGATTTCATAGTCCGGAAGCTTTTCCCCCATTAGTGCTCTGGCAGTTCAGTTAATTCTTGTGGTGAAGTTCCACTTAAAATTGGGATCTCTCTCAGTGTAAGCAAGTAGATCTACCAAATGGATAAGACAACAGAGGACAAACTGCGATATAGCCTGGGTGAGGAATGAGAAAATGGTTACTGGATAGCTCTAGAAACACTAGATCCTGAAAGGAAGATGCAAGATTGGGACTCCAGAAACCCACGTCCTACTTCCAACTATGCCATCAATTCACTGAGAGGCCTTGGGTAAGTCATAACCTCTGCATCTCAGCTTCCCTAAGTCTACAGAACAGAGATGATGATGCTCAAGAACCTTTGTAATTATTTTGGTGTCTATGAACTCAATCCAAAAATCAATCCTATATAGAACAGAATCCCACCCAGAAAGCAGTTATTCCCAGAACAATTACATTACTATGTTTTCTGAACCATACATTAACTAGTTGCCTTTGTTTGTTCAGGATTTCAGCAGGGCATTCATCCTGGGAAGAAGGGAAAGGAATAGTTTTCACCCAACTGCTCATTACATGCTACAAGTCTTCCAAGCAGTTCTATGAGTATTGAAACAGCTCAAGGGAGTGGAAAGCTTTGCATCACTGCAACATTACCAAGAAAGCCGGGTATCCTTAAGCCAACAGATCTTTTCAAATTCTGTCTGACTCTTATCCCAAGATTTTAAAGGGAGAAAAGAAGGCTGAGAGATGAAGCTCACTAATGGAGGCAGAAAACAGGCACAGACGCAAGAGATTATTTGTAGTTGGTTTAAGACAAGGAGGCCACTGTCCAAAACCCCAGGATTTTCTTATAAAAATAGTATCTGCCTTGGAAGGACGGGGCCTGGGCATGGCCAGACCTCCAGGTTGTGGGCCCTGGCACTATTTGCTTTATTAGAACTCTAGAGATGGAATTGTGCTTACAAGGTCGTCCGGTCAAAAAAAGACAGCTGATTCAAATGCTTTAAGACTGCTAATTGGTCAGAATCACCAATCCACTCTAGTCACCACAGTTCATGCTCACGTGCTCCGACAAAGGAAACTGTTATAAGCACCTTGCTGCAAAGTCTGCTAAAGAAAGGCATTTTCTGTCTAACTGATGAGGCCATTTCTTTGACAAATGAAACATCCCAGTCACTTACAGGGTAGGATCCACACCCATCAACATGGTTATCACCAGCTTCAGTAATGTGACAGTAACCACCATGCTTTTCTTCTATACATCTCAAAGCATGCTACAAAAGAGAACCATCCTTCCCCCATTTGACGGAGGGGGAAAATTAATCAAAGGAGGAAAGTGATATTTGCTCAAGTTCACACAAGGTCCATAGCAGCGCTAGGAATAGAACCTAGGTCTTACTGATTCCTAATCCTGTGTCCAATTCACTGGACCGCACTGCCTACCCAAAAAGGCTTGGCAGTTCCTGTTTACACAGAAACATCTTGGTAATCAGCAGTAACTGTTACATTTACACAAAGTCGAACATCATTAAACAACAAGCTCTATATCCAGTGTGCTGCCAAATTCTGGTTTGCACAGTTACTTTTTCTCTACCTAAATACACTCTACAGTTTGAATTGGATATTCTTTACTTTATCCTAAGCTGTTGTGTACTATCCCAGGGTGCTGTTAAACACTAGATATATGTTTCAATCCAGGCAGCTGTATTTCCAAGGTGGATGAACTGATTTCTGTCCAGTTTATAAAGTGTCTTAAGTCTCTTTTGGATAAAAGGCACTACATAAACATAAAACTATTAAATATCATTTGGCAATGTTTGCCTGCATGCAACCAGGGGGGGGGTGGGGGTTGGCTCTTCCAAGCATATGAACTCAGACAGATGCACAGAGTAAGATCTGAAACTGTTCTACAGCCGAGAGAAGAGGAAGGGAGAACAGATGCACCAGCTAATGTGCTCCTGAAGCTGGGCTGGCAGCATCTCTCTGCCTGGCACCAAACGGCCCCCTCCCCTTCCGAAGCATGAACATAAGTTTATTCTCTCATATAAAATTCATAGTGTGCTGTGACTGCTGTGTGCTCATCTCACAGCTGCTAAATATTCATGAACCAATTACGAAAAACAAATTTATCACTTTAGCCCTCAGCCAAGTTTTGAAGGATTCAAATATTTATGTTAACGAGAGGCTCTACCTCATGCAGTTCCCCTCTCACCCAATTTCATTCCCATTCACATGAGGGATCAAGCCGGATTCACTCCTCACCCCCCAAAAATGCTGCATTGCTGTTTGCTTTGATGATGCCTACGTCTGGCTTGTAAGGAGTTTATATCAGATGACGACAGCGGAGGGGGAGAGCTTGTGTTCATGTTCATATGAAACGGCTAGTGAGTCAGGAGACAGAAAGGAAACAGACACTAAACAGATTATTTTGCAGCCCTGAGCACAAAGTAATATTGTCCTATTATTTGGACCAGGGTTACAGAGTGGAGGAGCTGCTCTCTACTGCAAGTCAGCAACAGGAGAGATCTTTGCCAAGTGAATCACTGCTTCCCCATCCCACTTGCTGAGACAGGCACCACCTTCCCCTTCCAAACAAAGGGGATTCAGCTATCTGGGGCAGGAGCTCACAGACAGTGATGAGCCTGTGAAGGGATCAGACCTTTCAAGGCAAAATTCACCTTCTTTCTTCCCCATCTATGGGCTTATTTGGCACCATCACAGATAGCCCCAAAGCAACATGGGCTTAGCTCTGCCCCCCCCCCCCGCCCCCCGCCCCAGCTTTGGTGTCCCATCTGCCTCATGAGTTCACGAAGGTCACTCCTGAAACACTTGACTCCACGAGGAGGCATGCCCACTTTTAGTAAAGCCACTGGGTGAGATGGATTTTAATGTTTGTACTGCATAGAGCAACACAGACCAGGACACTCTTCCCCTGTAGCTATCTGCATAAATATTAACATTAATGAAGTAACATGTGTAAATCTGCCATGCACCAATGGGAGATTATCCCACTGCCAATACTCTCACTGCAAACAGTCAAAAGCAGAAGAGATCCAGGCTCAGTGCGGTTTTACATTAACCAGACACCATTCAGAGGCTCTAAGTCACATCCTAATTCAGAAGCAGCTGCATTAACCCATCCAGAGGATGAGTCAACCTTTGAGAGAAAACTGAAGAGTTCTTTAGCCTCATCACTACAGTTCTAACTGCCATCAGACCAGTCCCTCTACTGCCCATTTAAGTTGTCACAATACAAAAGTTCCCGCGGTTTTTTCCTTCTCTTGCGGGTGTGAATTTTGGAGCTGGTGAAAAGGGAGGGGTTAGACATTTCTTACCTGCAGGGAAGATAGAATACAAAACATTTTAAAATTGCAAATGAGCATAGGCCTTAACCCAAGCATAATGTGGGGCATACAATGAGCACATTTCACTGCGCAGCTGCCCCTATAACACGCTGTACTGACTGGTGCCTCTCCTGAGCAGAAACTCAGAAGATCCAGCATCAGTGGCCTGACCCCCACCCCCTGATGAAGTAATTGCCAGTATTTGGCTCTTCTGTAGTCCTTTTCCTCAGTAGATCTCAAAGCATCTTCCAAAGGAGGTCAGCATCATCATCTCCATTTTACAGATTGGAAAAAACACACACAGCAAAGTGACTGGGCCAAAGTCAGCAGTAGAGCCGGGAACAGAGTCCAGCTCTGGCACCTTCGTTCAGTGGTCTAGCCACTAAGTCACATTGCCATATTACAAATGATGATTCTGAGGCAGGCATGATGTCCCACGAATCCAGAGATTAATAAGGTTTATTAAGCCAACTACTCAACCCCCTTCCAATGCATAATATGAGCACTGCATGCTTTCAAACACCTGAAAATGCCCTGCACAGCCATGTCTCTGAACGAGGTCATGGGGAAACAACCCAGATCATGATAAAGGGAAGCACTGATGTCTCATGAGGGTTAAAAGAAAAATCAAAAAAGAGACAAGACAACGCTTAAATCCTACAGATGATCAGGGGACAACAGCTGTGGAGAAAAGATAGCATAATGGGCCTCTGAACTTCACTGGGCCCTCTAGATGCAGGGCAATACAAGAGATCAAAATAGCTTTTTCTCAGGATCCAACCCCTCCACCCCAACATATCTCTTAAAAAAGATTCAAACACTAAGGTTTTGAAAACAAAGTTTTAAGTTAGAGTGGTTTGATTTTAAATTAAGGGTAGGAATCCTTTACATTCACTCCCCCTAGCCTCCTCTCCCCAATCCTCTTCTTAGTCGGAACCATTACCAGCATGTGTCTGTATGACACACTGGACTTAGGTTAAAGAGTCTCTGTTCCATCCAGTGTTAACATGGCAACTGGTCCTGCAATCTATCTGCAAGCAAGCAGAGAGACTGATTTTCAAGCTTGCCCACCTAACTATACAAAGCAGGGAAGCTCTAACAGTGATTACACTCTTGCTACAGATCCAACCACTGTAGCAATGTAAACCCAAAGAAGGCAGAGAGCTGGGCTTTCCCTTATGTAGTTTAGGACTCCTCTGGAAATAGCCATCCGGGGCAGGGAGGAGGAATTTCAAATGAAATGTGACAGCAGCACAGAAAAATAAATAACTGAGTCTCAACAGATCAACCTTCTCCTTAAGAATCAATCCCTTATAGCTTTGGTATTACTGACACAGATAATCAATAACTGCACAGACACTGTAAGCAAGACAGCTGTGGAAGAACACTCAGTGGGTGTGAATGTCTCCTGGAAGCAAGATGGGGAGTGTGCTTCAACAAAAGGAGGAGGCCCACAGACACTTGCCCAGTTACCTTGGAGGATTTTTGTTTAGCAGTATTTTCTGAGTACACCCCTTCTCCCTGGGGTAAGTTTCACCCATCCATCAGTCATGTAACTGATAAAAGGTAACACTTCATTTGGATTGTGCAGAGGTTGAGCCCCAATCAACACACACACACACAGTCTGAGCAAGGGGTACGGTCACTGACATTTTCACTGGAACACCATGAACATGTCCCACTGGGTATAGGATTCCCTTTCACCAGCCGTTTACAGGCCTGGCATGCCTGCAGCCTTCATGAATCTGATTCTCTCCCGGGGAGGGTTTCCCTTTCAGTACACAATGAGTGGCTGATCTGGGCTCATCTTTGACATAGCTCTGTTGCTCTACCAGTATGGAATCATCTCCAAAGAATGTTTCAGTAATGCTGCAGTGCTCAATTTCAGAGAGACACAATCCCAGTTGAATGGTTCACTAAGGCCAACTTCCTAAGCATGAAATAAGGGCCCCTCCCTTTTGCACTCCACTAAAAGTGACTTCTAACTCACCTCTGAACTAATCATTTCAAGACATAAGCTAGATCTAATAAACGTGCAAAAGCCTCCCTGCCCCCCATCCCATAAACCCAGCACCCCCTTCCTCACCCACTTCTCTTTCTGCACACGCCGCAGGCAGAGAGAACCCACCCTCCTTCCTTTTAGGCTGGGATACTCCAGAGGGAAGGACCAGTGAAGGGGACACTAACACAACAACTCTTCTTTTGCAAACAAAATCTGTTCCAAAACACACTGATGGACACGCCCAGAGAAGCAAAGCCCAGGATATGAACATTTCCAAATGTTTAAGAAGAACGCCTGCTCTGATTACGCCTATCTCCTGGCATTTAACCACTGAGAGGCTTGTTGTAATTAAGCAGGCAAATAATGAAAGAAACTGGGGTAAACACAAAAGAAAGTGAACAATACTTCAAGCCCCACAACTTACTCTCTCCCCGCAACAGACTGAGTACGATGCAACTCATACAGCACACAAGCTCATTCCCGGCATTAAGGCGTTAGTAAGCCACAGTCAGTCTTACCTCATCCCACTCCGAAGCAAAAGACGGAGATTTCTCCAGCCTTTTCTTCCCAGTGCTGCAGTTTGAGAGCGATTCGCTCCGGCTCCCCATGGCATCGTCCTCAGTTGGTGAGCAGGTCAGGAGGTCAGAGTCTGATTTGGACAAGCTACGGCTGAGTTTGAGCTCTGCTTTGGGCTTGCCTCCCAGGTGGGCTCGGCCCCCAGCACCGCCTCTGTCTCCCTCTTCCTCTGCACCACCAGGGTGCTGAAGTGCTTGGGGAGTCACTGCAGTTTCAGGTTCTGCCTGTTGGACGTTTTTGGGCTGGACCGTTGCGTAGATCACTTTCTGGTTTTGCTCAGGAGAACTGGTCCGTACTGACCCAGAGAGAGGTAAATCAGCATCTTCCAACTGCATAGCAGGTGAGTGGCCTGTGCCCTCTGTGCCTCCTTTGGCCACAGAAATGAGCCTGAAAGGGTCCTCGTTTATCTCACACACCGGGGAAGAGCCATGGAGCAACCCTGAAAACTGCTCCGGGACCTGGATGTCCTGGCTGTCTGCAGAATCTTGGCTCCGGCTACCACTGCTCCTCCTGTGGTCTTCAGGGGGATGGAGACAGAAATAAAGAGAGATTAAAAAACACGGAAGGAGAAGCAAAACTCCACCTCCCCTGGCGAGAGACGGAGCAACAGAGAACAGTTCAGTATTGTTTGAGTGCTCAACTTGTACCCAAAGTCACGGCATTTATGAAATTCCAAATACTGCCCTGATTTATGCAATCTGGCAACTCTCCTTGTTGTTTTATTCCCGTTAACACTAACAATCAGGCCTTACTATATAAGGCCAGCAGAAGTGCTAACCCTATCCTGCACACACAGAGAGAGAGAGAGAGAGACAGACAGACAGACACACTCACTCCTGGAACATTTGATACAGTTCCATAAAGGCCAAAGTGTTATTTAGAGCAGCACCTCCCTATTCTTGGCTCAGACTGCAGGGTGGGAAAACTGCTGGGCTGCAATTAACCTGCAAAGTTCCAAAATCCCTTCCCAAAAAAGAGCTGATTTCTTCTTTGGTGGCTTCAGGGCTCAACTTCTCCTTACTCAAGGGAGCAAGGGGAGAGGGCTTAAACTGGTAACATCTCACTCCACCAGAAAGTCTCTCCTGTTAACTAACCACTAAACACAAGATGGTCTGATCTATTAATGCAGCAAGCTGCTTGCAGTACTGACTGTCCCAGAAATCTGACACTATTCCTCTGCTACTAACATACTAACATCCTTAATATCAAATACCAGTGCCCTGGATAAATCATGAATAATTGACTGAACCCAACTGCCAACTGGCACATCGAAGCAGAGCGGCACTCACCTTATTCATATAGCACACGTGTATTCTAATTGTACAGGATTTTAAAATGCCTGGAGGGAACTGCCACTTTCTCATGAACTGTCAGGGATTATACTCCTATCAATGACTGCTGGTACAAACACATTGTAACCACTTGAATTTAGTGCTGGAGAAATGTGCTGCCCTGAAGACCCAAGTCTTCAACCCAGCAGATAATTACAGCTGGAGCAGCACCAGTGCAAAATGCTTTGATAATGTGACTTGTCCAACTCTGAAGTGCAGGGAGAATGTCCAGAGGGGACTGGAAATGGACCTTCCCTAAGGCCCATCCAGTCCTTGTCCACTTGTTTGAGACAGCCAGCTCTCCGAGATCACAGCAAGGAGGACCACTCTCAATCAATGGGGTCAAATGTGCTAGTGAATTTTGTGACTAAAAGCCAGTCAACTATGGATTGGAGTGAAATAGGCTCCTTTCACACAGGCTTCCTTTTTAGCAATAGGGTTGATTTACTCATTTTCAAACACTAGTTCTTGGATTGTATAAATGCAACATGTCCTTTTCCTGGAAACTAAAAGCAGGCATGGGATTAGCAGTTTACCTGTGGAAGCTACTTTAGACATTGGAGCACAAGTAACATGAGTTTGATTAGAGAGAAGGTGGGTGATGTAATATCTTTTATTGGTTGAACTTCTGCTGGTGGAAGGGACACTTTTTTGAGTTTCCCAGAGCTTTTTTCCAGGTCTGGAGAAAGCAACCAGACTGTCTCCGCTAAGTACAAGCATACGGGATCTGTCCCGCCTTGTATTTAGCTCAGACACTCGGGTTACTTTCTCTAGACCTGAAGAAGATCTCTGTGATGCTCAAAAGCTTGTCCCTTCCACCAACAGAAGATGGTCCAATAGAAAGTATTACCTTACTTACCCTGAGTCTCTAACATCCCGGGACCAACACGGCCACAGCAATGCTGCAAACGTGAGTTTGATTAGTTTTATTTAGTCCCTTATACATTTGTTTGTTTCACAGAAATACAAGAGACAACTTATAGAACTGGCAGCTTCTGCCTGGGAACAGAACAGCAGCACAAGTCAGAATTGAGGTTGGCCAGTAGGGCAGCTCGCTGAGGGAGCTCACAGTTCTTCTTGCCTATGTCAAATCCTTCTTATGACCATTTCAGGTACGGCACCCCAAAAACAGAAAATTAAGTAGGTTAAAAATTTTAAGGAAGTGAGGTAACTGGAAACTACCATCGATGTAAGTAAATGCAACGTAAAGTTCGCAAATGAAATTGCTAATAGGGGAAGATGAAACATCTATCCAGTTCTCTCTCTAAGGTCCTGCCTACACTATATCTTACTCTGCTAGGGCTGTCCCAACACTTAACCATGCTAGAGTACTGCAGGACCAGACCGTGTGTTCAATATATTCCTGAGCCACGTGACAACCTAGCAGGGATACACGGCTGTAACATAAACCAGGAATACATTAAGACAGTTCCATCCATACACACAGCAAGGTCAAACCTTGTTTTAATCATGGCAAATCATTTACTCTATGGTAACCAGTTCCACCACAGAGGAAATTACTGCATAGACTGGACAGTGAGTCTTGATGGCCTTAGCAGCCTCTTTTTTCTCATTCCTTTTCTATTTCTAACTGCTCATTTTGTCAACACCCCAGTTTAACATTTAATGGCATTTCTGTCCGAAGGCAGAAAGGCGGCTGGCAATAGTTGTGCCGTGTGCTAGAACACTTGGGCCCACACAGAACAGACTGGCCAAGCTCCACTCACAAAGACTAACAAAGGGGGCTCTGTTAGAAGGGAAAACACAGCCACGCATTCAGCCTCTCAAAATGAAGCACCAACCCCAAGACCAGGACAGAAATACCCCAGGGAGGAAGAAGGCAAAGTGGGGTAGTGACACTTGCAGAGAAGAGCAGATAAGCAGAGATGAAAGTCTGGAGGGAGAAAACATTTCAGGGCATTTAACACAAACCTGTACTAAAAATCTCACAGATAAGCACAGAAGCAGGGTTGCTGTTGGGGCTAAATGCACAACAAGCGCAAGGTCCTTACCTGTCGAGGTCTCCATCATGCATGCTTCGGGGTTTGGATGTTGCTCGGAATGGCTAGAAGAGAGGTCGGAAGAACCTTGGCGATTCACTGGCCATTGACCATCTTGGGAAGACGTGCCTTTTCGGGGTTTGGCCTGCAAATACACCTTAGATTATTCCAGTCTTACAGCCAGTATGGTCATCTTCACCACAATGGTAAAAACACGCCAACCATTGCTCTCTACCATAGATAGAAAAGCAGTTCATCTGGCGGAACTAATTAGAACACAGGGAGATTTTCAGAGGCACAGAGGACAATGTGGTGGGAACTGGGTGCCTAACTCATCTTTGCCTTTGAAAATATCCCCTGTAGTTTATACTTAAGGTTTAATTCTGAAAATAACCTAGTAACATGCATTTTGTCCATAGAGACGTTCAGTTATAACTGCGAGAAGCTGGGACTGGATGACAGGGAATGGATAACTCAACACTGCCCTCTTCTGTTCATTCCCTTTGAAGCATCTGGCACTGGTCAGCATCAGAAGACAGAATACGGTGCCAGAATGGTCATTCTTATGTTCTTAACTCAGTTAGTAACTATTATAAATACACACATACAAAGACACCTGCACTTGCCCTTGTAGTCAATCTTCATTGAAGGTTTCACACATAAAGGGAATTGTCTATAACCCCTAACGGAGCATGTAAGCCCCTTTGAGCAGAGGCCACCTCGTTTGTACAGTGCCATGTACATTAAAACCATTTAAATCAACATACAGACATGGTGCAGATGAAGTTACTCAATCCTGGTATAGAACTGAACAGCTGAATTTAAGTAAGCTCTCTGGCCAGCAGTCAGGTATCTTCAAACATGAAATACTCAACGAGCCAAACTTTCCTTTGGAAACTGTTCTAAAAATATACTGCTGTTGCCTTCCCCACACAAAACAAGTCTAAGTCTCCCTGGATGAAAAGCATCAAGCTCTCTCTGCTCTTTTTGCCCCTGCTTCCTGATACAAAGATTAACGGCGGCATTTATAGGGTGGATCTTCCCTTCCCTACCCCTGCCCAGCAAGGACCCACTATAATGCATCATGCCACAAAATCACTTACAAAAGTTGCATGCAAGTCTGTATCTTCCGTGGCACAGAAGAGACCAGAGCAGCTGGGTGAGATGGGACAGACAGCCTCACAGAGCACAACCAGCGGCTCTAGCTGAAGATTATTTTTGCAATAAACTGGAAGCAGAAAAGCTCACTTGTACAAACTTTAAATGTGAGTATTTGTGCCTAGAACAGGAAAAGCTTGCCGCATGCACATGTTTACATCTAGTAACTCAGGAATCATGCTGGACAGAATTTCTATCACATCACCCTGAGAGAATGCAGCCCTACTCTGTGAGCTTGTTTGCATTTTATTTCCGCACTCCCTCCTCAAAAAAATACTTCAGTTCAGGAAATTACTCTTCCACCTTAAAGAAGGTGCAGTTAAGGAATGTTTTGGTTACTAGGAGATAGCAGTGCTGTTTTGCTCTGAGGCTTTTGAACCATCTTGAGCAGTACAAATGCAGACTCATGTCTCTCCCCCAAGAGTGAAATACACAGTTTGTGGTTTGCCACCTCCCAGGAAAGACAGAATTGTGATGTCAAAGAAGAAAATGTTGCTTCTCTTGTAACATCAGAAAAGAACCAAGTCACTCCTACCTGAAGCTGGTTACTGCTGACAGCACCTGAAGATGGCGATTCCCCTAAGGGGGGAAAAAAAACAAACAAAAAAACCATCAAAACCTGGGCATGTTTTTCCCCCACCCATCCTCTATAACATATCTGACAAGATGCACTGGGTTTTACCAAGCCCCTTTGACCAATCCACAAGGAGGACCATGCCAGTGGACTTGACTTAATTCTCATCACATGGCTTAACTTTCTACACATTTTAGACCTTGTCAAAATTCCTCTCCATATGAGATGGGAAGCTGGGAACCAAACCAGATCTGAAACTCTGCCCAAAGCATCAGGTGAACCTTGACAGTGCTAGAGAGTTTTAATCCACTCACAAACGGAGAGCAGGGCCCAGGGGCTAAGAACACATGTGCAGTCATGACTGGACACAAGATGGAAAGCAGCAGTGCAAAAAGGGAGGCAGCAGTTATAAATGAAGCAAAGTACCATTAGAAACAGCCCTTTGTGCCTAAAAAACAAACAAAACAAGAGCTGTAAAGCAGCTGGAGTTAAATGATGCAGTGAGTAACTGACCCCTGTGCCATTTGGGCCCTGCAAGAGCACCGCTGTTCCCGCAGAATGAGGAGAGCTGGCCAGGCAGAGAAAAACTGCAACACCTGTAGCCTTGCCATACTGCAAGCTCACACATTATCTCACTGCTTTAGAAACTGATCCATTAACTTTCAAGGTAAGAACTGTGAACAAAAAGCACCATTTAAAAAGGAGAAGTGACAGTAATATTGATACTGGAAAGATAGTGACTGCTCTGCTAACACTCCTCCCCACCCAACACCACCTGCTGTGAGAGGCAACAGGAGCAGAGCCGATCAAGTCCTCACCTTTCTCCCTTCCACCCCAAGCTTACTGCTGCTTCTTGCATTCAGATTCTTTTATACAGTACCGAGAAATGCACTGGTAGACCCCTTTTCCTCTAACAGCAGCCCCTACCCACCACTAGAGCTCAGCCACCTCTTGGTGCTAGATCTAAACAAACTATTCCAATCGAAAATGAAAGGAACCAATACAGATTCTCAGAACCAAAAACTTAGATTCTTGGATTGGTCTTCTCCTAATGGAGAAGGAGTTCTTTAGGTTCATTAGAACCATAATGAGACATCCCCAAAGCTCCAACCTGGATTCAGGGCTCCTATCGTTCTGGCTGAAGACTAGATAGGAATCAGGATTCCTCTTTGGCTCCTTATTCAGCTAAATGGATGACAAGGGGCTTCCATCAACTCCTCCCTCTTAAGGGATTGGTCCCACAGGCTCTGCAATACTCATGTGCCAGGCTGATGGGGGAGAACCCTGGATCAAGATTGGAACTTAAGTCTCCATGCATTTGTGCAAGGAATTCTATTTAATGTACCACAGTGTAAGCAGTACATTATATTGTGCATATGTAATTACACCCACCCTCATAGCCAATGCTTATTTATGCACGAGCATATTTAGCAAAAAGACAAGAGCAAGAGGAAGGAGTAGTATTGTCATTGACAGCTTACAGAAAAGACAAGTCCAGCAGCACCTGAACTACATGAATCAAACCTTTCAAGCCAAGCATTAGAAGACATGAGCTACCTTTTCAACCATCATCACCCAAGGACTTCTCCCATTTGGGACTGTGAAGCATCAACCTGAAAACCACTGCAGTTTTGCATCAGACAACGAATAGCTCTGGCTAAGGTTGGTAGGAAAAATCAATGACTTCCTCTTTGCCACTATGTGTGTATTATTATGGGTAATATTCAAGAAGTGGAAATTAACATCTGTGAATAGACTAGTAGGAGTGTGATTTTGGAGGGCAAGCAAGCAACAGTCATAACACTACGTCATATTTAACTGTTCGTTCCGTCTCAGGATGAAACATTTGCTGCTTTAGACTGGAAATCACAACTAAGTCCCCCAGATCTCTTGCTCCTTTCTGTTGTACACACTGAGCAGATTTCACCTAAAAAGCTTTCCTTGAAAGAAAACCAAATGCAACAATACCCGCCTACAAAATACAGGGTGGTGTACAGAGCTCCGGGTTCCCAAATCCCACAAACCACCAAATGAAGGTCCCTCTGGGGGAAAGAGAGCCAAGCGCAGTATTTAATCTGATGGCATGACCGGATTTTAAACTGGCGCCTAACAGCGGCTTACTTTGTCTGTGTTTATTTTCTTCTTTTGTTAATTTACTTTTCTAATTGGCTCTGACAGCCAGTGGTGCATTTGTTGATTTTGGATTGTGATACCAGGGCCAGATCCTCAGTTAACATGAATTGGCACCATTGTATTGAAACAGATTTAAACCTGCTGAGGATCTGGCCCATTAGTATTTACACACTTGTATTTGTTTGACTCTCTTGACCAGGATTTTTCCCTAGTGGTAACGGATTGGTTATTCTTCCATTTTGATCTTTTTTGTTCCTGTTTTGCTTGCTTTGTGTGCGAGATTCTGGTGTTTTAATTTTTCAAGTTCAATGGGTCAAATCCCTAGGATCTCATATTTGCCTGAAGGGCAAAAAACCTTCTCTTACTTAATGTAGATATTGAGGCAGAAATATTTTAATCCTCTCCCCTGAGAATGGAAGCAGATTACCACAGGAACATAACTGCAGCACAGAATCCAGCCATCCGAACCAGAGAAATAGCTAGGATCAAATTTCTCCCCCTCCGTCCCCCTACATGCTGGTCACATCTGCCAACCCAGGCAGTATGGGCATTGCTGTCTTTCTGTATCATCTCTTACCTTTTGTTTTTCTATCCACTGCAAGCGGCTTTTTAGTTTCTGCGGTAAGCAACAGCTCATAAGGATGCTCCTCCTCTTCCTCGGCTGCACTTCCCCTGCTCTTCCTCCGCACCACAGAGGCCTAATGAAACACAGCATGTTGTAGTTGTCTGTCGAAGTCAGTGTCATTTACCCCTCTGGTATGCACGGAGCCCTCCTATATGCCATTGTTCTGACCATGGAATGTGCTGCAGAATCCACCCCTCTGCCAGAGAACTAATTCAGAAGCTGAGACTGTTTTTTAAAAATGCAAACACCTCCCTCCACACTACTTTCTAGCTCTTACAGTTAGAAAAAAGCCTTCCAGACTGCCCAAGTCACTCATGTAGTGACGACTTGCTCAGTCTGCAGACAGCCTGAAAAAATAGATGAGAAGTCCATCGCTATCCATTTTAAAGGGATGCTGACTCAGACTTCATGTTGCAAACTCCATTAGCAACTTTATTAATTATTTCACTATTGATTGAATACTTCATCAGTTAGCAAGTATAGTAATCTCACAAACCTGAAATACCTCCTTCTCACACTTTCCTGGGTGCCAAAAGTCACAATTAGCATTTTCAATATCAAGTTCCATAGCATGCTTCAAACTGAAAAGATGGGGAGCAATATAAATTTAACATCAAAGTAACAAAGGGCACTGAAGTATCAGAGGGGTAGCCGTATTAGTCTGGATCTGTAAAAAGCGACAAAGAGTCCTGTGGCACCTTATAGACTAACAGACGTATTGGAGCATAAGCTTTCGTGGGTGAATACGCACTTTGTCAGACGCATGCCAAATGCAAATGCAAACGAAAGGGTACTGACGTGATTTTATTACTTATTTCCATATTCAAGAGATACCTCTTTTTGTAATTAAATGCCATCTGGAACAGCTGTAGAATCCCCAGCCAACTGCACTGGAGGCCTTTAGGAAGCCTGCCAGTGGTGGTCTTTGAACACACCCAACCTCCCAGTCAGTCAAGTTACCTTCCTTGATCCATTGCACCTCTAATGCTAATGTATTAGAGACTAAGGCAGTGGTTCTCAACCTGCGGCCCAACCAACACACAAGCTGCCCTGTGACATCCTCAGAGCCATACAGGTAGTATTGGATGCAGCCCATATAATATGTTGAGAACCACTAGACTAAGAGCAGTTAGCTCTATAGCAATACACACCAAAGTGCTGTGCTGTAACTGCCCCATTTGGACACTGAAGGCACAAACTGCAAGGTTCCTGCTTTGCATCAGTATAGTCCTGTTTGAAGACGACTACGTTCATGTGAACTAGTTTGCGCCCTCGGTGTCCACATCAGGGAGATGCAGCACAGCACATTGGTGCGCATTGCTATTCACACCCCCACTGGCTAAACTACAGGGCTGTGTAGACATGCCCTTAGTCTGTATCAGGTTCAAACTAACTCAAAGCCTCACTGTGAAACTGAGTCAGGAGTTTGCTTAGCAAATTATTTGAGGAACATGCTCTGGGTTTGTAACAAAACCAGGTAAAAAGCAACAAAGAGTCCTGTGGCACCTTATAGACTAACAGATGTATTGGAGCATAAGCTTTTGCATGTGTCTGACGAAGTGGGTATTCACCCATGAAAGCTTATGCTCCAATACATCTGTTAGTCTACAAGGTGCCACAGGATTCTTTGTTGCTTTTTACAGATCCAGACTAACACGGCTACCCCTCTGATACTTAAAATCAGGTAAGTTTCCCAAGGTTTTGCATTTACATGCGTGTCTGCAGTCAAAACACCCTGATTCCCCCGAATCCTAAATAAGGAATGAAAGACCTTCAGCAATAGGCATGCACAAGCCTGGACAGTCAGCACTTAGATCATAGGACTGGCTTCTCACTTCATGTTGAGAATAAGCCCACCACAACTCACCCATCACTGCACCCAGTCTCACCCACCCATTTGCAATGTTCTGTCTGGTAGCTAAATTAATGACAAGAAAATGACTGTTTCTGCCTGGTTTAGATGCAGTGAATCCATAAGCACTGAATGTGGCTAACTGTGCTGGAATGTTCACTGCTACTTGCCTCCAAAGAATGAAAGCTTTAAAACAAAAAGAACGAGTAGTCGTGGCACCTTAGAGACTAACAAATTTGAGCATAAGCTTTTGTGGACTAAAGCCCACTTCATCAGATGCATGCAGTGGAAAATACAGTAGGAAGATAGATAGATAGATACACACACACACACACACGTATGAACATGTATCTTCCTAGCGTATTTTCCACTGCATGCATCTGATAAAGTGAGCTTTAGCCACGAAAGCTTATGCTCAAATAAACGTGTCAGTCTACGGTGCCACAAGTACTCCTCGGTCTTTTTGCTGATACAGACTAACAAGGCTACCACTCTGAAGCCTTAAAACAGGAGCACGACAAGTAGCAGCTTTTGGAATGGCAAGTGTGCAGTATGCCACCTTCCTTTCGAAACAGCTATTAAGACCTTGCATGTTTTGGGGCAGTAAACCAGATATTTTATTTTTAAGCCTGCACACCCAATTTACTGTTATTTTCCCCACTCTGCTGCAGCTCAAGGGGAAAAAAAAAGTGTTTTTGCTTTTCTATACTTTGTATCACAGCATTCTCAACTGAGCTGAGAACTCTGTTGTGCTAGATGCTGTACAAACACAGAGAGGCAGACCCTGACTCTAAAAGCTTACAGTCTAAGCTATGATGCAACTGCCTGTTACGTTAAACTGCCAGGACAGGATACTAACAGAATGGCCTGGACTAATAAGCCACAATTACTGAATGAGGGTTTCAAACCATGCAAGCACTCTACATAACTTACTGGTTGGACTATCCACACTGCTTCAAGTATAGCTGGATACCTCCTCTCGATGGGAGAGGCTGGGTAGAGAACACACACTGATCGTTATTTTAACTAGGCTTTGCCTATTCACAGCACTGTCTGAGTAAGGGTCTCAGAAACCCTGAACATTAAGACTTACACCTTTCCTCTGAGGTAGGTATTTATATCCATGCCCAAACCACTGGGAATAGGTGGATCTTGCACTGTGTCTGATGATTTTGGGGGGGGGGGGGCGGGGGGGAGAACCTTACAAATCTAGGACATTCTATCCTCAGCAATGACTTGCACAAGGTATTTGACATTTAAATCTGTTTAACTGAAAGAAGACTGAGCCTAAATCCTATGCTATCTAACTTCCATCTAGACATGCACCAGGGATGGGTAGAATGAAATTCAAGTTAACATCTCATCCATCATTCATGCACGTGGTTCATTTCCCAAAGTACATTAGACTGAGTAGGTAATCAACCCCTTATTCCGATTCATTAGGAGCCACTGCCCAGTCGGTGTTTGAAAACACCCTGTCGAACATACTTAGCCCTATAAACATTGAACACTCCCAGATCTGGATGATTTCCTGTAATTCACCTCTTAATGGCCTGTGGCTACCTTTAGGATTTATTGTTTCAACTTAAAAAAAACCAGGTGGCTCTAATTCTGTCTCCCTCCCCCAGCCAGAGAACTACAGAATAGTGCTGGAATAATCACGTTTTGTTTGAAACTAATTGTATCTAAGCTTCCCATTTTGATAATGGGAGTAGTAAATAAAGGATGAACTGACGTTTTGTTTGAGATTTCAGTCTCTTATCAGGCTACAGAGACAGAAAGGTTCTATTGATGGTGAAAATTCACCCGTCAGATATGAACAATGAGCTATTCTGCATATAACTGCAAAACATCTTTCAATGGTGAAACTCAAGGTGCATAAGTGAGGAACAACTGCTTACACTATGAAGATTGTCTCATGGCAACAGAATAAAAGGCTGTTTTGAAATAAAAGCTTGGCATTTATAGAGTGCAGTTAAAAAAATAATACCATAATCTGCAATTCTCTCATAGTCATGATTTTTTCCTGTCCCTAAAGTTATGGCAGGTTTTGAGGAGGTAGATGAGGATTCTGTGCCATGTGTTTCAATGAGACATTTACAGTCTTCCTCGGGCATATTGTCCCAGCAGCTGCCCCTGTGGTGGACAGACCTGGCAGGGAGAACATATGTTGTGATATTACAATAGGGTAGGGTTTCAATGGGCCCTGCTAAAAATCTTCTACAGCTACTGTATTAAAATCCTGTATTACTGTATTAGGGCAACAAAAATGATTAGGGGGCTGGAGCACATGACCTATGAGGAGAGGCTGAGGGAACTGGGATTGTTTAGTCTGCAGAAGAGAAGAGTGAGGGGGGATTTGATAGCTGCTTTCAACTACGTGAAAGGGGGTTCCAAAGAGGATGGAGCTCAGCTGTTCTCAGTGGTGGCAGATGACAGAACAAGGAGTAATAGTCTCAAGTTGCAGTGGGGGAGGTTTAGGTTGGATATTAGGAAAAACTTTCACTAGGAGGGTGGTGAAGCACTGGAATGGGTTACACCTAAGGAAGTGGTGGAATCTCCTTCCTTAGAGGTTTTTAAGATCAATCTTTACAAAGCCCTGGCTGGGATGATTTAGTTGGTGATTGGTCCTGCTTTGAGCAGGGAGTTGGACTAGATGATCTTCTGAGGTCCGTTCCAACCCTGATATTCTATGATTATATGAAATCGCTCCAGGATGACTTTTCAATTGCCTAATGGTATCACTTTGTTATTGACCATATTCATTTTTAACTTGGTCAAGAGCACTCCACCATGAGGGCCATACATGCTACGATTCAATGTCAGCCATGACTTAGTCTAGTCTGAACGAAAACATTCCATTTTTATCCTCAGTTCAAAACTAGGAATTCTCTCAAATTTAACACCCTCCCACCCCCAAAAAATTCTCTTCGGCCAGAGATCAAGCATTGAAAATTTTATCCTGAAAGGTGACTTTCTGGGAAAGCATAAGTATAAGAAGCGGGAATAACCGCTTGAAATGAAATGGTTTTATCATCTTATCTACAGTAATCAATACCAGACAGCTACAATAATACAATCAGTTCATGGGTATCACTGCAGTTGGTTTCAAATCAACATGCCCCTGAGGAATCACTTTGTGCTCACATCTGTTTGCCAGTAAGATTTCCCCTAGCAGATCACGTTTCCACATCACTTTTAATGGAGGGGCAGTAAGAGCAAGTGTTTTGTGATTATGATCAAAATCATGTACATCTCCCTCCCTCCACTCTGCTTATCTTTAAAAGCAGAGTTTCTGCTTCCAAATTACCGGGTGACCCCTTTTTCCAGCTCCCCCACCCCCCACCAAAAGACAGGCATGTGGAAAGGATTATGAAATTAATCTGAAAGATCATTTGTAATGGCAGTGAAACCCGTTCAATAGGCCATCGTTAAACAACCTCATAAATTGATTTTACTCCACAATACCCCCAGACGTACTGCACAGTTCTACGTGGGGTTTTTTTAAAGCGAACATTTTCACTGACACCTTGCGTATATATGCTGCACTCCTAACAGTAGCAGATCAAGATAACCAGATGATAAAAATTCAAATCCAAGTGTCTGGTGAACTGAGAGGCTGTTCGAGAGTAGGGAGGCAAAAAAGACTTAACTTGTATTTTTACATACATCTTACTTGAGCAATGTTTAAGATTTTTAGTGCAGCAGGAAATTAGCGAGGCTCTCTCAGGATCTTTACTACCTGTCAGCAGAAGTCTCCAAGTACACATTTAGGGTGTTTTCCCATTTAAGTGCCTCCTGCAGAGCTTGTTCATCTGAAGCTCTGGGAATTTGGCAAAATGAGCAACAAGACAGATTGTAAACAACAGTCCAATGTGAATGTTCAAGTTTTGCATCACGAAGCACCATATACAGACTAGACATCTGCAGCAGATTTCTTTCACACACACAATGGGCCAGATCCTCAGCTGGTATTAATCAGTTCAACTCCATGGAAGTCAATGAAGTTACAACAATTTACACCACTCAATTATCTGACTGGTAATTGGGAGCTAAGATGCAACATGATTTAATGGCCTCGCATCTCTGCAGACCTGGATTCAAATTCAGGCTTCAGCATTAACTGAAAATATATTTAGTGGGTTCATGATAGTGGACAACTGTTCACATCAGAAAACCATTGCCTGATACAAAGTCTCTTCCTAAGGGAATTCCCAATCAAACTGCCAGTGTTGCATAAGGGAAGTTTCCATATCAAACTGCCAATAATATCACCCCACACAATGAATCCTTCACTTTCAGATTCACAAGGGAGTTAAGATCATCATATTTGGCTCCTGCCGGGCCATTAAAACTCACCTTTAAACCACACATTCACCCACCCCTGCAAAAAGAAAGCACCCAATAAAGCCTGCATACCTCACATGAAGCACTGCGACCTAGCTTCTTCTCCACGTGCTCCTCCTCTTCGTCAGGGGGTGGCTTGGCAGGAGGGGGTGGACGCTCTCTCTGCAGGTTAAAAGCCCACCGTCAATGGCTTTGTTTTAAACTCCTTCCTTTCAGCCCCCTCTTATTTGCTTAAAGGGAAATTCTATCCCCGATAAGACTTTTTAGAATGAAGGATAGCAAAAGGGGTTTTCCCTAACAGCCAGGAGATTCCCAGCTGGGCTGGTGCCTATGCTCCTTCACAAGAGCACCTTTCTGACTCTGTGTTCCTTGGAGTTACAAAGGATTAGTTCATGATTATGGTACAAGATGCAAAAAAGGGAAAGTACAGAGAGAATTTGTTTATGTTACTCATTAGCAGCAGTAAATATGTACTGGAGAGGCGTGCTGAGTTATGAGAACACACACAGGATATTAAGAGACTTCACTGGACCACATTCCTCACAACACTACAAGATTACTACTTGACAGTTAAATAGCTCTAAAAATCCTGCCATATGCTAATTGCATTTGCACTGTATCTTGACTAATCTAGATACTCTCATGTTCTCTCCAGCAGCAGCACCTACTGGCAAGCCTGGATGCTCAGTCACTTGCTCCAAATCCTGAGCAGATTTTGGGGGATCTCCAACAAGTTTCTGCTTTTCAGAGCACTTCCTTCCCCTTCCATTCCAGTTTGGCATACTTGACCTTCTGTGCAGGCTGTATGGGATGAGTTTAGCCTCAAAGCAGGCACTATTACAAAAAAAAACCCCATACATGGACTGAGTCTACTTGTAGCTGTGGTTCATGGCTGGATTCTGCTTTGGGTGTTTTATACTTGTACAAAGGGTCTGGCAGAAGTTTTCCTAAACGTTGTTTTTTAGGTTGGTCTCACAGTAGCACAAAGCTGGTTTCAGCATCCATCTAGCTGGTTAATTAATCGTTGCTGCTTTCCTTCTTGTCTGCTTCAACTCCCCCCCTTTCAACCTCCCAATAAAAAACACTGGAAGAGACAACATGCTATGAGCCAAGGTCCCACCCACCCCATGGCAAAAGATGGCCACCAGTTACTAAAGCCCCAGCAGATGCAATTAACAGAAGGCTAGGTGGGTGAGTGAGTGAGTGATGGTTTAGTGGTTTGAGCATTGGCCTGCTAAACCCAGGGTTGAGAGTTCAATCCCCGAGGGAGCCATTTAGGGATCTGGGGCAAAATCTGTCTGGGGATTGGTCCTACTTTGAGCAGAAGGTTGGACTAGATGACCTCCTGAGGTCCCTTCCAACCCTGGTATTCTATGACTACATGCTTCACTTGCAAAGCCTCCAGTGCCCCCTGCAGGATTCTGTCTACAAATGACATGCAGAACAAATTTGCTGCGAACACTAATCACAACAACTGAAGCATCTGGGGAAATCAACTTTATTTTACCACTGGGCATTCAAAGGTGACTGGATTACACATCTTTTGGAGAGGGCAGAGGGCGACAAGGGAGAAGAAAAATGTCACCCAATTCAGAGAATCATACTAGACTCCAAAAGTTTCCTTATAGCCAAGGAGTTAAACCATAAACAAAAATATGTCCTGACAAAGTAAGTGACACTCTCTGTATAAAACCTCCTCAGCAGCCCAACACAGCACAAGAACCAGAGGTAACCCAATGCAATTAATAAACAGCAGATTTAAAACAAACATTCTTCTCTCAATCCACAGTCATCCCCTGGCAAGGAGTTCCACAGGCTGTTATGAAGGCCTACAGCATAACTAGGTTATTAAAAAAAAAAAAAAACGAGCTAGATAAGTCCCTGGAAGATAGGTCCATCAATGGCTATTCAACAAAATGGTCCAGAATGCAACCCCATACTCTCGGTATCCCTAAACCTCTGACCACCAGAAGCTGGAACTGGATGACAGGGGATAGATGGCTTAATAAATTGCCCTGTTCTGTTCATTCCTTCTGAACCATCTGCAACTGGCAACTATCAGAAGACAGGATACTGGGCTAAATGGACCATTGGTCTGGCCCAGCATGGCCACACTCATCTTCTTACAGACTTGGACAAAAAGCAAAGACATGATGTAGAAGTGGTTACACGAGGGGAATACTATGGAGGCAACACGCACATCCCAGGCAGGAGAAGGAGGAAATCCCGCTCTAATCAAGCTTAGCGGTGGATCTAAAACTTATTTCCAACTGCGCTGCTGGGTACTCAGCCTGTAGCAAGAGTGTGGTAGTGTATGGGAACGGAGATAAATGCTTTCTATATTACTTAAAGAGACAGATAAAAACACACATGGCTACATACAGGCCTGATTCCTGCTGCCTTAAGACCCGTTGTCTCTGCTTCCTTATTCACAGAGTCTCTGTCTGAAGACCTCCCACTGGCCAGGCTGTCCAGTGAATGGCAGGATGTCGCATTGTATAAAGCTTCATAAGGACACTCCTCCTCTGGATTCATTTCTAAGTCTATGATCAGTTCAGTCATTGCTTTCTCCACATCACCTGGAGGGAATGAAGAATGCTCCATCAATCACACATTGAGAACTGCAAGACCCTCACAAATCAGGACTACAAGCAAGCCGCATGGATAAAAACTGATGATTTGCAGAGGAAAGAAGTGGTGTTTTTTTTATTTAAATCAGATATTTTGGATTTTGTTATTTAAATAATATGTTTTTCTATTTAAAAATAGACCTGTTTAAATTCAGATTTAATTTTAACACAACATATGTTAAGGCCTAAACTTATTATAATTGTTAGAAATGTGAACCATGCTTTAATAAGAGAAGTTTATATATCTAAAATATTTAAGGCTATTTTGTTTAATAAAAATAATTTGTATGCTGTTGTATTTAATAAAATTCCAGTTATAATTCTAATGCAGCTTGACACAAATCGTAAGTAAAAAAATTATCTAGTAAATAAGCAATAGATCATTCACCAGTCTCTAACATACTAAAAGTGTAGAATTATCTGAAATTAAGCTATATAATTGCTCAAATATATATATATATATATATATATATATATATATAGTATAACCCTCTCCATAGCAAAAAGATGTACCAAGTTTACTGTAAAGACTATTTAGTTGTAAATCAACATGCTTTAATGGTTATATCAACCAATGAGAAGGCACCATTCTTTAGAAATGTAACTGAAGCACAAAAGGAAAATCTGATTAAAATTGATTATTTAAATTGAGCTTTCCACTTGGTGATTTAAATCTTGAAGAAATCTGAGCCCTTAGCAATGATATTTGAGAACTCATGGTAGGCGGGAGAGGCAACTATGGTTAAGGGCAACGATGGTACCTATTATATAAAAAGGGGAATAAGGAAAACCCATGGAATTATAATCCAGTCAATTTAACTTGGGTACCTGAAAAGATAATGGAGCAAATAATCAAGCAATCCATTTGTAAGCACCTAGAAGATAATATGGCAATAAGTAACGGTCAATATGGATTTGTCAAGAACAAGTCATGTCAAACCAACCTAATATCCTTCTCTGACAGGGTAACAAGCCTTGTGATGGGAGGAAGCAGCAGATGTGATACATCTCAACTTCAGTACAGCTTTTGATATTGGCCCACATGACCGTCTCGTCAACAAACTAGGGAAATATATAGTGGGTGCACAAATGATCGGAAAGCCACACTCAGAGAGTAGTTATCAATGGCTCACAGTCAAGCTGGAAAGGCATATCGAGTGGAGGCCCAAAGGGATCTGTCCTGGGTCTGGTTCTCTTAAATATCTTCATGAACGATTTGGATAATGGCATAGAGAGTACACTTCTTGAGTGTACAGATAGGGTTGGGAAAGGACGGGTTGCAAGCACTTTAAAGGACAAGATTAGAATTCACAATGATCTTGACCAACTGGAGAAATGGTCTGAAATAAATAGGATGAAATTCAGTAAGGACAAACACAAACTACTACACTTAGGAAGGAACAATCAATGGCACAAATAAAAAATAGGAAATGACTGCCTAGGAAGGGGTACTGCAAAAAAGGATCTGGGGGTTATAGTGGATCACAAACTAACTATGAGTCAACAATGTAATACTGTTACAAAAACAAAGCAAATATCCTTCTGGGATGTATTAGCAGGAGTGTTGTAAACAAGACATGAGAAGTAGTTATCCCACTCAGCACTGAAAAGGCCTCAACTGGAATCCTGTGTTCAGTTCTGGGTATGTGGATAAATTAAAGTCCAGAGGAAAGCAGCAAAAATTATTAAAGGTCTAGAAAATGACGTCTGAAGAAAGGTTGAAAAAACTGAATTTGTTTAGGCTAGAGAAGAGAAGACTGAGGGGGAACATGATAAGAATCAAGTACGTAAAAGGTTGTTATAAAGAGGAGGGTTCTCCTTAACCACTTAGGACAGGACAAATAGTAATGGGCTTAAATTGCAGCAAAAGAGACCGAGGTTAGACATTAAGAGACATAAATGTAAGAGTAGTTAAACACTGGAAAAAGTTACTTAGGGAGGTTTTGGAATCTCCATCACTGGAGGGTTTTAAGGATAAGTTGTCTAACCTACAGATGTTTGTCTAAACCCCTGTCAGGGACAGTTTAGATAATTCTTAGTCCTACCTGAGTGCAGGGGCTGGACTAGATGACCTATTAAGGTCCCTTTCACTCTTACATTTCTATTTAAATTGCTGATTTAAATTGTTTTGATTTAAATCAACTTACCCTACAAGCAAGCAAGAGAAGTTGCCTAGCAATTGAACAAGAATCTAGGCTGCTTGCATCACTGCTTAGATATCATGAAGCACACCCACACAAGGACCATACAAACTCATTAGGGGTTGCCCCGTTAGAGAACAGCTGCTGCTGCTTTCAGTTCAGTTTGGTGTCTTAACCACAAGGCTGCTCAAACCATGCTAGCAATAAGCCTTTTTTAACTTCACCAATGTTTAGCCTGGACTTCCTTGATCAGTGTTGGAGAAGGATTTTTTCCTCGGTTATAAAAACCTGTTCTATAGACCAGACAGTCTCCACCAGGGTTGTGTGTCACTACCACACACCTCTGGAATGCAGCCAATCCTTTGGTAGTCTCTCTACGGGAGGATGGGTCACATACATAGGAATGTACATGTATTTGCATTTTACCCAATATGTTTGGTACTTTATGGATCATTTAATTGGTTCAGCGGAACAGTAGCAAAGTTGAGAGCAAACAAATGGCAGCTCCCTCTGGATTTATGGAGACATCCACCCACCCCCATTACAGGGGCAACAGATGGGATACTTTATGCAAGTCAGATTTAAACAACTAGGGGGTGGGAGGGAAAGGGAATAATTGGTTTCAGACTATTTGGCTTTCTGGGCACAAAGTACGACTTTTGGATTTATTATAACTGAACCCTGCCTCTTCTCTACTCAGAGCAGTGCAGTCATCAATAGTCATCTGCACATCCAACAAACTCAAGCCCTGCCTCCGAGACAGCAGACTTCATACCCTGTGGTATCCGGACTGCAGGTTCAGTGGCAGGAATGACAGGTGTTGGCAGAGCCTTCTCTGCTGCTTTTGTACTCTTCTTCCCAGTTGTGTGATCTGTGCAGGAAAGAGGAAAAAGCAATATTCAAATAGTGAGACGCTTACCACTGGGGTTGCCACTTACCCAGGTTAGGCAGACAGTCCTGTTCCCTGGTTCAATATCATGCGTTCCACGTTCCCACCTTGTGGATCAGAATTAAGTGGCTATTCTGAAAGCTGCTGAGCTACATACTAAGATGGCTCAAAAGAAATCAAAGCGCAGGGTTAAATTTGGGAGCTCAGCTCCCACAATAGGAGCAGATTACCCCTCTAATCACATGTCCAGGGAATAAAGACACTGAACTTCTGCAGAATGCCTTTCATAAGAGAACTACAAAGCACTTTACAGATCAACTAATTAAGATGCACACCCAACCTTATCAAGCAGATTACTATGTAGCTGTTTAGCGAGATACAACACTTGATCTGAGCTCCAAGGAGCCGAGAATACTACATTGAGAAGAGGCGGTGTAGTTGTGTGGACCAACACAGGACAGTCAAGAGACAGTTTCTAGTCAGGGACCTATGATCATAAGCAAGACAGCTAGGGTAGAAATACCAAATTTAAACGCCTGAAATTAGACACCTGAGTTTAAGTGTCTCACTCATGCCACTTAAGGCTTGAAAACTTTCAGCCTTCAAGCAGCCTTCGTTTCCCCATTTGTAAAAATGAGGACAGTATCTGGCAACTTCACAGGAGTAGCATGAAGTTTAATTAGTTGATGTTTGCAGAATGCTTTGAATCTATAAGACTCTACACAAATGCTTAGTATTACTAACAGTTACATGCAAGGTGTGACAAACACCATATCCAACTGAAAGGAAATTTAAAGGAGAAAATATTACTCTAGTAAAAATATAACAGTAGGGATCTATTATCGACCACCTGACCAGGACAGTAATAGTGATGATGAAATGCTAAGGGAAATTAGAGAGGCTATCAAAATTAAGAACCCAATAATAGTGGGGGATTTCAATTATCCCCATATTGACTGGGAACATTTCACTTCAGGACGAAATGCAGAGATAAAATTTCTCGATACTTTAAATGACTGCTTCATGGAGCAGCTGGTACGGGAACCCACAAGGGGAGAGGCGACTCTAGATTTAATCCTGAGTGGAGCGCAGGAGCTGGTCCAAGAGGTAACTATAGCAGGACCGCTTGGAAATAGTGACCATAATACAATAGCATTCAACATCCCTGTGGTGGGAAGAACATCTCAACTGCCCAACACTGTGGCCTTTAATTTCAAAAGGGGGAACTATACAAAAATGAGGGGGTTAGTTAGACAAAAGTTACAAGGTACAGTGACTAAAGTGAAATCCCTGCAAGTTGCGTGGGCCCTTTTTAAAGGCACCATAATAGAGGCCCAACTTCAATGTATACCCCAAATTAAGAAAAACAGTAAAAGAACTAAAAAAGAGCCACCGTGGCTTAACAACCATGTAAAAGAAGCAGTGAGAGATAAAAAGACTTCCTTTAAAAAGTGGAAGTCAAATCCTAGTGAGGCAAATAGAAAAGAGCACAAACACTGCCAACTTAAGTGCAAGAGTGTAATAAGAAAAGCCAAAGAGGAGTTTGAAGAACGGCTAGCCAAAAACTCCAAAGGTAATAACAAAATGTTTTTTAAGTACATCAGAAGCAGGAAGCCTGCTAAACAACCAGTGGGGCCCCTTGACGATGAAAATACAAAAGGAGCACTTAAAGACGATAAAGTCATTGCAGAGAAACTAAATGGATTCTTTGCTTCAGTCTTCACAGCTGAGGATGTTAGGGAGATTCCCAAACCTGAGCTGGCTTTTGTAGGTGACAAATCTGAGGAACTGTCACAGATTGAAGTATCACTAGAGGAGGTTTTGGAATTAATTGATAAACTCAACATTAACAAGTCACCGGGACCAGATGGCATTCACCCAAGAGTTCTGAAAGAACTCAAATGTGAAGTTGCGGAACTATTAACCAAGGTTTGTAACCTGTCCTTTAAATCGGCTTCGTACCCAATGACTGGAAGTTAGCTAATGTAACGCCAATATTTAAAAAGGGCTCTAGGGGTGATCCGGCATTACAGACCGGTAAGTCTAACGACAGTACCGTGCAAATTAGTTGAAACAATAGTTAAGAATAAAATTGTCAGACACATAGAAAAACAAACTCTTGAGCAATAGTCAACATGGTTTCTGTAAAGGGAAATCGTGTCTTACTAATCTATTAGAGTTCTTTGAAGGGGTCAACAAACATGTGGACAAGGGGGATCCGGTGTACATAGTGTACTTAGATTTCCAGAAAGCCTTTGACAAGGTCCTCACCAAAGGCTCTTACGTAAATTAAGCTGTCAGGGGATAAAAGTAAATGTCCTTTCATGGATTGAGAACTGGTTAAAGGACAGTGAACAAAGGGTAGGAATTAATGCTACATTCTCAGAATGGAGAGGGGTAACTAGTGGTGTTCCCAAGGGTCAGTCCTGGGACCAATCCTATTCAATTTATTCATAAATGATCTGGAGAAAGGGGTAAACAGTGAGGTGGCAAAGTTTGCAGATGATACTAAACTACTCAAGATAGTTAAGACCAAAGCAGATTGTGAAGAACTTCAAAAAGATCTCACAAAACTAAGTGATTGGGCAACAAAATTGCAAATGAAATTTAATGTGGATAAATGTAAAGTAATGCACATTGGAAAAAATAACCCCAACTATACATACAACATGATGGGGGCAAATTTAGCTACAACGAGTCAGGAAAAAGATCTTGGAGTTATCGTGGATAGTTCTCTGAAGATGTCCACGCAGTGTGCAGAGGCGGTCAAAAAGCAATCTGGATGTTAGGAATCATTAAAAAGGGGATAGAGAAGAAGACTGAGAATATATTATTGCCCTTATATAAATCCATGGTACGCCCACATCTCGAATACTGTGTACAGATGTGGTCTCCTCACCTCAAAAAAGATATTCTAGCACTAGAAAAGGTTCAAAAAAGAGCAACTAAAATGATTAGGGGTTTAGAGAGGGTCCCATATGAGGAAAGACTAAAGAGGCTAGGACTCTTCAGTTTGGAAAAGAGAAGACTAAGGGGGGACATGATAGAGGTATATAAAATCATGAGTGATGTTGAGAAAGTGGATAAGGAAAAGTTATTTACTTATTCCCATAATACAAGAACTAGGGGTCACCAAATGAAATTAATAGGCAGCAGGTTTAAAACAAATAAAAGGAAGTTCTTCTTCACGCAGCGCACAGTCAACTTGTGGAACTCCTTACCTGAGGAGGTTGTGAAGGCTGGGACTATAACAATGTTTAAAAGGGGACTGGATAAATTCATGGTGGCTAAGTCCATAAATGGCTATTAGCCATGATGGGTAAGAATGGTGTCCCTAGCCTCTGTTCGTCAGAGGATGGAGATGGATGGCAGGAGAGAGATCACTTGATCATTGCCTGTTAGGTTCACTCCCTCAGGGGCACCTGGCATTGGCCACTGTTGGTAGACAGATACTGGGCTAGATGGACCTTTGGTCTGACCCGGTACGGCCTTTCTTATGTTCTTATGTTACTCAAGTGGGACTCTAGCTAAGATGCCCCACTCTTGTGCAAAGAGTCAGAGGTCCTTTTATTCCCACAAGTAATCAAGACTTCTGTTTTAAGGATCATCTGCAAGACAGCACCTCCTAAAGCATCATGAGGAAACACTGGTGGGGCACAGGGTCAATTACTCAGAAATAAGTACCACCAGTTGAGGTAAAGCACTACTTCTTGGAGCATTCCTAGATGCTTCCCTCCAAGGATTGGCCTGGCCTGAAGATGCTTAGCTTGTGACGTTTGCTGGGATTACAAAACAATCATATGGCTGCAGACCACATGTACATTTAGACAGAAAAATAAATATAAATAACTAGAAAACACTCATTTACCTTCAATGAGAGCTGCTATTTGTTGGCTTTTCTGAGAAGGAAGTTCCCTCACAATATCCAGAGCTGTCAGGCCTCGGTTATCTTTTATATTCACATCAATACCTAGAAGAGATAAAGGCAGGCAGGGTGAGACAGCATTTTCAGACTATCTTCAACAAAGCTAATTTCTTGTAACTGAGTCATGACTTAGATGCTCTTCTGGTCATTTCCTGGGCTGAGTTAAAGAAATTCTTCCTCCAAAGAGACCTAAGACCCAGCTACCCAGAGAATACCTCTTCCATGAGTCACTCAGAGCAACGATTCTTCCACCGCTGGCTGATTAGAGAAAAATGCTGCCACCATACACCATTCCCTTATCACATGCTCCCGGTAAAGCCATCTCCAGGCTATTGTGTCAAAATGTCGTTCTCTCACCTGCAGCCAGCAATATTTGTACCACGTCTGTCTTGCCAAACAAAGCAGCCTCGTGCAAAGCACTGCCCTTCTCAGTCTGTAAAAATTAAATAATATACCATGAGCCCAGATTATGAACCGTAATCCTAAAACATTTTAGGGGTTTATATAAACAGGAAAAAAAAGTAGTTGCATGCACAGTATGTGGACAAAAGCAACTCACTGCAACCAATACCCATTACTGGGGTCACACTGTGTGAGAAGCTATTCTGCGGCATTAAGAGTTTGGGGTGGGAGGAAGGGTTAGTTTAACATGGGAGGGCCTCAGAATTATAAACAAAGTAAAAACTCTCCAAAGTTTATTTAGAGTGGGTGTTCTCCCACAGAAGGAAAGACAGATAAGACATACAAGTTTATTGCTGTGTTAACAGTGAAGTCAGAAGTGGTTTGGTGGGAAGAGAACAAGTTCTCTCCACTCCTTTTGGGGACACATTTCACTGCTGTATATCTGCCCCAAGTCGGACCCCCCAACACAGCCAAGGACTGAATGGGAGACTGAGCTATTCTTATCCTTAAAGCAGAGTCCTCCAGGACAGAGGTCAAGAGACGCTTGGCCTACCACTACAGTGCCTTTTCTATGGGGACAACTCCAGCCTCCCCAGCTGCTATCTATCCCCTTTCACTTGCACTAGATTCACACATGGATTGGCAAGATACCTGGTAGTTGCTATCCATGCCAGCATCTAGGAGGACATGGACTACAGCTTTATGTCCGTTCCTAGCTGCCAGGTGCAGGGGGGTGTGTTTCTTAGTGTTGCAGCTTAAAAGATTGGGGTGAGCGTTCAGCAGCATCTTCACGACCTCCAGCCTTCCGTAGAGCGCAGCCAGATCCAGAGGCGTCTCAAACTTGTTATTGCGCATCGTGGGGTCCGTCAGCTCCTCCAGGAGAACCTTCACAACTTCCGTGTGGCCATATTGAGCAGCACAGTGCAGCGCGGTCTCATTGTCGTTATTCTGAAGGGTCATAAACACAGCGGCACTTCAGAAGATGGAAGAAATGAGCCCTTCTGTGACTCGCTCACAAAACCATTGAAGTTTAAATGTAAAAAAAAGACAAACAGCCAGTAGTGGGGATGCAATAAATCCTTTTTAACATAAAGAGCCCAGAGCAGTGTTTTGGTCGCGTTCCTGATTTATCAGGCACACGTAACCTTCATAAACTGACCAACCCGCCTAACAAAAGCCTGTAGAAAGCCTCAAAACACTCATCAACAGAGCTTTGTGTTCTGAGCTATGGGAAGCAGTTGCTGTACACAGATATACACTGCTTTCAAAGCACTGAACACAAAAGCAAGAGGCCAAATTAAAAATTAGAGGACTGCCAAGTTTCTGTGGGTTGTCATTTACTTTGCAAGCTCTTGCAGGCAAGGTCCTGTCTTATCTATGAAGCATACAACACTCTTGGGCACCATAACAATAAGTAAATGCAAAATGTAACAAGCAAACCACAGTATGGATTCCATCTACAGTAACTTAATTGCCATTGTTTAAAATTTAAACTTCAATTGTTTTTAGAATCCAGTCATTTCTCCTATGACTGAGGTTTTGATTCTTTATAGCAGCCATTCCACTTTTACAATTCTGAAACTTGTAAGCAGACTATTTTAGAAAGAGTGTGCAGTATGTTTAAATTATCGCATGCAAACATGTGAATTTAGTGAGCAGCACAGCTAGATCACGGTGCCAATCAGACCTTCCCAGGCAAGGCCCTCAATTCAGCAGTGGGGAAGTGTCTAAGCCACAAGTGAATGCCTCTACAGTGAAAGCCTGATCCAATTAATACATGCAGCATCTGTCAAATTAAAAAAAAAAAAAGTCAGCAGTGCAGAGTAACTATAGGCAAGCAATCCAAAAGATTTTTCATTTTCAGGTGCAAAATATGTGTGAACACCTTCACTGGATTTAAGCCAGTCTGCTTCCAGCTCATAAGCTCCATTTAAAATTTCTAATTTTACTACTGTGTATAATATACACAGAGGTATTTCTGTTTAAGAACATTCAAATACTTACTAGTGTCTGCTTTGAGGCAAAAACTTTTATTACCAACTTGTGCTTTCTCTGCTGCTTTCAGAGCAGTTCTAACTGTGGCACAAATTGTAATTTTAACTATACTTCCCTTTTTTAAAAAAGGATAGCTATCTGTCTAGCTAAATTTCATTGCATATGCATTTCATTACAAAATGTTTCCATTTTGCTTTTGTTGTGAATGGTGTTTTGCGGATTACGATTTGCAGAGGAATGTCTCAATATTTTGCACCATTTGCTATTGAAATAAGCTGTGAACTGGACAAGATCTACACGTGCTTTAATCCTACTAATGTGTTAAATCACAATCTAGAGATTACAAAACTCATGCATGCAAACTCCCACTGGTTTTTATCTGGTATTTGACTGCATCATTTTTCAGCCACATGAAATGCATAAGGAAAGTAGGGAGCTGTGGAGACAGCCTCTACAGTCATGACTCACTTATAAAAACAAACAGAACAAGGAAGTGAGAAGCCTCAACAGCCACATGCAGAAATAAGCAACATTTAGAAGAGAAATGTGTGGGAGATGCAGGGTCTCACTAGTAGAGTACAAGTTTAACAGAGTCTAACAGCACAGGCTAAGCAGCCATAAAGAAAAAAATGAGCACAGGGGAGACAGATCAGTGAATGCAAAGTGAAGAGGACATAAGATACACGTAAGGAAGAGGAGAGACTGAATTGCTAACAGTGAACACCTAGCACCCCTTATCTGTACATCTCAAAGCATTTACCATGGTTGGTAAGTAGCATTAGCCTCATTTTACAGATGGTGAAAACAGCAGTGCATAGGTGACATGCTCCAGGTCACACAGCAATTCCATGTTGGAGCCAGGACTCGAACCCAGAAGTCCTGGGGGCAAGTTACATGTTCTATCCACTGGACCATATAAAAGGGCCTGTCACTTCTAGTTTACTATTTGGAATCCAACCCATCTCAGTAATAACTGAACAACTTCTTCATGACAGTGAAATGAGTTTAGTGGGTCTCAGAAGGCAAGTGCCCACATCACACAAACATTAAGTAATCTTCCCCATCTCTGCAGAATGGTGCGGAGACTATTATGCTCACGCCTAGAGCGGATTTCTCCCAGCAGGCACAATGGTGGGACAGTATGTGCGGAAAACTCTCATTGCCAGAGCACAGAAAATTTCCACCATTAGGCCTGCCAGCCTAGAACCTGTCACCAGCACAAAACTCACACCCCTCAAATAGATCCACACAGCACAGCATGCATACAGAAGTGCATGCCTGTTGAAGGAGTGTTTCAGAGATAGCTTTAAATAATTTTCTCATAAGTATTCCATAGTTTCTCTACCTTCAGACAGCAATCAGGTCCAAAGAGGCAGGGGTCACAACTCTCTTTCCTTATGGAGAGATGGGAGGAGGCTCTGAAACTATGGATGGGACCCCAAAGCTTTTTCCTTTTCTAACATGGGCTCACAGGATGAAACAGACTGTACTAACAGTATCTAAACCAAGTCTTTCTCCACCATTGAATGAGAGCCAGAAGCTCCTATGAACTCAGTTGGATAGATGCTCGTCTCAGCAGCAGACAGTAAGAGCTGGTATCTTCATGGGTCTCCACTCCTACTAGTAGAAATGGGGGGGGTCACTATCCAGGTTTTCCATTGTACATGCACTCACTTGGAATTTTGAGCCTAGATTGTAGAGCACATATTATCTAACATTGCATTTACCCTGAAATCACTTCCCTTATGTTAATAACAGAAGGTTATCTAGGGTAAACACACACACAGCAACCAACACCAAACATACAAATCAGAAACCCACAAATGCACTGTGAGCAGCAGAGAAATGGACAAGAACTGGGAAAGCTATGAACACCCAACAGCCAAGGCAAGCACTGGAGCTATTCCGGGCAAAGGAGACTCACCTCCATCCCCCAAATCACCACCCCAAACGAGGCTGGGGAATGACAGAAGGGAGGACCCCCAGGTTACTCTGTGGTGGGAGAGAAAACTCCTTCCCAGGAGCCAGAGACAGTGAGACTTCATGTTTCAGACTTACTAATCAAAGACAGATAAGAACAATGGAGTCCTTAAGTAGGATCTGGGACAGCACTCCTGTAGCAATCCCACCACCGCCCCTCTTCACAGCAGTTGGGAATGGGGAGCTGGGAGGCAGAACAGGGGAAAAGACTCAGCTTACGCATCAGCCTCTGGAGCTAGTAGGTGTCTGGTAAATTTTTTCAACACTGGTAACTACGCACCTACTTACCAGACCTGAATCCTATGCCTTCCACATACACACCACTTTGCACTGGAGCATTCAATGCTAGCATTTCAACACACCTTCCAATGATTTTCCGAGTTCCCTCTCCTAACACATTATGTTGGGCTATGTGCATTTCTAAGAAAAGAGCTCTCCGCCTACAAAACCCTGTGAAAACCCTCCATGAAGGGCCCAGCTATGCTCCTACTACTTCGCACACTCACTATAATAAATAAAATCTGAAACACACAGCTGTCCCTCTAGCTGTGATTGCAGTCCATGGCATCCCAAGATGAAAGAAGAAACACTTGCTACGCAAAACCCAGGCTACTTCTCCACTAAGCAGTGTGCCATAACATTCCGACATAACAGGGTAGGGAAGTAGCCAGAAGCTGCAGTATCAGTTACAGATTCACCATTCCACATAAGAGTCCATACTCCCCTGGCACTCCCACATAGGACTCCCATTAGTGCTAATAGGAACTCCATGCAGGGAACAGGACTGAACGGATTCTCCCATTTCTGTAGGTGCCCAACACTGCCAAACACAAACATTTCAGAAAAATGATCTCCAGTTGTCTGACCATCTATCGGGTGGGTTCACTGTCCAGTTTTATTTTCAGACTCCAGGTGGCATGCTTCCACTTTTATCAGCGGCCCATGAAGATTTTATAGCACACAATAAATCCAATCTCCATTATTTGTTTCCAGAGACCAATTAAAAAAAGAGACAAAGATATCCTGTGTGGCATAGCTTATTTTTCCTTTAACTGCAGGACTGCAAGCTTTTTCACTCTGGTTTTGGTTAACTGGTCAGTTTCTCCACAGGAATTAGCCAAATTAAAGGAAGCAACACATTACAAAAAGATAGCACTCCCTCATCATCTCCCTAACTTAATTATGCCACTTGTTATACACAGCTTCCTCAGGTCTGGAATAGCTTATAATCAGGTCACCTACAGCACATGTTGCAGGGACCATCTGCTCACCAAGGCTTCTGGGAAGGAAGAGGCATGGTAAGGGCTGATATGAGTTGGTTTGGATTTAGTCTTTGGTTGGTTATTTCTGGCTTTGGCATGGGGGAAAAGCAGCTGGCATTTGTAGTTATTCCTATACAGATGATGAGTTTGCTAATTGTCGGGTTGCCTAGATCTTGAGCATAGGCATCCTTTTTTAAACATGTCAGAAGCACCCAAGTCTTATTTTTGAAAGGGACAGAGGCTCCTAAGTCACAATGACTTCCAATGACACTTAGGCCCCTAGGTCCTTTAGTCACTTCTGAAAGTGAGCTTAGGTGCTTTTGAAAATGTTATCCTAAATAAAATGCAGTTCTCTTTTTGACTTATGGTCAATGCACCAGGAGCCCAAGGAAAGTCTTAAAAATACCCTTTATAAAAACAAACAAGTCCACAAGATATGACTAACTTAACATCTCTAGAGATAGTTTAGCTCAGTAGACTGTATTGCAGTACTTCATTCACAAGAAACACTGACAAACTCCCATATTATTTTACAAAGCTCCTTTTAACATATTAAATTCCCCTATTCTTAGTATGTGTTTCCACAGAAGAGACTTGTTGCTGTAAAATTCCACCTTTAAAAAAAAAATGGAGAAAAATGTGATCTTCAATTAAACATTTTTATTCAAAAAGAGGTATGCACTGGAGTTTATTTCCTGTAACAGATATGTGTTAATACAATCACCCTACTTCCCATCAGCTGGCAAGCCCAAGAACTCTGCCTGTGTAGGGTACTGCAGATCAAGCACAGCTAAACTTTTAAGTAAACTTTGAAGAGCTCAACTCTGCCATGGTTGGCTTGCTCCAGAACAGTAGTCCGGAAGCCATCCCGGTGTGATAGCTGGAAACAGAAGCATCTCATGATAAATCAGTGGGCTATTATATCATCACTTGCCTGAAGCCTGGCTATAAATAAAACTCAATTAAACACGGCAGGTGTCTGAGCAAAACACTACTGTCTATCCACTGGCAGACAGAACAAATGACCTTAGAAACTTTTTCATCTGCTTCAGTGCATGATAAGTTCTTATTTTTGTGTCCTTTTTTGGATCAAGAATTGCTGAAAGCGGAGAGAAAAACCAACAGGCAAAAACACAGGGACAGAAGACTAGGGATAAAGAGCCAGACACAAAACACAAGGACTCAACATCAAAACAAGAAACTGATGCAACAAGCAAAACGGGAAGTCTTAGGCAGTACAGACATTACTGCCCCCCTGCCACCAAAAGCATTAGCTATCCATTTAGAAAACGAGTATAATGTCACTACAAAGATTTGTCATTCACTCTAAGAACCCCATGAAGAAAATGCAGCCATCTTTAAGCAGGAAAAAAAACAAACCATTCTTTCAATTTCTGCTCGGTAACAATAATTTGAGCATGGGAAACAAAATCTGAAGCATTTTAATTAAACTGTTAGCTTTTGAAAGTCATCCAACCAATTTAAGCAAATTGACCATCACCATGAATCTTATACGTTTAAGTATTGAAGGAGCCCCAAGAAAGTAGGGAAGAGATTTCCCTAGATAATCTCTCTAGAACTGGATTAAAAAGAAACCCACAAATAAATGGTTGCATTTTACTGTTCCTCAAGTGGCTGGAAACCGAGCAGGCATCATCAGCCAACTGGATGACAATGCACCTGGATGCATGAGAGTGCAGCTTGGAGTAATGATGCAGTGAAATCCTGACAGCGAAGTACACACCTTGGCATTGATATAGGGGTCAAAAGGGCCGTACTTTTTGAGTTCTTTGATCTCAAGAGTATTCTACAAAAAGGAGAGGAAAAAAGAAAAATGTGACAATGAAATGGGTGAGATACAGCAACAAAACAATGGGTGACTCTGAAAGGGTGGGGATGACACAACGTAGCATCTCATTCCAGTCGTAAACCGTTAACCACACCAGTCATTCCAGCCGGTAGACTGCATAATTTGAACCACTGTGCACATCATTTACAAATCTTTAAAACATAAAATGTGCAGGCTACTTAATGGACTTCATTTATAAAGGTTCCCACTCAAGACCAAACATTAATGAAACATTACCTTGAAGAATTACACTCAACTCCATCTTCTGCATAGGTTTCTTCCATACCTGTCCTCCTCTAACCTCAGACAACAGTCCCACTAAGACTTACATGATCACCTGGTTGACTCCATCACAGATTGATTGTAAACAGATTTAAGAAGCATACTAATTTATTTAAACAGACCAGATTGGCTGCCTGCAGCTGTGCTGCAGGTCACTACTAGGCCTGGAGCTGAAACATGATTGACAAACATAATCAAAGACATTTTAAATGTGCACACTTAACTATTCTTACTTAACTGAGGAGTGGTAATAATTAGCACTGACAGCACTTTTCATCTTCATGGTGCTTTACAAACTACTAATTCAGCCTTAGAATGGCCTTGTGAGGCAATAAACTCCATTTTACATACAAGGAACAGAGAATTTAAGCATCTTGTGCAAAGTGTCACAGGGAGTATGTGTCAGAGCCAAGTTTAGAACTCCAGAATTCCTGAGTTCCAGTCCTTTCCCCAACCACTAGGGAACACCCTATAACAGGGGAGGTTTATTGATAGTCTGACTGGTACTAAAGAACACATTTGCCTCCCAGTCTGCAAATAGGAAGACATTATTTAATACCAGGCTGCTTCCTTATCCAAATGCTTAGATACAGGGCAAAATCATAGGACTGGAAGGGACCTCGTGAGGTCTTCTAGTCCAGTCCCCTGCACTCAAAGCAGGACTAAGTATTATGTGTTTTTATCCAGCAGCCACGTGTCTGAATGAGTGGACATGCATTTCACACGTGCTCTTATTTGTGTCGGAGATGCATGGAGAAGACACTGACAGGCTTTCATGGGAAAGCTACACAGGGAAGTTAGCACTCCAAGATGAGAAGACAGCACAGAACAACAGATTGATACAAGCTCAGCCAACCTGCATCCCACTCAAAGACCAGGGTGCAGAAAGAAAGGAGGCTGTATTACTTGATCTTCTTATCCAACTGAGAGGATTGCTCTTTAGGATCAAGTTATAGTTCTCTATTTGGGGTAGAGGCAGGCCATATGCTTTAAAAAACCCACACAATTAGTCAAGTGGGCACAAGTGCTAAAAAAAAAAATCAGAGCAGCTAGGAGTGTGGGCCAAACAAAAAGACTTAAAGCTGCTTTGATTAGTTCCCAACAGAAAGAGCCAGTATATCCTTTGACAGTACTAGCCATCTTCACTTAATCATCCAGCAACTGGAGAGGAAATAAATAGCAGCCAGTGTTTGTTTTGAAAACCCAGTAGGAGAGCAGAAGATCACTTTCCAGACACACTGTGGTTGACAGACTGCTCACTTTCACACCCCAACCACCTGAGATTTGATTATTTAACCCATCAGAATTAGAGCACCACACCAAGAAACAGTGTTTCCAGCAATCAAACCCATCCATTTCCAAACTGTTCAGCACCTTATGTCATGCGGCTGACACATTCCTTTCCACCCTAGGAGTAGGAATCTGCTGGTACATTAGAGACCAATAGGAGGAGGAAGATATTCAGACCTGTTCATTCACTTTAGTGTGGGAGGGTCCCTGATGGATGAGAAGTTTTACTATCTCTGCGTCTCCTTTCCAGGCTGCCAAGTGAAGAGGGTAACAACCTTTGCAGTCTGCCACATTGGTTAGCGCATCGTTCCTCAGCAGAACTTCCACCACATCCCTGGAAAATAAGGATAGCTATGAGTCTCAGATACTCAGTCGCAACAGAACTGAAAAGGATACTGTTTAGCAGGTTGCACCCGAAAAGTTTAGGCTGCTCAAAAATAGTGGTTTGCAAACACAACACTCAAAACCACGAAAAAACCACACACCCCAAATTTGAATCATCATCATTTCTTTTTGTCAAAATGAAAGTTTTGTGGATTTAAAAACTCCCAGAAAGTGTTGCCCAAGAATTATAGACATGTAGGGCTGGAAGGGACCTCAAGAGGTCATTAGTCCATCCCCCTGTGCTGATTAAATATACCTAGACCATCCCTGACAGGTGTTTGGCTAACCTGTTCTTAAAATCTTCTAACAATGGAGATTCTACAATATCCTCAGGTAACCTGTTCCAGTGCGTAACTATCCTTACAAGTTAGAACGTTTTCTTAATACCTAGGATTTAGGTTAAATCTCCCTTGCTGCAAATTAAACCAATTGTTTCTTGTCCTATCCTCCAAGGACATGGAAAACAACTGATCACCATCCTCTTTATAACAACTTGTTATCTGAAGACTTATATCTCCCTTCAGCCTGCTCTTCGCTAGAAGAAACATGCTAATTCTTTGACCCTTTCCACATAGGTCATACTTTCTAAACTTCTGATCATTTTGGTCTCTCAGGTGGAAACCTGTTCTTCAAGACATGCCACACAGCTATGCGACTGGAGTCGCACCAGTGTCAATTTGTTGCATTGGTGTAAGTCACTTCTTTACACCTGCACTGGTGGTGTGTATGACTGAGTCTGTCTCAGTGCAAAAAACCTATTGGAGGCGAAGCTCCTAGGGTCATGGGACAAACCAAGCAAAACTGAGGAAAAAAGCTTTGAGGCAAAAAACGAGGTTTTTTAAGGCTATTTAAGTTTCAGTACATCATCTTGTCACCGCTCACTACTAGACACGATTCTACACACGTACTGAAGACTGTAGAAAAATTGCATGTTACTGTATTGTATTTAAGAAAATGTGACCAAATAATTGGAGACAGCATTGTAACAGACATGCACATCGGGGCAGCGTTAATACACATCCCAGTAGAATCCTACTGGTGTGTCTGTTCCTGGAGAGGTCATCTTTTGGATGAGTTACACAACAAGATGTGGTTCATCATTTGTGGTTATTAAAGATGAAAGTGTGGTTGAGATAGCCCAAGCATCCTAGCCAAATTTTAAATCTGAGTAATTGCATCCTGCAAAATATGCCTCTACAATTTCACTTCAATATGGTGTTCTTCTCCATGTCCTGAAGGTGGTATTGTATTGCATCAACACCCTGTTCTATCTCTGAGGCAGCCGCATTATACTTGTGAATAAGGGAATTCTCTCTCTCTCTCTTCATATTTATTTTTTTATGGATAGTAAAGCACCTGGGCATCCTTTAAGGTAAGAGGCACTATAGTAAAACTGCTTACTTGTGGCCATTCAAAGCAGCATGGTGCAGCGGAGTATATCCAGTACTGTCAACACAGTTCACATTTGGTCCCCTCCAGATGCTGCAAAATAAAAAAATCCAACAGTAAGTCATGTATCAAATTTAGAGGCAGCCAGCTGGCAAGGAAAGGTTTCTGCAGAGTTCTTATGTTAAGTCTGTTATTTCAAATCAAGCCATAACAACGGAATGGCGGCTACAATTAACTGCAGCAAGGCAGAGAACAGATATTGCACAATGCTATGTTAAACAAGGGTGACAAATGTCACAAAGCACAGAGTCATTAAGCAGATTCACTACTCAGCATTTCTCCCAAAGATCTGAGTTCTTAAGCCAGAGGTTTGCTATTCCCTCACCAATGACTATCCTGCAAGGCTTCTCAACAGTACTTTAGTTCATTAAGAAGATTTAAAGGAACATCAGTGGCAAAAGTCTGTCTAAAAATTAACACAAGAACAGGTTCAACACCCCACACCATCAACCCACCACTAATCCTCTCCCTTCTCTGAAGGATTTCCGTCAGCTGGGGGTCCCTTTTCTCATTGGTAAAAACCATTAAAGGATATATAAGTGTGAGAGCAGTAATGGGATACAGAGCCTTTCATCTCTAGATCACTTATGCAAGTCCACTCTGAGTCAGTGGTGACCAAAAATCATCTCCGTCTAACAGCTGTTAGTGGGTCTGTGTGAAACAAGTAGGTGGTCTCAGAGCAGTTCCAAGAACTCCTGTCACAACTGGCCTGCCTTGTTGGCAGACTGAGACCAAGAATTTAATGGGCCATGGAGAATTAATCTTCTCTTACTCCTCAGAAGCGGCCCATCTAGAACAGGATTGAAACATACTGACGCAGCCAGGAGAGAGCATGTGGGCAGGAAGTGGGCACTAACCTTGAGTTCCTTTAACTACTACAGCATGGGCAATCTCTAGGGCTGCCATGTCTGGCAGCTTTCACCAGCACTTGAACCTGCTTTTAAAAAGATGGGTTGGATACATTTGAACTCAGACATGCTTCCAAAGAAAGCTGTAGACTTCCTTCTCTAAGTATGCCTTCTTTTATAAGCCCCTTTTTGCTGCACATTGGCCTGTTTTGAAACTGATGCATTCGAAAGTACAGTATGAGTAATTAAATGAGCTCAGAAAGGTCCCAGCTCCCACAGGTATTTTTGTTTTGCTTTTTAAAGAGAAGCAGGACTGGTGCTTAGTTTCCCTCCTCCACTCCCCAATTGCACTGTCTTAAAATAAGAGTGAACTGTTGCTGTTTATGAACTAGAGCTGACAATTTCATTTCCTCCACAGCATGTAATCACTATAGCTCATGGTACAATACACAGGCAACCCAAGCATTCATTAGGTTTTCTAAAATAACAGTCATTACTCGAGGGCCGCTTGCCAGAAAAATGCCACACCACACACACTGTATCAACTCAGCAGAAAGAAACTGGGGTAAAACAGGAAAGGCATCAAACCAATAGGAATCCTATGTAGACCAAGTAGGAACTCAAACTTAAACCAAACTATTTGCTTCCCTCTTTCTGACAAACATGTTCAAAAACTTAACTTGACCTCCCCCACCACAAAATACGTCACTGAAGTTTGTTCCCACCAAGAGAATCCACATGATCTAGTGGTTGGACTGTTATAAAAAGCTTTCCAGACATAGATAAAGGACAATAAGCAGCGCAGAGGAAAAAAACAGCCAAGAGCACTGGGGGCAAGAAATCTACCTTGTACAAAGAGAAGATGGGACCTCTACTTAAAGGTCATATCCAAATACATCCCTACCCAATAAACTGCATAGTCCTCAATATCTACCTCAGAAGAAAGACAAGATGAGCTGATAGAGATAGAATATAAATCCGTCGGCTGTATACCTCATTGATGACTGGAAGGCAAGACTATTGTCTTCCCTTTTTGTGGCCCATGCAGTCTTCCCTCTCAGAGTACACTTAGGGACAGTGCATAAGATGATCTGGTCCCCAGAATAAAATTGTTCCTAGAACTGTACAATGCATTCCACCCTTAGAGGGACTGGCTTAGAGGCCTGAAAGTCCAGACTTCTTAGGACCAAATACAGAGACGAGGTAGAGTGTTCTAGTGCAGTGGTTCTCAATCATGGATACACCAGGAGGATTGCAGCCCCCCAGAGGGGGGAGGGGTCATGGGACAGGTTTAATGGCATCGCAAGTGCAAGGCAATTAGCGGGTGGCAAGCAGGGCAACTGCCCAGGGCCCTGCAAAGCTAAGTTACATGCTTCAGCCCTGCCGCCTGGGGCTCCAGCTTCAGACAAGACTCAAGTATCACTGAAATGCAAGTACAATATTTATATTCCAATTTATTTTATAATTATATGGTTAAAATGAGAAAGTCAGCAGTTTTTCAGTACTAGTGTGCTGTGACACGTCTGTATTTCTAGGTCTGATTTTGTAAACAAGATGTTTTTAAGGGAGGTGAACCTGGGGTACACAAGACAAATCAGACTCCTGAAAGGGATTCAGTAATCTGGAAAGGTTGAGAACCACTGCTCTAGTGGACGAAGTCCGGAGCTGGGAGTCAAGAAGGCATGGGTGATTCATCCCAGATCTGCTGTTAATTCACCGACCTTGAATTTTGCTCAAGTACAAGCAATGCAATTTGCACCATACAAAGACCATTATCAAGGCACTCTACTGTGGAGCATATGTAATCTAGAAGACATGGTGAGATCTACAGGAAGAATTCTGGTCTTTCTTGCCTTCAGTGCACAGATAGTATTTTCACCAGCCCTCAAGTAGTACTTCTTCCAGTCCCCCAGTTTCCTGCACCACAGAATGAATGAAAATGAAGTGGTCACTGAATGCGTACAGTACTTCAGATGCTGCTAGCATCACTTGAGAAGCAGGGTTAAAGCCCTGGCTGTGCGCTTTTATAACATCTTCGAGTCAGCTCAGAGACAGAATAAACTACAGGCCAGAATCCAGGAAGTGCCCTCCCACTTTCAGCTGCCATGAAGCCTGAGTGGGATTTAGTCAATTCTAGAGCTCTGTGGTTTCCATTTGGCAATGGGCTCATGGAGTGTGGTTACCCAGCCAATTTATTGCTGGATTTACAGTGGCAATTAATGGTTAAAATTATGGCAGAGCGACTTGTTTTTAGTCTGGGCAAGGTTATAAATATTGTGTCTGCATATCCCCTTTCCTAGATTGTGTTAACCTGACCAAAATCAGAGCAAATTTAACTATTTGACATAAGGAAAGGAAATCAGAGGGGTATAGATTCATGCTGTGTACACGCACACACAGCGTCCAGTACCTGCAGTTAACCACCATCAACACTGGGCACCTATGGTATCTTTCATATGAAGATTTCAAATTACTTTATGAAGTGGATAATTATTATCCCCATCTTACAGAAGGGGAAAATGGAAACTGTAAATCAAATGACTTGCCCAAGGTCACAGCAGTATAGGAATAGTATACTTAACCCGGAAGAAAAATCTCAGAGCTCTGAAGCAGCCACACTTCCAATATCGGAGTGTAAATCTTTTACAGATGCAGAGACCGCTTTTCTTACTAGGAAAGCAGGGAAGAGGGCAAGACTCTGAATGTGGAGATGGAGTATTTCCATCAGGAAGGCTTGGCTTGTTCTCATTATGAGGAGGTCTGGCTGTTGCAGGAGTCTTTATAGTATGATTTTGCTTTTTAAAAAGCAATAAAAGGTGCCTATAGTCTGCAACAAGTGACTTTTTTTCTTACTAATGGAAAGAAATAAGAAACCCAAACTAGCCCACCTTGGTCAAAAAAGGTCAAATCATCCCAAAGCCTAGAATGAAATAGGGATCAAAAAGAGAGTGAGAAACATTTATCTTTAGATGCTGGGATTGTGCCGGAAGTAAATCAGTCTTCTCTTCCCTTTACTCCTTCATCTTCAGCTCCTCCTCATAGTTAAAACTGCCATATAATTCTTAAGCCTTACTAGAAACCAAATCTTTGTGTATTAAGAAAGGATCAGTGCATAGCACTCGACACAAACTAAGAAACTGAGTTTTTTCGTATCAGGTCTAGACACAGTAAAGTGACTACATACTATGGGCTGCAGAGACCAGACTTTGAGAGGACATTGGATGGGAGTATTTCTTTGTGGAAGACATACCTTTTCCTCTGAGAGCTGTTTGCAGTATCTGGCACAGTTACAGAAGAAGAACAATCTCAGTGACACCTCACACCTTATCTGTGGAAAGAGTGGTATGTCTACACTACAAATTAAAACCTGCGATGCCAAGTCTCAGAGTCCAGGTCAATTGATTCAGGAGGCTCGGGCTGCAGAGCTAAAATAGCAGTATAGACATTTGCACTCAGGCTGGAGCCTGGCCTCCAAGACCCACCCCCCGACCTGCATTCAGAGTCTTAGGGCTCCGGCCCAAGTAGGAAAGTCTACAGTGATATTTTTAGCCCTGCAGCTCCACTGAGCCATCTCAGCCCCACAAGTTTTTCTTTGCAGCATAGACATACCCACTGATAGAACTGTTTCAAGGAACACCACCCTTTGACCGTACAACTGGGGAACTTTGGTATCAGCACCATAAGGGTTAAAGTTAAGCATTACAAAGTCAAGAGTGAGTGACAGAAAGCCAGAGTGGGAAAGGAAGCATGCAGTTGTCATGGGAGGTTCAGATAAAGTTTTAATTAACTGGCAACTGTTAGAGTGCTTAGAAATTTGGTGTAGTTAGAAAACAGAGGCCTTTACAAGTGACAGAAGAAAGTTATTATATATTGGGAAAGAGTTACAAGCTACAGAGTAACCTATTGGTCATGTCGATTGATATGAAGAACACGCAAATGCATGCATCCAGTAACAAGATCTCTCAAATGGGGATTTGACACCCTCATTAGTACCCAAGAGACATTCATTGTCAAACCCCGTTCAGCCAACACCATCTTTTTAACAGGTCTGTTTTACTAGGGAAAGAGAATGAAGAAATGATAGTGCATAACTCCTCCTTGTGACAGTCCATTTCAAGAGGTATTTCAGAACACCTACGGCAATTAAAAAAAAAATCAGACATTAAAAGCCCATTAGTTAAGTTGGTTTTACATGGTGAAGACGGGAAGAACCTATGAGAAGTCAGAACAGTGCATACCTGTCTGAGGGGCTCATCCTCCTTTCATGGAAACTCAGCTGTACAGTGACTTCTGCCTTCAATCACTGACCCCAACTATGATAAGGTACAGCAAGATTTGGGCCTGCTTCTCCAAAGAGAAAGCATAACAGCCAACAGCATACAGACAGGAATGAAACAAGGGGAATAACTGACTGCACGTAGCAGGTCACCTTCAAAGCACTGTCTACCTTTCAGGGGCATCACCCCCATTTTTAGATGGGGAAAACTGGAAGAGTAGCATTAAAATTAGTTGCCCAAGGAAGTCAGAACTGGGACTATAATTCATGAAGTCCTACCTCTAATAATACTAAGCCCTGCCCTCAGTAAGCCAGCAGACAGTTGACCAGCATACAAGTCGGTACACCCGAGTTCTATTCCTGGCTCTGCTGGGGAGCACTGGGAAAGCTGGTTAAAGCACAATGGCTCAGTTTCCCAATCTGTAAACTGGAGATCAAAATATTAAGATACTTTGAGATCTACAGTGCACACAGTTATACTCCAAACATTCTTATTAAGCTATTTCCCTGATTAAAGAAAAACAAAACAGCATTCGTATAAGTAGAAGAATCTGTGCCTCACAGGGTTGAGAGAATCATGCAATACAAATTTCCAATAATTTTCAGACAGCTAAAAGAGTGCAGAAGGTTTGAAGCAGATCTGACTAGGTTTCTGTGAATGGTTTGGTTTTTTCCTAGCCTTATTTCAAAAAGTTTTTTGGATTTATAATATTAGTCTCTGTTCTGAAGACACCAACTTCCCAGCCACAATAATCTTGGTCTCATCTCCCATTTCTTCATGTCAGCTAATGAAGAATTTTACATGTTTCTGATATTCATGTTTAATGTATTTTAAAAGGCAGAACACTATGGAAATAAGGCAAGTCCTAAAAGTAACAACCACCTACTCTTCATACAGATTTTTCTATTCTGCTTCTCTTGCTTCAGCAAGTGCCGTGGGCCCTTGGCCTTTTATAACTTCCCGTTGGGGAAAATAACTGAATAAGGTACATTGCTTTAGGACACAATAACCCCCCCCATTTTTTTTAAACAAACGCTATTTTGCCCCCCTGCCTCCCCATCTACTTCTCTCTGCCCAGAGTAGCTAATCAGAAAATCATCCAGGAGTGCTGTGCTCGGATCAAGACAAAAATACCTAAACACTACTTTCCAACAGCAAGTAACAGAAGAGTCACCAGTAGGTAACCTGGACTCTCATTTATTATTCATATTAAAAGAGCATCTGGAAAGCCCAACCAAGACTGGAGTTCCATTGTCCTAGGTACTGTACAGACAGCATAAAAGGCAGTTCTCCTGCCTTGAAGAATTTATGTTATAAATATTTGAGACAAAGGTGCTAGAAGTAGAATTATCCCTATTTTACAGGTGGGGAACTGAGGAATAGCGAGAGTAAGTGACTCACTCAAGGTCACAGAGGACGCCTAGCAGCTGGCAATTAAACCCATATGTTCTGAAACCTCATTCAGTGCCTCAACTACAAGCTCAACTCATGAGATAATAGTTGTCAGAGTTGGAGACTTACTAGCTCACACCACCCATTGTTCTCAAAAGTGCAGAATAAAGAGTTAATATACAGAATTAAATATTACTTCCTCAAGACACTAGATCTTAGCTATTCTAATGCAAGACCATCCTCACTCTTTTTGTATTTGCCATACATACACAGGCACAGAAAATGAACACAGTGTAGCTCAGCAAATGCCTGGCACTTTTACAGTGATTTATATTTTCAAAGCATGCTATAAACATGTCTTAACAATGCTGGGAGGTAGGTCATTATTATGCCTATTTTACAGATAGGAAATCTTGGAAAATAAACATATGGCAAACTGGGAGTACCACCTTTGACTCCAAGTCCTGTGCTTTAACTGAGAGACAATGCTGTCAAAGGAACAGACATCTTAAACAGAAGGAGTCCATGTTGCCTTCTGTACCTTTGGAGGGGAAAAAGCTCATTGGAAAATATTTTCCAGCAACCTAACAGAGTTCAAACAGACAAATTATTATAAAGCTTGGCTTTAGCGTTTTACAACTGAAGTGCCTTATCAATTATGAAAACAAATTCCGACACACTGTATAAGACGTGTGTGGCCATTTAATCCAAAGCATAATTATATAATGCATTGCAGAGAGTACAGGCATTTTAAATGCACACATTAAGTGTCACTTAACATTCCAATCTTGTACGGGAAGCATTTGGCACGTATAATGTTCTCCCACTAACATTCGTGCCTTAATTTTACCAGAAGAGAAACATCCAATAACTCATTTATTTAGCATTTCAAACATCACAATATTGCCAAGCATTTTACAAAGTAGAGTAGCTGGCAGCTAACAGGGTCCCAATATGGGAGACCTTTGTCAAAAAGTCATGTTATTTTGAGGGTGGACTATTGTTTAGATCAAAAATCTCTTCTTCCTTCTTGTGGGATGCAAGAGGCTATAAGGCCAACTTGCTGTGTTTGAACGGGTGTGGAAGGGTGATACAGGAAGTTGACCAGAGAGGATGCAGTGGAGGAATGTGTGAAGTGATCTACATTTAAGCTGTACATGTCCACAACAGAAGCTCAGGACTTTTTAAAAATAAACAAAACAACACACACTAGCAGCAGATCTGGAAGCTACCAAGGACCTCCGAACCTCCGAGGGGCCATCCCCAGCCACCTGTTTTGACTTAAAAAGTACACAGTTAAAGGAAGCAGGAGCTAGATCAAAGAGCATTCCCAAAGTTGTCAGGAATGCTTTATGAAGCCTTAGGTATTCCAGGCACTAAGCTCTCTGCCTCAGCATCAGCATTTACCCCTGTATGAGAACAAACGAGAATGAACTCCAAAATCTGTCCTGTCAGATGACAAGGGGTGGAAGACAGACTATAGCAGCCTTGGATCTACCAAGACTGTGGGGCCCACACATGGCTGAAAACATGCACTGTATGCACTAGTGAAGTCAGAGTTAAATGACTCCCAGTCACTACCTGCAAGCCACCCATTCTCCCAAGTCACACAATGTGACCTGAAAAGACACTATGAGAATGCGATGCCAGCTGCAGATCCAGGCAATCATCAGCTGTGCTCTATGCTACCTACTGCTTGATTGTTGCTGTTTGGGGCCCTAGACCCCAAATTTCTTGTCCTAGTCCTCCCACAATGACAGCACTATCACTTTCTGAGGCTCAGACATTGGACATTGAACTTCATCTCAAAGCTGGCCACACAATACATGTTGCTCCCTGAAAAGGGGTGGATGTAGGAATGTATCTTCAATAGTATCCACCAATTGATACCCTAAATTCAGCATTCACAGCATCAGTCCAAGGGGAAAAAAACAAAACCATCCAGTGACAAGACCTATTAGGATGCAGGAAGGAGCAATATATCTGGCAGATAGAAAAGCAGCATCTTTACTCTATGTGCTGCATGGTGAGTTCCTGGCAGATGGCAATTCATGGCAGCTGCACCTACAAATGGGACAGAGACAATCTTATTTGTGACTGCGCAAACACAGAATACCTCATCAACGTTGCCAACAATCATATCCAGGTGGTATTTGTCATCCACTTTGCCACTGGAAGCAATTAACTAAACCTAGACTTGGATATCTAACATTGCTGTGTCTAAACCATACAAAACCAGTTTTTCCTGGAATCAAGATGCCCACAGTGATATATGCAAGTTTGCAGTTGCACAGATTTGAGGAAGTGGCAGAACACCCTGATTATCGCAATCAACATGCAGAATAATAGTTTTAAATTGTCAGTGCCCAATTACTTACACAGTGCTTCCCCCCACCCCAATGGCTTCAGAGCTCTTCATATGCTATGAAAACAGGCACTACTGAAATGCAGCCACTTCTGGTTGGAGGGCAGCAGACAGGTGCTCAACTAGCGCACAGGAACGGGAGAGAGGAAAGTTGGCAGTACCTATAATGAAAACCACATTGGGATCGTTAACATCTGTGCTGAGCACATAGTTAAAGTGCTATGTAAAAGAGAGAGACTTAACTGCAAGAACAAACTGACCCTCCTAGGATTTGAACGCATGGTTCTAGGAAATCTGGATATTTCAACATGACAGTTAAGCCACCCCCTTCAGTTGGTACTCACTGAGCAGTGATTAGTGGTCACCAGACAAACATTCAAAATTAATATAAGTGCGCACAGTAAATGTATAGGTATTTACTAACTGCAATATTTGAACAGTACATATATAATATTGAGTGAGGGCTTTCCAAAATGTATGAACAAAGTGTGTCCCACATACTAGAGGAGAGGGGGGTATTGAGCTAAATCTTTGCCCATGGGGAACATACAAGTGATTTCTGTGGGGGTCTAGATTTCTGTCCAGTCAGCACTTCCTGCATTCATCAGATGAAGTTTAAACTTCATAGCTCCGAAATTAAATGGTGTGTGTCAGTCTGGGCAAAGCAGGACCGGTTAATCTGAGGAGAAACTAATCCACACACAGGAGACTGCAGAACAGCAACAAGAAATAAATGGACCCGAAGAGCAGGCTGTAACAATCAGATTGCACTCTTTCTCCCCCCATGAGAAAGGCATACCCAACCTGTTGGGAGTGCCTGGGTATGGGCAGGCATTCACAGAGACAGCGCAAGGAGTATCTGACTGTGGTATTCTCAGCTAAAGCAAGCAGGTGAAGACATGCTGGAAGTGCTTTCCCCTACTTTAATTGCATTCAGCTATTTTCAGGACATTCCTTTCAAGTGCAGGTAAAGGAGAAAGATTTACTAGCGCACATAATCTTTTCCAAAAGCACCTTGGTAAACAGAAATCTTGAAAACTAAGCAATGGTAACCTGTTAAAAACAAACAAAACAAACAAACCTCTTACATTGCCAAGTAGCTTCCTTGAACAGGTATTGTCCTCACCAAAAGGAGGATCCTTGATTTATGAACAACAAGGATGGGAAGAGTTTGTTCATTTAATAGATACATCTTTTTAATAAGCAGCTTTCTACTGCATTACGGTTTTTGCTACTCAGGAAGTGTTTCCCCCAACCCTGCCTTAAAAAGACGTACCTACTGACAAAAGCCTTTAAGTGGGCAGTTTTGTAGATTTGTTAGCTTCTGATGGGTAGTTCTGGGACACTCAATGCAGGTTTCCATACAGTCCATACCTGAACTACCCAGTAGTATTTAATAACCGTGCTTCCAATGGACCTACTTGTTTTGATATAGTTTAGAATTAGGGTTCTACTGAAGATGTGCCCATCACGGCCCAGTAACCTGCAACCACTACTGCCAACCAATATATGAAAGGCTGCATAAAGACGGGTGACCTGCCCAGACATTACTGAGGATGTGACATTGGGACAGAGAATACAAAGTCTCCATCACAATGGATGCCGTAAGTGAATTTGACAAAAGGCTGACGGAACAAGCTGCACCAACAAAACAAAATGTTGCAGGCAGGATCTAATGAGCAAAGCAATCAGACCTATCAGCAGAATGCTTCACAGGACAAGCAGACCCTCTCCAGGCAATCAGGGGCCTGGTCTACACTACGCATTTAAACCGAATTTAGCAGCATTATACCGATTTAACCCTGCACCCGTCCACACAATGAGGCCCTTTATATGGATAAAGGGCTCTTTAAACCGGTTTCTGTACTCCTCCCCGACGAGAGGAGTAGCGCTGAAATCGGTATTGCCATATCGGATTAGGGTTAGTGTGGCCGCAAATAGACGGTATTGGCCTCCGGGAGCTATCCCAGAGTGCTCCATTGTGACCGCTCTGGACAGCACTCTCAACTCAGATGCACTGGCCAGGTAGACAGGAAAAGTCCTGCGAACTTTTGAATTTCATTTCCTGTTTGCCCAGCGTGGAGCTCTGATCAGCACGGGTGGCTATGCAGTCCCAAATCCAAAAAGAGCTCCAGCATGGACTGTACGGGAGATACTGGATCTGATCGCTGTATGGGGAGACAAATTGGTTGTATCAGAGCTCCGTTACAGAAGACGAAATGACAAAGCATTTGAAAAAATCTCCAGGCTATGATAGACAGAGGCCACAGCAGGGACTCAGCACAGTGCTGCGTGAGAAGCGTAACGGAAAGTCAAAGAATCAAATGGACGCTCATGGAGGGAGGGAGGGGGGATTGAGGACTCCAGCTATCCCACAGTCCCCGCAGTCTCCGAAAAGCATTTGCATTCTTGGCTGGGCTCCAAGTGCCTGAAGGGTCAAAAACATTTTCCCGGGTGTTTCAGGTGTATGTCGTCAATTTACACCCTTCACCCCCCCCCCCCCGAAAGAAAAGGGAAAAAATCGTTTCTCGCCTTTTTTCAATGTCACCCTATGTCTACTGCATGCTGCTGGTAGACGGGGTGCTGGAGAGCTAAACAGCAGCATCCTCTCCCCTCCCCTCCCCGGTGGCAGACAGTACAATACAGAAGAACTGGTATCCGTTCTCGTCATCAGCCCGTGAGTGCTCCTGGCTGGCCTCGGTGAGGTCGGCCGGGGGTGCCTGGGTAAAAATAGGAATGACTCCTGGTCATTCCCAGCAGATGGTACAGAACGGCTGGTAACCGTCCTCATCATAGCAACTGGGGGCTGAGCTCCATCAGACCACCACCACCCCGCTCCCGTCATGTATAAAGAAAAGATTCTGTACTGCCTGGACTATCATAGCAGTGGAAGGCTGGTCTTCTCTCCCCCCCTACCCTTTAATGTCCTGCCTGGACTACCATAGCAGCTGGAGGCTTCCTTCCACTCATTTTATTTCACTAAAAAGTCTGTTTCTCTTATTCCTGCATTCTTTATTACTTCATCACACAAATGGGGGGACACTGCCACGGTAGCCCAGGACGGTTGGGGGAGGAGGGAAGCAATGAGTGGGGTTGTTGCAGGGGCACCCCCTAGAATGGCATGCAGCTCATCATTTCTGCAGGATCTCTGGGGCTCTGACACGGAGCGGCTGTGCTCTCTGGTTCTCTAGTACACTTGCCCCATATTCTAGGCAGGACTGACTATTTTTAGACAAAACATAGGAAGGGAATGACCCAGGGGGTCATTCCCATTTTTGCCTATGCGCCCCCAGCCGACCTCAGCGAGGCCAGCCAGGAGCACCCATGATAGCAGCAGATGGTACAGAACGACTGATAACCGTCATCTCATCGCCAATTTACAATGGCATGGTAGACGGTACAATATGACTGGTAACCATCTCTGCTATCTTGCAAAGACAAATGAATGCTGCTGTGTAGCAGTGCAGTACCGCGTCTGTCAGCAGCATCCAGTACACATACGGTGACAGTGACAAAAGGCAAAACGGGCTCCATGATTGCCATGCTATGGCGTCTGCCAGGGCAATCCAGGGGAAAAGGGCGCGAAATGATTGTCTGCAGTTGCTTTCCCGGAGGAAGGATTGAGTGACGACATTTACCCAGAATCACCCGCGACACTGTTTCTGCATTGGGATCTCAACCCAGAATTCCAATGGGCAGGGGAGACTGTGGGAACTATGGGATAGCTATGGGATAGCTACCCACAGTGCAACGCTCCGGAAATCGACACTAGCCTCGGTACATGGACGCACACCACCAAATTAATGTGCTTAGTGTGGCCGCGTGCATTCGACTTTATACAATCTGTTTTACAAAACCGGTTTATGTAAAATCGGAATAATCCCGTAGTGTAGACGTACCCAGAGAGACACCTTTAATTCCTCTGGGGATAAGACTTCAACACCACCATCAGGCCTCCAGGTTCAGGCAACTCCTTTAGACACAATCCTAGTGTTTTCCTGCAAGTCCTTTATGTTGGGCTGACCCAAGAGAGTTTTAACTTAAAATGGAGAGACAATTATGGCTCTAGGAAACAGAGGCCTGAATTCTGATGGCAGCTGCCTCTCGGGGGAGTGAGGGAGAAGCAAGCAGTAAAGTTTAACATCAGCAAGTCTTAATTCCACATCAGTTATTTTTAAAGCAAATAAACTATTTGAGACTTCCTGGCAGCCAAACTTGGGAGAAGAACTCTTAAATATAGGAGGAAAAAAGGCAAAAATTCTATTTGCATATTAAACAGGAAAACCCAGCGCTATTTAAGAAAAACACCTCAGAGCATTAGAGCAAGTGACCCAGCTTAACTCCTTCTGAGAAAGGAAACCAGAATGGATGAAAGAAAAAATCTGAGAGTAGCTTTATGCTGTTAGTATAACCAGGAAAAATTTGGGGGTGAGCTCACAGATTAAAAAGTTGTTTTTTTTTCTGTAAGATGTCAATACGGAGAATTATTTCTTTCCTTTTAAAAATCAAGCCAGAAGAAACAGGTTTTGCATAAATGAAAGTGAAGTTTGTTTCCGAGCCAAGTTGTCACCCAGCCCAGTTTCCACCACTGAGGCAAAACTTCCCTTTTAAGAGGCACCGATTCTCTCCTCTAGGAGTGGCGGGGGCTATGGAGTCTGACAAACCAACATAGAAGCAAATCAGCACTGAGTTTGGAAATTAAGATTAGAGGCATTCGGCTGGACACTTACTGAATTACTCTAGGAGAAGCCAGGCTGTTAATGCTCAGTTCTGAACACTGCTGGGCAATGATCAATCACACTGAGAAAGTTCAGGGAGCAATTTGGTTCCTTTCTTCAGAGACCGTTTCAATCTGTAGCCCAACCAACAAAGCGATTCTGCTCCGGTTTAATCACAAACCGCCCTCCCCCGACCATTGTGCATATTTTAAATTGCACATTGTAGTTAAGGAGATTCAAACCCTTGCAGATGGAATTGAAAGCATTTACTCCTGGAATTTTCCTCCTGTGCATGCCCTTTTTGCTTGGAGACAAAAAGTGGTCAACTCCTAAACCTCCTACCTTCACGTTAAATTCCAGTACATACAAAGCCCTGAGACATGTCTGACCCCCTGCAAGAAATCCATCCAGTGACTTTTTTCCAGAGTAGAAAGAGGAGGGAGAGATGTGTTATGACTTGTTCCACTGGGGAATTTCAAGAGTTTCATTTTATCTTTCCTCAGCATTTAAGCCAGTCAAAAGGCTAAAATATGGCTTGTAGTTTTAACCAACCCTCCATTTCTCATTTAAGATACATATTTACTCCATCATTCTCACTTGTAATTTACTTACAATACTCCAGTGTCACAATATATCACTCTCAGTCAGCTTAAAGAACTTAATCCTATTGCACTTTACGCGCAAGACACCCAGAATGGAAAGGAAACATTTGCAATCTCCTACAAGGCAGGCACATGGGGCTGGTTTTAAGTAAAAGCAAGACAAGCAGCTGTCTGGGCCTCCTCCATCCCCGGCAAGCTCTTCACTTCCAGAGGTAGGACTGGCAGTGGAGGGACAACCCCACTATCAGATTCCTTCACCCCTCTGGCTCCAGCATCAGGACTGAAAGGGGAGGGAACTCATTGCTCTATCCTGAAATCTAAGGGCCCACTCTTATTTGAGGGTCCATAAATTGCAAGGCCAATGCTGTATTTAGGCCTTGCCTACCTGGGAGATTTATTTTGCCCTACCTTTAGTTTGTGCAAATTTAAAAGAGACCCGAGTCCACACAATGCAGTTCTTAAAGCATATTAACTGGCCACTTAATACTGATTAATAATCTACTTCAAAAGTGGATTTAGTTAACTGGCGGTTGAATTAGTGTGGACTAATGTTCATGAGAACGTATCTCTAGCTTCGCATTAACTTGGCAGTGCTCCAATCGCCATCCCACAGTGTTTTGCATTATACCAGGACCAAACTGCGCGCCCTCCACCACTCTGAGTTGTAATGCCCAATATCACCTCCCTGTTTAAATGCTGGTGCAAAGCCAGGATTGTTCCATCAGAAACTATCATACAAGACATTCAAAGGGAACAAAAGCCAACGCACCAGATGCAGTACCAGACAAAGTTGTCTGGCACAAGAGCATACCACACCACGAGTACCCAAGTATCTGATAGAGAGAGGAAGTCCCCCCATAGCACAGAGTATAGGGAAAGCAGGGGACTAAAGAAGATCCAGAGAGCTGAAATAAAGGTGTAGATTTGTAGCATGTCCTAAACCAATGAGCAATTGTGGCAGCCTCAAGAAGAAATTCCATCAAAGACGATTACCCAAGAAAGCCCTGCATGAACCTGGTACTGAGGGTGGTTTCACCCAGCTGGACCATAACTAACAAGCAGTAACCAGGGGCAAGAGCAATCTTCTCAAGGGCCCACATTATTAATAGCTTTTTATACTAGTAGACAGGCAACTGATCTTTGGTTCACTGGCAGGCAATTCAGCTATTTGTATTACAGTGACCACAACTGGTCCCACTGTGCAAAGACATAGCAAGACAATCCCTGCCCCAAAGACCTTCCAATCTCCAGGTCTATTTTCCCTTACAGAGCACTAGCTCTGGACCAAGAAAGCTGACTGACCTATACAGGCTGCAACTACACCAAGAGAGTAACTAACATGCTTTAGAAAAGCCAACATTTTAACAAATGCAGCAATACTACATAACTAATCTTGCAGTAGTTGAACAATTTTGGCTCCTTGCTTTACAACACTGAGGAGTTTAAAGTACACCAGAATCACGTCCTCCACTACTGAAACACAGCCACCTCTGGACTCGAGCGCAGCTGCTCTTCAACAGCCTACAGCAGCTCTGCACAAGTTAGGGCAGCAAAATTGTATCTAACTGAGGCATCAGCAAATAAAATCTACAAGACCACAAAAGGTAGTGACCCATTATAAAATTTACTTTTCCTCAGCCTCCCGCCCCTACTCAATCTCAGACAGTTTCTGAGGATTATGCAGCCTGGGCAACTGGCTTGAGAAATCTGACAATCACATGTTTAGCCACCAAGACTGCAGGTTTCTGCTACAAATGAACAAAATAAATAGGCTTTTTTCCTTCTAGATCCGCTAGCCCCAAGTTAAGTCCCCATTATGGAAAGGACAGCCCTGCTTTTATCAGTAGCCCCCCGGCAGTAGAAATGCATTTCTCTCAACTTCACATGTGGGGGGTGAGGTCTGAGAGGGGAGGAGTCTGCTTTTACCTAGAGCATTAGGTAACAGAAGAGACAGCAAAGGATGGGGTCATTTGTGCACATTACGCTACATCAAAGAACAGCTCTGAGCAGAAGGCAAAATAAAAAGCCAGAGGAAAACATCAGGCCTGCTTTGAGTGCACACGTGGCTTTTTATTCCTAAAACCATTACAGCCACTCACTCAGCAACCCGCTCACATTATTGGTGCATTTCCAGCTGATTAGACACAACGAAGCAGCTGAGTTCACACACTTCATGGGCTCTACACACTGATGTAGATTGCGGGGGGGGGGGGGGGGTGGAAGGACAAGCACCACATCTGAACAGAGCTTCTCCAGGAAAGTGCAATAGATTCAAATCTTGGTGCAGATAAGGCCAAATGGTCAGCACTCAGCGACTGGTGCTGTACAGGGGCATGCAACCTACTGGAGCCCTGCATTCACAGAGGAAAAGTCTGTGGAGCCAAAGACCCTATTAAGGATTTCCATGTGAATTTGCCTCCTCCAAGCAGCACCCTCTGCAAGCTGCCCCACAAAGCAGCATGCTGGCAGGGCAGGGGTAGTGAGAGAAAGGGAAGCTAGCAGTTTTTAAATGGGGTTGCTTGTTGATGTTCCAGTCACAGGTCCTTGGATCCCACACTCCTTCAGCTCGCCAGTAGACTTATGTCTGGAGACTTCATCCCTTAGAACACTGCCAATTAAAGTCTCACGATTTAGCCAAAAGATGGAGGTAGAAGGAACACTGCTCAAGAAAGTGCTGAGGAGAGGGGAAAAGGAGAGGGAAGAAATCTTGGCTTCTGTATTTTAAAAAGGAGACAACTTCATCTAATGCACAGGAATGGAGTCAGGACAGTCTCACCTACTGACTCACTGTGTGACAAGCAATACTTTCAAACCTGAGTGCCTAAAATTTCAATACCAACTTTGGCTACTCAGCCCCTATGGGAGGGTGCGGGACCACAAGCCATTCATTTAGGTGCCTAAACTTATGCACCCAAGTTTAAGAAGGCTGGCTTTATCCTTGATTTGGAAGATAGGGAAACAGAGGGTCACACTTTCCTACTCAGAGTTTGGCCAACATTTGCAAAGTGCTTAGAGATCCTCAAAGAAGGGACACAGAGGTGAGAAGTTTTATTAGTACTGCAAGGAACTCTCCCATATTTCACTTAGCATCGGAATGGAGTGTATGTGGAGAGAAGAGAGTGAAATTCTTCTGCAGGCACTACATAAACAGATGCACTGAGGAGTTCATATACAATTCTCCAAAGCAGACATTCATAGGACCCTCTTGATAACTGGAATTGGCACCATCAGTTAGGTCAATACTCCTGGCTCATCATTTGAGTCAAACAAGTTTCCTATTTCAGCTCTGCTGGGAGAAAGATGCATTTAAAGAAACAAATTGCATCAATATAAAAAAAACAACAGCATACTCTGCCCAAGTATCTCACTGGCAAGGTAAGTAGCAGAGATGCTCAACCTTTTCGCTATGATGCAACCAAAGGAAACAACAAACATATGTCAAGACAGCATGTTCTACCAGGCTCTGCTGAAACAGGATTCTTTTGGTGAAAGGCTGCTCAAGTACCAAACCCAACACCCTTGAAAGTGTGCTCAATACTACCTAAATCTTAACAAGGGCAGAGCCTTCTAAGGAAGGACTCTCCTTATCTAGGATATTCAGCTTCATAGATACACCTATAGTTCCTCCCTGCCTTAACCAAAAACAGCACTGGTCACACTCTAAGGCAGGGGTTCTCAAACTGGGGGTTGGGACACCTCAGGAGGTCACGAGGTCATTACATGGGGGAGTGGCGAGCTGTCAACCTCCACCCCAAACCCCGCTTGCCTCCAGCATTTATAATGGTGTTAAATACATTAAAGAGTGTGTTTAATGTATTTGGGGGGGGGTCGCACTCAGATGTGAAAACTGCGATGTGAAAGGGGTCGTCAGTTAAAAAGTTTGAGACCTACTGCTCTAAGGGCTTGTCTACATTGGCACTTTACAGCACTGCAACTTTCTCGCTCAGGAGTGTGAAAAAACACCCCCCCACCCCGTCGAGAGCTGCAAGTTTCAGTGCTGTAACGTGAACTGGGCTCCCAGCACTGGTAGCTACGCCCTTCGTGGAGGTGGTTTTTTTTAGCTGTGTCGTGACTACACAAGCCATATTAAAGCGCTGCCATGGAAGCACTTTAACGTTGCCAGTGTAGACAAGCCCTAACTTTATCTACAGCCACCAAACTTGCACTGCACTGTCTGTTCCTCCCAATCTCTTTTTGGTGGGGGAATGGATGGTTACTTCCTTCTGCCATACAGAACTACGTAACTTCAAAAGCTCAGCTAGACTATGGCTAGCAGCTACATAGCTGCCCCATGCTGTTTCTGTTGCTATCTACAGCTCATTTGTTCTATTCCCCTTGGCAATCAGCAGCCACACCAAGGTGAAAGTTCAAGGGTAGCAACAATGCCAAGCAGAAGTTGTGCAAAAACCACTGAAGCCTACAGATCAGCACAGAAGCATGCTACCTAACTCATTACACCATTCATCTGCCCCTAACCCGCCCCCCCACTCCTGCCAGCCCCCACCAAATGAAACTGATACGCCAATTAAATGTCTTGGGATGGCAGAAAGCACATCACACACAACTAGCTGCCTAGTCTGTGAAACAGAGACATGTTACTTGTCAGATAACGTCAACAATACTGAAAAAACAGTAGCTTGTTGACTTGTTTTAAAAAAAAAAAATCCTACCAGAGACCTAATCAGATTCTCATAAGGCATTTTTGGTAAGAAACCTGGCATCCTCACTGCTTATCAGAAAAGTGACATTTTCACCACCTCTGAAACATAAGGCATCCTCGTTGAGCCTCTGATTAAATGATATGTAGCTGCAGAAAAAGAAATGTGGCTCCAGTTCCTCTATCTCCCTTGCACCAGTACAGATTGCTCATCTGTAGAGCCCTACAAATCTGCAGATAACGGCTTTACATCGGCAGATGCAGATGCCTGGACATATTTGCGGATCGGATGTGGCTACAAATTTTGTATCCACGCAGGGCTCTACTCATGTGATTTACCAGCCAGAAAACCTTTTCCCCAACCCTAAAGCAGTCTGTCCAATGACAGCTGACCTTGAATGCTCCATTTCGTTATCATGCCCTGCAGCTTAGGTAAGACAGTCTCTAGTCCATGCCTTGATTTGTAACATTACAAGCCCCTTCGCTTTAGTAACAAAGTGGTTTCTTTTGTTTGTCTGACATCACTGCTTGGGGTCCTCTAAAATTAATGCATGGAACTCTAAGTAACACAGCAGAGTCAGCAACAGGTCATTTCTGAACTGGAAAGGGAAAGAAAGAGGGAAACAGGATGATGAGCAAAGACAGACACTGAGAAACACAAAGAAAATAAGATCAAAATTAGTTTCTCCCCTACCCAAAGGAGCAACTGAAATTAACCATCATTTTCTGCCATTAATCACATTCAGACTACAGAGACCAAAGCGACAGAAAAGGGTTGCCCAATCACCCAAAACATCATATTGCCCTCAATGCATTGCCAAGATCAGTAAGTTCAGGCTTTCAGAAACCCATTAGATTATTAAAACTCTGAACCGCGTGGGTAGAGCTCTCAGTCCTGTCTATGCACTCACTGATAGGGGCTTGCTCCCTTATCTTTGCAGGAGACTCTAAAAAGGTCTCCATTTGGGGAAAGGGGTGGGAAATCAGGTGAAAGGAAGGAATTTTTAGGATGAAAGTTTAAGCTACAGCAAAAGGGCTTGCTTTAATATCCAAGACTAAACGTAAAGGAACACAGAAGGCTCAAGAATTAAAAGCATGGAGAGGCTACTAATATTAAAATGTTTGGTAGACCCTATTCTCAGACAAGCATGTAATCTTCCCGCTCTCTGGAATTGATGACAATACGGCCACACAGTGATTAAGCACTGTGTCGCAAACAGTCTATTTTAAGAAGTTAATAATGGCGCAGTAAACAATGAACTATAGGCAATAACTGTCTCAAACCTGGTAGACAAAGAACAGCAAGGGCACAAGAAACGTAACTGGCAACTGTGTGATACATAGTCATATTAGACAAAGTGACCATTTACCACACAGTGTCCTTTAGAAATAGCTAATTGATGGGTTGCTTAAGTGGGTACCTACAGAATGAGTAGCAGAAACACAGAGCAGATAGAGAGTAAAAAAGAAAGTGGATAGAGAAGTTACATAACTACAACTTGGAAGGGGATATTTACATGTGATACAGTATCTTGACCTTGTGCATTAAAATTTGAATACCAGCATAGCACTGAGGAGAACAAATCCTTCTACTTCTGGGACTATATACAGAGAAGGAAAGAAGCAACAAAATTGACTTAGTTAAGGCTTGCAGGACAAAGTCCTAAAAAGGCAGGAAGTGTGTTAACCACTTTGGCTAGCATTAACAGGCCTAATAATGACATTCACAAATATATCAGTGGAAAAAAGTGGGCAATAAAGTGCATAACCAAAGTGGCTGACGTACTCAATCTGTCTTGAGATAAAGAGAAGCATAGACAAGTAATGACAACTTTACAGACTGCCATTACAAAGAACAGGCAGATTTGGAACATGTGATTTGCACAAAAGTCAGCCAGTCCAGATGCCATGCATTATATTATAGGTTGAGGGAATCAGCTAACCCACTATTTTGGAAGAGTCGTGTAAAACTAAGGTGGTCTTACAAGACTGGAGGAAAAGTATACACCAATCTTTGTAACTGGCACATTTCAGTGCTGTACCTATAAACTTGTATGAGGAGTAAATAATGGAGCAAGTAGTGAGATAGAGCTGGGGTCCTTAGTGCAGATTTCACTGTATAGCTATCCTGTGACAATAAGGTTCAGATTAGGGGATGGATTCTGGACCAGGTTGCTCAAATCAGGCTCTGCTTTAGTCCCACCTGCCAGACTTCTTGCTTTGTGTGGTTTCAGAAGGCAGCATTGGCAGGCTTTTCATCTTGGGCTGTTTCACCTTTTCATCTCCTCAGGAACAAGGACGACTATTTTCTTGAGTGAACACACATCAGAAAAATTAACAGTATTGAAAAGCTGCATACCTTAAAGCCCCACCTGCCTGCCTATTTGAAAGGGCACATGAACAACTCAATACAAACCTTTTGGTCTTTTTCTGGACTTGTTAATGCAATACTGCTAGCCACAAGTTAGCTCTGGAGGCAAGACCTAATGAAAAGATATTTCTGAACCCAACACAGTTTTAATGCATCAGTCCAACATACATGGCACAAATGAATTCTATAAGTTACCCTAGAAGTTTTGCACTTAAATCCTGTATTCTGTAGTTATGTCAAAGTAGTAACAGCTTACTTTTATATTGCTACTTGGATCCCTAAGCACTTCAACAGCTTAACTGAAGAATCACTTGCCCTCCACCATCCCTGAAAATGCAGTCACTTCTAAGGCAGAAAGCATCAGCTGGTTATCAGCGGACAGCAATGCTACACAGCCCAGGGCCGCCCAGCGGACTCAGGGGCCTGGGGTCTTCGGCGGTGGGGGTCCTTCCATTCCGGGTCTTCAGGGCACTTCGGCGGTGGGTCCCAGAGCGAGTGAAGGACCGGCCGCCAAAATGCCACCGAAGACCCGGAGCAGAAGGAGCCCCCGCCACCGAACTGCCTCCGAAGACCCGGAGCGGAAGGAGCCCTCACCGCTGAATTGCCGCCGAAGACCCAGAGCAGAAGCAGCTCTGGGTCTTCGGCAGTGGGTCCTTCATTAGATCTGGGTGTGTTCAGTGGCACTTAAGGACCTGCCACCGAAGACCCGCCGAAGACCCTCTCATGGGGGCCCCTGCAGGGCCCGGGGCCTGAGGCAAATTGCCCCACTTCCCCCTCTGGGCAGCCCTGCTACAGCCCTGGGAAAGGAATTAAAGATCAAATCCAACCGAAATTTCAGGGGGAATTTAGGGAGGCAGAAAGCAGTAACCCAAATACAAGTTTGACCCGTACGCTTGTGAAAAACACTTAAGGATGTTTAGTTACCTCAAGCACGCATGTTAAGTCTCATCTGAAAGACAAAGCTAATATCTAGTCAATATTGCCTTCAAACACCATCCTAAGGAGCACACAGGTAAGGTTCAGAATTTAAGGCTCACTCCACGGGGGGGGGGGGGGGAGAAGAGGACTTGGGTAAGCATGCAATGAGTTTTTCATGCATGGTTTTAAAAAGCAACATCAGAGGCAACACCTGTTTAAACAGGTTTCTGCAGGTTAAAGTTTAAAACATCAAATTGGGTTGTTTTTTGGTTTTTAATATATAAAAAACCCTAATACCCACACTGCTTTTCGCCAAATTAATTTTTCATCTGAACCAACGTGACTGATTGCAGATAAAACAAGCAAACAGGCAATTTCCTTCTCAGAGCAGAGAACATCCTGCATAAAGTGGCTTCTTTGAACATGAGAATCCATTCACGTTTAAATAGTGTAACAAGAGAGCACAAGTCAGAAACAGCACTTATAGGAGGAAGAAGCTTTGTGCAATAGAATGACTGTAGAGAGCATCCTAAAAATTACAAGGAGCTGTGAGACTGAACAAAACATTGACTCCAATCTTCCTACTTGCTCATTTTAAATTCTGTTAATCCTTAGTCTTGAAACAGACATTTCCAAATAACTTCCACCCCTCCATAGCAAATCCACACATGGAAGTCATAAGAACGGCCATACCTTGGGTCAGACCAAAAGTCTATCCAGCCCAGTATCCTGTCTTCCGACAGTGGCCAATGCCAAGTGCCCCAGAGGGAATGAACAGAACAGGCAATCATCAAGTGACCCATCCCCTGTCGCCCATTTCCAGCTTCCGGCAAACAGAGGCTAGGGACACCATCCCTGCCCATCCTGGCTAATAACCATTGATGGACCTATCCTCCATGAATTTATCTAGTCAAAGGCCAGAGAAAGCAGTTATCTGAAAGTACTGCACCCTTTTGGATCCATTTTGTGTACCTGAGCCAATTCACAGTAGCAGAGAAAGATCGTAGTGGATCTAACTCAAAAAGGGGGTAAGCAAGTGCTACCCAACCTTCCTTGAGGAGTCTTAAGAGGAACTGGAGCACTGTACTTAACATACAGCATTGGGGGGTTGATCTTCTTACTGTTTCATAAGTCTGCCACTTAACTGTCCTCTTTATGCTGCGACCTCTACTGCTGTAATTTGCAGAACTAGGTTAAAAAAAGCACTTCACATACTTAGGATTCTAAGCTGAGGAATCTTGTTTCTAGGTTTGCAGGCAAGGCAGGACAGAATGCCTTCCAGCAACTCTCACGCAGAGGGATCCTTTCCAATTAAGGCAGCGACAGGTGTGTCGCACCAACATGCACTTCAAAGTTAGATTACTAGAACCAGGTTTTTGAGCCAATTCCCAACTTTCTACATCTTAAACATAAGTGAAAGGGATAGTGTCAATAAAGACAGGGCCCAATCCCATTTTTTCATGCAGGATCAGGCCCTAATGCTTCATATATTCCCAGCTCAATAGTATTTTCATCTGTTTTTAACTGGCAGGAGATAAACCTAAGAAACTTTCAGATATGTACCTTTAGCCTTCTAGCAGGCTGGATCAGGGCTTGAAAAAAACAACCATTTTTGGATGTTTCAAATGTCAACAGGAAAATGAAAAAGTGTTCATAGGGTAGTGCCTACGGGTAGGCTCCACAACATTTTTTCAACAGGCTGTTGGTCTCACAGTATCACATAAATCACTACTTGCATTCGCACCTAGAAGCCTCAACCAAGACCAGGAACTCACAATGCTAGACACCATATGTACATGCACACACATGCAAAGCAGAGCCCTTGGCCTGGACAGTTTCTAATGTAACTAAACAAGAGAGAAAGGATGGAACAAAGAAAGCACTGTCCCTATCTTCCAGAGGTCTTGAGCCAGAAAGATTAAAGTCATCTGGTCAAGTTCACACTGTCTTGGGCCTAGTCTACACTGGGGGGAAGGAGGGACGGAATATCGATCTCTTGTAGCTGAAGTCGAAGTATCTTAGATCGACTTAGAATCACTTAGTTCGCATCCTCGCGATGCAGGATCGACGGCCGCCACTCCCCCGTCATCTTTGCTTCCGCCTCTCGCTGAGCTGGAGTTCAGCAGTTGACGGGAGAGCGATCAGGATCAATTTATCACGTCTACACTACACATGATAAATCGATCTCCGATACATCGATCACTACCCGGGTAGTGTAGACGTACCCTTGGTTTTGCCACAGAAGACACTGCACATCTCCCAAGTCCCAGTTCAGTGCTTTATTCCACAATCACTCTTCCTAAAAAACCCATATTGGCTTCTAAAGTTAAGCACAGCAGGTAAAAGAGCTTTTAAAATCCATGCATGTCTCTACAGTGCAAGGCTTTAAGCCTTACCAAGGAGGAGGTTTGTTTGATGGGATTACATTTTAAAAGCCTTACCTCTTGTTGACAAATCTAGAAACACATTTACGATTAGGATAAGGCATTTCACCTAGTTTTCAGGTCACTTAAATATTGAGTGTGAAAGACTAACACTTTTGGCTTTTAGTTTGAGAAAAGAAGCAGGCAAAAGGAACAGAGACAAGTCTAATGAGAACCTATTTATATTATACTGATGACATCCACTTGTACCACTAGCTTTTGGAGGGGGCTTGTGTTCTTCTATCCATAATATATAGCAAAGGCTTTCCCTTATCTAGAAAAACCACATGGTTTATTTTTAAATGGAAGGTCCCTTTAAAAGGAGCCATGGGTTTAAAAGTACAGGGGAAAAGTGCTGTCTCACTACTGTTATCCAACTAGTTTTCCAAACCTAAAATACGATATGACCTCAAGCTCCATCCTTCTTTAAACTGCACAGACAGAGCTCAGAATGGAAAGAGCCTTTTACAGGGTAGACTGTACCCAGAATTGGAGTTTTAAAGAAAACCAACCACTTTGGCAGCAATGCTCAATTCACACTAGTCCCAGAGTATTTCAGATAAAGAAATGAGCAAGGTCCGTGGGAGGTGGCATATGTCACACAGGCTCTGTTGCTTCCTCTGTTTGCACTGCTTTTTCCATCCCCCTTCAAACATGTAGATACCAATATGGTCCCAGCATTTAGTAGCCAAGCACCTCCCAAATATTTAATGAAGGCTGAGTTCTTTCACTCTTCCTTGTGAGCCTTTATGGAAATAGCTGGATACGTTGATAGGGTTGATGGTTTGTTGTAAGTGGATGCACTGTACAGAGTGCTACCCCTTCCCTTCTCTTAAAGTGAGTCTTCCAGCTAAATATTTTCTGATCCGTTCCCACCAACATCCAGTACTGAATTGCAGTAGAAAGCACTGCTGTCTTACTTTAAGCAGGCCATTTCCCACACCATGAGACGGTGGAAGAATACTGGCTCAGAAAGCAGCCCTCAGGGAAGCTAGTGTATAAATAGCTCGAGGACATAATGTAGGCTCCTCTGCCATTAAACAGAAAAGAGGCCACATACATTAATGCCATCTCATTGTGAGCATGACTCACATCTCACTGGCCTCCCTAGCTATAATCAAGCATTTCACTCCTTGTCCCAGAATACAGAAGACTTTCCTTCACTCAGTCTCAAGCAGACTAACATTTCAATCCATATTTTCCTCCCATCTTCAGGAAGCTCTATCAGCTTCTCTAGTCACAGCTGTGATAGAAAAATAAATCCTTAACACTTTTTTATTTTAACTAGTTTCTGTAAAATAGAATGTAGTTGATTTTCAAGACTGTATGCTTGATTAAAGAGCAAGCTCTCTGGTGCAGGCACTGTGCTTTCTGGGTTCTGACAGTGACTAGCACATTGTAGCAATACCAGCAAGTCATCGTGCTGACTTACATATTCTATATTTAAAGAAGGCCCGTCATCCTGAGAAAGGCCTCGAGCATTACAGCAGCTAAATAGTAGTACCACTGAGATGCAGCCAGCTCTGGGGTGGAGGGTAGCAGACACACAGCAGAACCCAGAAGGGAAGGATGTTTTCGGGAAAGTTCATGAGAACTTCCAAAAAGAGTGCCCCATTGGAGCACAAGTGTCCCCTCAAAGCAAGCAGGAGAGCTTAGTTTTTAAACAGGTCTTTATTCAAGTGAGCCATGCACAGGTTGCATGAAACTTGGTTCATCTACCTCAGGTAAGATGAAGGGCTGAAACAATCCTCCTAGGATTCAAACTTGTGGTTGCAGGGCATTAAAGTGTTAAAACATATTACTTGCCATGAACCAGAGAATCTGCCTCCAGGCATTACAATGGGAGAAAGCTCAGCCCCTAGGAACTCCTGCCTCATCTTTGTCTCAGAGATTCCGAGTTTAAGGCTAGAAGGGGCCACCAGATCATCCTGTTGGACTTCCTGTGTATCACAGGCCACCGCCCAGCACCCTCACACTAAACCCAACAACCAAAGCATTACAACCCACACTCCACACTGCAGATGAAGGCAAAAAAAATCCCAAGATCACCAACAATCCAACCTGGGGCAATTCCTTCCCAACCCCACATATGGCAATCTGTTGGAAAGAAGCAGCCAGCCAAGCACGTCAGAGAGAATGCTCAATACCCACTCCAATCCAGTGTCCCATCTCCAGCCAAGGTCATCTCTGATGCTTCTGAGGAAGGAGACAAAAAAATCCATAATATATTTGGGGGGGAGGTGGGGGGGGGGAAATATCCCTTCTGACCAGGTGGCCAGCTGAAGCCTTGAAGAATGAGTTTTAGGAACATAAAAGCGAACTCCATGGCTGTCCTGCCCGCTATCACCACAAGCAAACCCATCACACAATCCCATTCAAATTTGTCCAGCTCTCTCAAAACAAATTAGGTTGTCCCCGTGTCCCTCAACTCCAACTAGGAGGCTGCTCCAGAACCTCACTCTTCCGATGGTTAGAAACCTCAATTTCTAGCCCAAATTTATTCATGGCCAGTTTATACTCATTTGTTCATGTCCCAACGTTGTCCTTTACCTTAAATACCTCTTCACTTTGTGGTGTTTACCCTACTTATGTATTTATAGAAAGTAATAACCCCTCTCAGTCTTCTTTCTGCTACGCTAAAGAAGCCAAGCTCTTCCAGTCACCTCTCGTAAGCTAGGTCCTCCATTTCCCAGTCACTCTAAATTCAGTGCCTTGCATGGTGATAGGTTACAGAAGGGTAGCCAGGTTAGTCTGTATCAGAAAAACAACGGATCTGATGAAGTAGGTTATAGCCCACAAAAGCTTATGCCCAAATAAATCTGTTAGTCTCAAAGATATCACAAAGACTCCTTGGTGTTTTTCCAGTCACTCTAGTATCTCTTCTCAACACTTCTCCCAGTTTGATTTCATCTTTCTGGATCATGGGTGACCAGAATTATACACAGTCCTCCAACTGAGGCCTTACAAGGGTCTTGTACAATAATATTAATACTTCTCTCACTACACTGAAAACGCCTCACCTCACCTATACCCTAGGATTGTGTTTGCCGTTTTCCACAACTACACCACATCGGCAAGTCAGTCATCTTGTGATCAACCCACATGCCCAGGTCTCTGTTCCTCCATTGTTTCTGACTGATAACTTCTGCTACAAGCTGAGAGCTTATTATTAGACCGTAAGTGCATAAGCTTGCACTTCATATTACTGAATTATATGACAGTTCCATTACTCCAGTTTTCAAATCTTGGTGATCCAAATCTTCCTGCAGAATATTCCGATCTTCCTTCTCTGTTAACAATTCCTCCCAATTTTGTATCACCCATAAATTACCACACTTCTACTTTTTGTGCAAAAGTAATTCATAAAAATATTGAATAAGTGTCATCCCAAAGCTGATCCTTGAGGACCTCCACTAGTAACCTCCCTCCAGTTCGAAATTTCACCATTCACCACAACCTGTTGCCTTTTTCCCCTTTAGTCACTTCCTTATCCATCTTAGAATTCTTGTACTAATCCGCATCTCCTCTAATTTAACTAATAAATTTCCATGTGATACTATGTGAAATGCTTTACTGAAGTCCATGCATAATAGATATACACTGCACTTCCCTTAGCTAAAGAAAAAAACTATTTTCTCACAGAAGGAAATAAGATTAGTCTGGCGTTACATCCCCTTTTCTGTTTACCTCCATGCATTTAATTATTCTATGCTTCACAATTTGTTCCAAAGTCTTGCATACTACTGAGGTTAGACTAACAGCTCTGTAATTGCCCAGATCACTTCTTCCTCCCTTTCTTAAACACTGGTACAACGTTTACCTATTCTCAAATCATACAGTAGTGCCCCCGAATAGATAAATGTATTAAAAAATCTTTGCTACTGTAATATCAATCACGTGTCAGATCTTTCAGTACTCTGGGTTGGAAATAATCTGGTTCTCCCACTTTGAGCACATTACACTGAGTATCCATCTGCCTCAGATATGGTCATTTCTGTTTTGATACACTAATTACCATCAGCTGTCCTGCCTTCATGCCCATGTTCTATATTATCATCCTAACTGAAAACCAAGGCCAAGTATTCATTCAGGTTTTGGGCCATATCTACATTATCTTTAATCTCCTCTCCACCCACACTGCATAGCAGCCCAACCTCATCCTTCCTTATTCTCACTTTAATTTATAAACTAAAAAAACCCTCTTATTTATTCTTTCAGCTTGACTTCTACCAATTCTCACTTTATTCCTACATTTTCTAATCTCCAAGATGTCGCTTTTTTTTGCTGATCAACACGTTATTCCATTCCTTAAGAACTCTCTGCTTACTCCTAATCTTTCTGAGGTAGTTATTCATCCAGATAGGTCTGGAGTCTTTCCCTACAAGTTGTTTCTCTTTGGCTGGGATACAAATTGCAGACAGTTTTTATACAGTTGATTTAAAGAAAGTTCCCGAACCCTTCAATCGAGCTGACTTGTTTAACTAATTCCCTTTATCTCTCAAAGTCTGTCCCTTTAAAATCAAAAACTAACTGACCTCACCCAGTTTTCCAGCTGGATTGGGTATAGTCTTTTCACTAACACACACCTTACTACTACTCCAGTCAGTATATGTACTTTCTTTCTCCTTGTTTCCATACTCTTACCTTCTGGTGTTCCTTTACCCCTTGCTACATCTTCATTTAGCTGACTTTCCTCTTCCTCTGTATTCATGCCTGGAGATTTCCAAGGGCTGCTTACTTGATTCATTTTGTCCCAAATGAACGCAAGTGTGATCTACATGCAGCAGCTTCTGTTGCACACCATGTCATTCACCCAGCTTCTTTGGTATCCTAACAACTTTTCTTTCTATCCCTCTCACCCCAACAACAACCCTTGACAGCACAAAATTAAGTCCATCAGAATAACATTCTACTTCCTGCTTCATTTGCTTTCAAGCCTTGTATGTTTTGTTTCAAATATTCATCTTTTCAAAATGTAGCCCTCTACATGAAAGCACAGGCCCTACCACTTCTTCATCTTTAGCTGCATAGGGCCTGCACCACACTGTTGATGCAGTTCAGATTGCATGTGATAAATGAATGGGTATACATTGTTTAGACAGTGCAACAGACATAGGTAGCACTTTACAGACAAATAAAGGCATGAATGCCTACAGAAGTGTTTTTAAGATCCCATTTCCCTATAATGCACTAGCATGCAAAGAGACAATTACATTTTGCAGAAGACTTGAAAGGAACATCAAGCAGACAACCTACCCACTTCCCACGACTGCAAATAACATTTTTGTTCTGGAAATGCCATTTCTCAGAATTAAAGAACAACAAGGAAGCAGTCCAGTCCAGTGGACAAAACGTGAAGCTGGACAACAAAACTATTGATTTCTACTCATGGCTCAGTCGCAGATTGGCGGTATTACCTCGGGTAAGTCACAAACTCTCTGCACCTCAGTTAACCCAATCTATAAACATAGGGATAAAGAATTTGATCCATGGAGGAAAAAGACATTTAGTGCACCAGTTATCCAGAGTCACCACAAAGTGCTTTCAAATAGGACTTGATTCATCCACTACTGAAATAAAGCAGGAGAACTGTTCATGAACAGATAGCAGCTCTACATGAGTTAGACACAGGAAGTGAAAGACTGTATCCAATTAAAACTTGGCTAAGGCCTGGTCTATGCTATGGTTTTAGGTCAAATTTAGCAGCATTACCTCGATTTAACCCTACACCCGTCCACACGGCGAAGCCCTTTTTTTTCCCGACTTAAAGGGCTCTTAAAATTGATTTCTTTATTCCACCCCCGATAAGGGGATTAGTGCTGAAATCAGCCTTGCCGGGTCGAATTAGGGGTAGTGTGGACGCAATTCGACAGTATTGGCCTCCGGGAGCTATCCCAGAGTGCTCCATTGTGACCGCTCTGGACAGCACTCTCAACTCAGATGCACTGGCCAGGTAGACAGGAAAAATCCTGTGAACTTTTGAATTTCATTTCCTGTTTGGCCAGCGTGACGAGCTGATCAGCACAGGTGACTATGCAGAGATCATCAGCAGAGGTGACCATGGAGTCCCAGAATCGCAGAAGAGCTCCAGCATGGACCGAATAGGAGGTACGGGATCTGACTGCTGTATGGGGAGACAAATCCATGCTAGCTGAACTCTGTTCCAGTAAACAAAATGCCAAAACATTTGAAAAAATCTCCAAGGGCATGAAGGACAGAGGCTATAACAGGGACTCGCAGCAGTGCCGTGTGAAAATTAAGGCGCTCAGGCAAGCCTACCAAAAAACTAGAGGCGCAAACAGCTGCTCTGGGTCACAGCCTCAAACATACCGCTTCTATGATGAGCTGCATGCCATTCTAGGGAGTGCAGCCACCAGTACCCGAACCCTGTGCTTTGACTCCATCAATGGAGTAGGACGCAACATGGAAGCAGGTTTTGGGGACAAGGAAGATGATGAGGAGGCGGTTGAAGACAGCTCACAGCAAAGAAGCAGAGAAACCGGTTTCCCCAACAGCCAGGATCTGTTTCTCACCCTGGACCTAGAGCCACTAATCCCCGAACCCACCCAAGGTGGGCTCCCGGACCCTGAAGGCGGAGAAGGGATCTCTGGTGAGTGTACCTTTGTAAATATTAGACATGGTTTAAAAGCAAGCACGTTTAATGATTAATTTGCCCTAGCATTCGCAGCCAGTACAGCTACAGGAAAGGTCTGTTAACATGTCTGGGAATAGAGCAGAAATCCTCCAGGGACATTTCCATAAAGCTCTCCTGGATGTACTCCCAAAGTCTTTGCAAAAGGTTTCTGGGGAGGGCAGCCTTATTCCATCAAAACTCTGGGTTTAGCAGGCCATTGATTTCGCAGTGGGGGCAGAAATGAATACAAAACAAATCTGGTCTATTTCTTGTTTTGATCCACTCCATGTATCTTATACATCTTGGGCTGGCAGCAGACGGTGCAGTACGACTGCTAACCATCGTCATCTCCTGGCTGCTCACCAGAAGACGGTGCAATACGACTGCCAGCAGGACTGAGACTCCAGGAGACAAAACTTGAAAAGGGAATGACCCGGCTGAGTCTCTGCCGAGGCACCCCTGACCAACCTCACCAACGTCGGCTAAAAGAGCACCCAGAAATACGACGATGATGGCTACCAGTCATAACGCACCGTCTGCTGCCAAAAGGCAATGAGCTGCTGCTGTGTACCAATGCAGTCCCACGTCTTCCAGCACCCAGGAGACATACAATGATGGTGAGCTGAGCGGGCTCCATGCTTGCCATGGTATGGCATCTGCACAGGTAACCCAGGAAAAAGGCACAAAACGATCATGAAAGAAATGGCAGACAGAGGGAGGGAGGGAGAGGAGGGCCTGATGACATGTACCCAGAACCACCTGCGATGCTGTTTTTGCCCCATCAGGCACTGGGATCTCAACCCAGAATTCCAATGGGCAGCGGAGACTGCGGGAACTGTGGGATAGCTACCCACAGCGCAATGCTCCAGAAGTCGACGCTAGCCTCGGTACTGTGGACACAGTCCACCGACTTAATGCACTTAGAGCATTAAGTGCACTTAATGCACTTAGAGCATTGTGTGTGGGGACACACAATCAACTGCATAAAAATGATTTCTAAAAAAATGACTTCTATAAATTCAACCTAGTTTCATATTGTAGACATACCCTAAAATACCAGAATTAACATCTGAAAGGCCCAAATGACCACAAGCAGTCAATCTCAGCGCTGTCATCTGAAAACAGCAGCAACATATTCCAACATACCTTACTCTACACAGAGTAATCGGCCCTATTTTTGAATATGTATGTTTTACCTGGTGGGACTTTTGCACCAGGTGAAGTTATTTCTCCTTTCTGTGCCTGCAAGAATCAGGCAAGGACAGACAATTGCCCTTCTCTTTGGCAGGTTTGAAAGCCATTCGTCTCCTAGGGAGGAGCCTCAAGAGGTTCACTTCACTAAACAACAGTAAAAGCGGAGACTGTTGCACATCTCAAGCTTCCCAGAGTAGAAAGGGGCTCATCAAGTTTGAGAAGTTCAGGAAGATTTAAATTTCTGGCTGTCTCTCCAGCATAAAGCCACATTTCCACCACAAGGGTCTGCTACGTCACCATCCCAGCTGGGAATTCAATGTCTTCCCTAGATGGTGGGAAGAGAAGGACTAAGGTTCCCTTCATGTATTACTGAACAGCATGTTCCATCTTAACTCTTCTTCGTGGCTATGCAGCAAGCCACACTGCCCTTTCATCTCCTCCAGAAAAGACTGGGTACATTCCCTTCAGAGTTGGATCAATCATCGGGGAACATGCCTCAAGAACAAGGTTTACTAACCCTACCTTGGTCTGCCATAACCAAACCCTTCCTGCAGCCCACATTTACCAAAGGCAGTTTGCCAAAGACATATTTTCTAAGGCCTAACAAAGAATTCTACGAAGCTCCTACATAGAGCACTTTTGGCCAGATGTTCATGCTGTGCTTGAAACTGCAGTATCATATGTTCATTTTCAGGATTGCAGGCCCAGAGATGAAAGCAGAGGGAAACAGAAGTCTACTGAAATGTCAGTATCTAATTGCTTAAGTATCTAATATTTGTTTACACGCATATCTGTGGCTTCAGTCCTGAAATTCCCCCAGACAACTCAGTGGCAGAATAAGTCATGGCATACAAATGAAAAAAATCATCAGGGAATCTTGCATGTGTTCAGATGGAATGTTCCCCTTTTGTAACCAGCAAGGACAAACCCAGAAGCCAATGCAAGCACTTGCAGAGAATGATCAGTTATTTCAGCACCAGTGCACGCAATCCTAACCGCTTCATTATACAAATTTCAGCATGTGTCTGGCATTTTAACCAAACTGTCAGGACCAAAAGGCAAAACTACTGCCATCTCCATGGTCACAGAAACAGTCTTCTCAGTTATCCCTAGCCAATGACCACCATTTATTTAAGATCTTCTTGCAGCCTGTGGCTAGAGTAACAAGACCCAGTCTCAGTGTCTGAAAGACACTTGGGACCCAAGTGATCTGCTCATTATAAAGAAGTGTTTCATTGTGGTCTGCCAGTGGCATGAGACCAGGCAGCCTTATACAAGGTGTATTACTAGCAAGAGCTTTAGCAACAGGAAGCTCTTGGGAAGGAATGAGATTTAGTGGACAGAGCAGAGGACTTCTAGTCCTACCTCCTGCCTTAACTGACCTTTGGCAGGCAGACATCAGCCTCACTTTCCCCAGCTGTAATGCAAGTCATATAACCACAGAGATGCTGTGATACTTGAGATGCATCTCTCTCTATAATGAAGAATTAAGCCTCCTATTGCAAGCCCATTTTTGATCCCTCTATTAAAACTGAACCGACCCACCTGAAATTTCTCATGTCACATCTTAGTCCAGGGTAAAGTTCCTTCTTGAAAGGCTAAGGGCAAACTGGACAAGTTTTGGAAATACTGTACATCTAAAGCACTTTGAAATCCTCTGATGAGAAGTTTTTATCAGAGTGCAAAGCACTTATGTTAAGCTACTGTATTGTGGCTTGTTCCACCTCGTAACATTTTAGAACTCTGTTCCAGAAGACCTCAAGTCCTTTGAGATTTGAAACTTCAGGGAGATTTTTCTTGGCACTGCAAGAGTGGCAAGAGATTGACAACAAAGCAATATCAAAAGAATATTTTCCAACTAATACTTTTTTGTACCTTGTGGAGCCAGCACTTGATTAATAAGTCACAGACATTTTGAATTTCTGCCTATGTAAACATTTAAGGCACTTGTATTCAGAGGTAATGAGAAACAGGGCAAGTACCATTCAATATTCTGTGCCATAGTTATTGCCAATTGAAAGCAGAGCAGCTGAACTTGATTCATAAATTGCTTCAACATCACTCTCACTACTTCAGTGTAGCATCAGAGCACTTTCTATTACCCGGTGCTAAGAAACGGTCTTTCAGTAAGCCTGAAGATGCCAGGGTCCTGCCCTTCGCATTACAGAAAACCTTGGACTACAGACACCTAGAAACAGGGTGATTTGTCAGTTTCCTCTCTCAACAAGGTTTTATAATACAGGGAGAAGACACTAGTAGTCACATGATCCTCACGTGAGCTCAAAATGTGTGTTCGATGCTGTACAAATAGCACAGAGGGTTGACAATCTAAGCAAAAAAGACACAAAGGAAGAATTATCCCCAGGTTAAAGAACTATCCCATTTACAGATTAGACGCGCTGACTGAAGCACTGATTAAGTGACTTCTCTATAGTCATAAGGCGAGTCTGTGACAGGGCCAGAAACTGAACCCAGACCTCAAGTCCCAGCTGCAACCACAAGCTCATGCTTAACATAAAACTACATGGATCAGTGAGCAAGCAGAATGCTGCAAAGTGGAATTAAGAAATCACCCAGATACAAACCTCTTTTAAAAAAACCCACTCCCTTGCAGCCTTCCTGAACTGTAAAAAAGGTGCTTTCAAGTAAACAATTCACAGGGAAAGTGCGTCAGCTGGGAGACTGCATATCAATGCACACCTAATACCTGTGGCAATACTAGTACTCAGAACTGCTCAGAGTATTATTACTAATAGACGCCTGTCCTACTTAACAACTGTTTGCTAGACAGGGCGTGGAATACTCCACAGTTCAACTGAGTGAGAGGCTATTGTTAAACTAGCAGTGCCAAGCAAGAACTGTTCAGGGAAAGCCCTGTCATGTTTCTATTATAAAGCTATTTTATGAGCTAACTATGTGCTCAGAGCAACTTCCTTTTTTTGAAGGGGGAGTAGTTTTGTTGATTGTTCCCTCCTCCCCACACACAGCGCTCTGAAAACTTGGACCTTGGAGTCTAGAAGAGAGCAGCAGCCTAGTCTCAGGGGAGATATTGCAATATTTACACTGCACCATAAATCTTAGCAATCCCTACTGGATGCACCTAGGAATAGGGGGGCAATCTCAAAGTTAAAATCCTGCCCTAACTACAGATGGAGCAGAATCTTACCCAGATCCTGTGCCCACAAACAAGTTTTAAGGCCACTGCCTAATCAGTTTGACACAGGTCAGATTACAAACTGTTTTCAGAAAATGGCCTGAAATCTGTAGAGTCTTGCTCAGTTAGAGGTCTCTGAACATTTTAAAACATGTTCGGCCCCATTCACACTGGCCAACTAATAGTCCAAAACCAGTTTGAGAGGAGAGCCACATTTAAACAACGCAAATGCTTTTCAAACATGGTACAATTTACAGTGACAGGTCCAAACTTCGTTGCCTTTTGACAGAAGCCAGAGGACCTACGTTGTTTGGTTGTTGTAAGAAGTTACATGAACATATTAAGCAATATTGTTTTGACTGTACTGTATAAGCATAAGATGTTTTTTTCAGGAAGTCTGAGGATATTAAACATCTAACAAATTGCCCTAACAGGTTTACCCATTCCCTTGACCTATCTTAAAGGGATCTCATCTTGAGAGATCGTTAGCTTCAAAAAAGTGAATTAAAACCCAATTAAGGTCCTATACATGCTCTCGACTCTCACCTGCATCTGTCATTTTCATAACCACCTTTTCTTATTTCAGATATTCTTCTCTTCTATTTGTGTGATTGACAAGGACCGACTATTCAGGAGAAAGTGCTATCTAAGCTAAAAAGGAACTGAAAAGAATAAGGACAAGCACTTTTCTCTAATTTCTTCCACTTCCTTTTAGGCGTCATTTGTAGCTGTAATAGGCAAATATAATTTTGGCAGAAATATTTATGCAGAACATGACCCTTGCTCTCTATGGTCCTTTGAATCCTACTCATTTAGTGACAAAAAGTGCTAACACTCATTAGTCACACAGAGACATTCAGCTGAGTGAGCTGAGTCTAGTCTAACTCGTGTTAGCAGCAGAATTATCAACCAAGTGTGATTAATGTGATCTTTATTTCTAGGGACAGCGTAATGGGCAAAAAGATCTCAGCTAGATTTTCAGATCATAGGCAACCATTGCAGCACTGGGAGTTAGTCATGTTTTGCCTGGTAAATTGAATGAGAATAAAAATACCAGACACTTTTCTGCCTGTAACTCCATGTGGACTGTCTGAAGTTGTTTTGAGTGTTTAATCATTACGCTGTCTCGTATGTTATTTCCTAAACCAAAGGAAACTTGCTAGTAATATTACTGAAAATTGAGTGAAACACACTTGCTGCGGCTTATGTGAAGCAGCAACTGAGTCCCTTCCCTCAACACACACATGCAAGAAAGCTCTTAATTTACAACAGAAATTTCTCCTTTATATCAGTTTACAGTCCACATCTCAAAAACAGCCTCAGTTTTCCCCTCTGCCAACCAACATTCACAGCCACTTGACACCAGCAGACCAAAATGAAAGGCTTATTCTGAAGGTTCTGGCTGAGAAGCAATACCCCATTACTGTTACAAGCCTTGCTAAAACTTTTTGAATACAACTCAAGATATTTTAGACCACAAGATCATTTCACTACTTCCTGCTTCAGAATTTTCCAATGAAGATGAAAAGAAAGTTGTAAGCAGAAGTATCCTGCTCAAGCCAGCCACTGACTTGTTTGATTCGTAAGGCATTTGTATTCCTTGGACTTCCTTTTACTTACATAAGTAGTAAACTATGCTGGTTTAAGATCAGATGATCTCTGGACACTAACTGGTCAGCAGGAAACGTTTATGTTCATGTTACAAGAAGGACATGAAGTATGTTTTGGAGAGGAAGACACAGCAACTATATAGTCAAGGAGCCGAGACCTCAATGTATGCAGACCAGCAATCCTACAATTTGATCCATGCTTAGACTTCTGAGCCTGTGAGGAACCCCACTGGCTTCATGTTGCACGATCAGGATCTGAAAATGGGACTTGGCTCTAAACCTACACAAAACATGACTAAACTTTGTCTACAGTTGGCCTCTTTTTTGCAGTCTCAGCAACAGCCAATGGCTGCATTGGACATGCAGACTGAACTCCCTTTCCTGTCCCCTAGTTCTTTTTGAACAGAATTGTACTGTCACTGTCTACGCTCTACCTTTAAACAAAGAATTCAGCCTGCAGGTCTGTCCAGCTGACACTTTAAACAAGCACAAATCACATTTTAAAACTGAAAAGCTGCTGTGTGTTTTGTTATTTCTTGCCACTTCAGAGCTTAGGGCTAGAAAGTCACTAAAATTGACAACTGCACAGGTAATCTTCACATCACCTGGTTTGGCGTGATCCTGCTTTTCCCCTCTCTCCTCACCTCCATACTGAGAGCTGGCATGTGCCTACCACCATCCATTGGGAATACAGAGGTAACTTGGATTTTCAGCGTTCTTTATGTCTCTTGTATGGCTCTCCTTGTGATTTCAGCATGCCTTTAGTGCAGAGTTAACCTACCCAAATGTGCTTGCCTCAGCAGGCAGATGAAGAACGTCTTCTGTGTTACGTAAAGCACTCTGGGATCAAAGGCACCAGATCAATATCTAAAATAGTGGATATTATAGAAGTAGAGCCTGCCCCAGCACTCAGGAGACCTGGGTTCCATTCTTGGCTTTGCCAATGCCTCCTGGGGGACCTTTGGCAAGTCACAGCCCCATCTGTAAAATGGGGACAACGTAAAGCGCTCTGAGAACTACTGAAGCAAAGCCATGAAAGAGCTAGGTAGTGTTATTAATTTAGAAGCCCCTCCTAACCAGGGCTTTGGAGCAGAGCTGGAGCACGGAGCAGCAGGTTTTTGCCTGGAACTGAAGCTGAGCCAGAGCACAGCTCCAAAGCCCTGCGCCTAACTTCCACCTTTCTAGACATCTCGCCTAAGCACTAGGCAGGGAACCCAGCCTCCTGCACCATGTCCACAAGCGTATTTCTCCATTTATTCCTTAGAGTGCCCAAGTTCATGCCCAGTTTTTTGAAGTCTCCTATTATTTCTTGTTTCTACTATTCAGAAGGTGTTGCAGGACTCAAAACTAGGTTTCTGGAATTCCCCCAAGAATCTTGTGTGAAGGAAGATTCCCAGATTGCTTATTTACAGACAGAATGCCCATTGCTAGATCCAGTATCTGAATGCTGGACAATCCTTTTCAAAAGAGTTAAACTGGGCATAATGCCCAGAACAGCCAGACATTCCCTCAAACAACACACTAAAGAGTAGTCCAAAAAGTAAGATGGTGGAAAAAGCAGAAACTGGTAAGTTATGTACAGACCTGAAGAGATGAGCCTGAACTCAGTTACAGCGAGAAACCATGGGAAATCTGTGGGCATGAAAAAGAACACTTACAACCCTGTACCCAGAAAGAACTTCCAAAAGAGGATTGAGGATAACCCAGCTGATTTGAGACACAGGGAAAAGATGGCTTCTACCCAAGAAAAACAAAGCTTGTTTCATGCCTTCCCTGCCTCAAGAGTGCTTTGGCAAAAACACAGTGGGGGGAACTTATCCTTGTCCTTCCACAACTCAGAGCCCCACCCTGCATCAAAGAACAGCTGTGATGTTCCTCTATCATTTGTAATGCTCTGAGATCTGCAGGGCAAAAGCCCCCAACATGCAGCCTGCAAGCTCCTAACTTGGTCCCCCAGCAACCCTTATTTTTACTAGAGAAGAAGGTCCAGATGCTACACACCCCAGTATCTCCCCTGCACCACTCCATTTTACAGCAGCTTTCTCCAACCCAGCACGATGGGTACAATTTTCAGAAGCACACGAGTGACTTAGGACTTGGAAAGTCCTACCTTATCCAATGCCTGATTTTGGCCCGATTATCCACTACTAGGAAGTCACATTTGGCTGCTTCAATAGCATGGGCTAGTCTGCCCCACCAACTCCTTCAGCATTGCTAATGTGGCCTTCAGCTGACCTTCAGTTGATCCTCTTTCTAGTCTGAGTTCTCCTCAGTAAGGTACATAGCCACTCAAACATGACTTTAAGTCCCTATTCTAAACTCATACGAACTAAGGAGCCATAAAATATTTAGCGCTAGAAGTGTCTATTGTTCTTTAACCACTCCCTGCTCTTTGCACTCATGATAAAGACGATTACCAGCCCCCAACTGTGGTACTCAGACCTCTCCCCCATTGAGTCACTTCCCTGGGCATGCTTTTAAGTTATCTTTAAAGTTAAATTCCCCTCTGGGCATACCTCCAGCTCATATTTGTTTTAAACCAGAAAATATATCTCAGTACAACAAACTCAGAGCACCATGAGAAAACATTAAAGAACGGCTCCTTCAACTGTAAATGTAAAAAAAGTATACACGGTTACTCTTGAACTGATTGTCAGACACCTGTTACTTTGTGATTTACCCTATAGCCTTCCCTAGAATTAATACAATATTTTTCACTGCCCAAGCGATCTCCTGCCACCCCCACTCATCTGCCACCTCTTTATCTGCCCCCTTCAGTTTTATACCAAGGGCAAGGCTGACACTTACATGTTTTGTGTTGCTATTTTTCCACACTCTTGTTGTTTTAATGGGAGCTCCGCAAGCCACAGTAGAGTGAAATGTAATTGAGGACATGGCTGGTGTAGAGCACTTATTAAACAACTTCCCTGCTCCCAGGAAACAGAGAGAAGTCACTGACTGCACTTCATGGGGATGCTCCTGGAGGATTATAAACACTGAGAGGAATGAACAAGTCAGCAGTCATTCAGGTCTTAGTGGCAGGGACACAAGTTAATTTCATAGGCTAAGGTGAAGAGACCACAACAGAAAGAGGATGACACAGACAGACACAAACACAGGGAAGACTGCACCCAATCCCTCTGATGCTCTAAGGCCTCTTGGACACTCAGTCTTGGTATTTGGAAAAAATCAATCCCACCTGTAATGCTAGGGATCCCATTCATTCCCCTTCATGCAGCAGTGACGAAAGATGGAGTGTGCCTACTGCTATGAAGATGACAAAACTCCACAGGTCAGAGCTCCTCTATCACCATCAATTTTTTGAAAATCTAAAGGACGTTCAAGCAGTTTTGCTGTAGTCATGTCAGTCCCAGGATATGAAAAGGAAGTGTCACACAAAACCAAGTGAGCCCCTCAAATCACAAACTAAGTTCATTGTGCAGAATCAAACCTATTTTGGACATTGGCCCAACTTATCCCAACTCCACCCTGAACAATTCTCATGCCTCCTATTGCAGGTAAATTTAGTAACTGCTCTTCATAAGGACATTGTGTAACCATAAAATTAGCACACAAGTTTCCTGCTTGGATCCATCTAATCCAAAGTAAACATTCAAAAAGGTAAATTAACAGGATACTAGAAGTGACCGAGGACATTTCTAAGCTACTGTCAATCCCCAATCTCACATTTCAAATTAAATTCAACTTCCAGCATACAGGACAAAGAGCAGAACCTGAGTCGCTGAACTACCTCCAGGTGTACTGTGCAAACAGATATAAAAGCCTCATCCACATTACGGTTTGGGACCATGTACCCCACAAACTTCCAACATGGATGAGTGCCTACAAGCTCCATCACAAGTCATTCCTGCAAGCAAGTAGCATTATGCACATGAGTTCTTCCACTAAATTCAATGGGACCACTCACATGTTTAAGTGTGTCACAAACATGTTCAAAAGCCTGGCTAGAAGCCGGCTTTCTGGGGGACTTGGGAAAGTTGTGAAGAGGAAAAGGAAGTCTATAATAATTTTTCTGTTAGCATGGTCATTTTTTAGAGAGATCCTGAATACATGAGAGCAAACAGTTTGCTCAACAGCAGTTTGACACTTTTTAGTTGTCACCATTCATGCTCCAACATGCACATGTCTGAGCATCTGAGGTTGCACATACACAGCAAGCTAGCAAATCAGATGTCAGACACTGCCTCCACGTCCTGTATAACGCAAGCCATCATCCTACCGACAGACAGGGTCATCATAATCATCACATGTTAAAGAGAAGTGTGATCAAGCTGCTGCAGCTAGAACAAGGGATTGATGATACTTTTGTGGTATGCATTTAACTGAGGTGACCCTGTGCACATATTTTCAAACACATCTATCTCCTAACATAGACAGGTCCAAAGCATTTGAATGCTTTCTGACCCAGAACAGAAGCGGCAAATGTCAATTATTTTCCCTCTATGTTTTGTATATTAAAGTTTGACCCAAGCAAACATACAACATTTACACTTTGTGGGGAGAAATGAGAAATATTTACAGCAGGCAAACAAACTTCCTTTGCTTTTTATCAACTCATCTCACTGACTCCCTGCTGTTCATCTCAATGGGTACCTTGATATGGCGTTACCCCTAACAATTATCCATAAAGCAAAACAGGGAAAGAACAGGTTAAAGAATATTTAGGCACGTTAGAGGTATTCAAGTCAGCAGGGCCTGATGAAATTCATCCTAAAGTTCTTAAGGAACTAGCTGAAGCAATCTCGGAACTGTAAGCAATTATCTTTGAGAACTCATGGAGGACAGATGAGGTCCCAGAGGACTGGAGAACGGCAAACAGTACCTATCTTTAAAAAGGGGAACAAAGAGAACCCAGGGAATTATAGACCTGTCATCCTAACTTCAATACATGTAAAGATATTGGAACAAGTTATTAAACAAGCAATCTGTAAGCACTTTGAGGTTAATAGGGTTACAAGAACAGTCAGCATGGATTTGTCAAGAACAAATCATGCCAAACCAAACTAACTTCGTTCTTGGACAGGGGTTGCTGGCCTACGGTTTTTATTTATTTATTTATTTGGGGGGGGAGGGGAACAGTTCACATGAAATACCTTGATTTTATCAAGGCTTTTGACAGTCCCACATGACATTCTCATAAAGGGAAATGTAACCTAGTTGAAGTTACTATAAGGTGAGTGCACAACTGGTTGAAAGACCATACTCAAAGAGTAGTTATCAGCGGTTCGCTGTGCAACTGGGAGGACATATCTAGTGAAGTCATAAGAATGGCCATATTGGGTCAGACCAAAGGTCCATCTAGCCCAGTATCCTGTCTTCTAACAGTGACCAATGCCAGGTCCCACAGAAGTCAGTCCTTGATCTAGTTCTAGTCAATATTTTAATTAATAACTTGGATAACAGAGTATCAGAGGGGATCTGGATCTGTTAGTCTGGATCTGTAAAAGCAGCAAAGAGTCCTGTGGCACCTTATAGACTAACAGATGTATTGAAAAATGAGCTTTCATGGGCGAGTACCCGCTTCACCGGATGCATGTACACCCACGAAAGCTCATGCTCCAATACATCTGTTAGTCTATAAGGTGCCACAGGACTCTGCTGCTTTTGGATAACAGTGTGAAGAGTATGCTTATAAAATCTGCAGATGACATGATAGTGGGAGGGGTTACAAGCACTTTGGAGGACAGAATTAGAATTCAAAATGAGCTTGATAAATTAGAGAATGTCTCTGAAATCAACAAAATGAAATTCTCTAAAGACAAGAACAAAGCACTTCACTTAGGAAGGAAAACGCAAATGCAAACCTACAAAATGGGGAATGACTGGCTAAGTGGTAATACTGCTGAAACCAACCTGGGGGTTACAGTGGATCACAAATTTAATATAACTCAATGTGATGCAGCTGTGGCAAAGGCTAATATAATCCTGAGGTGTATTAACAGGAATATTGTAAGTAAGATAGGAGCAAATTGTCACACACTTATCAGCATCAGTGAGGCCCCAGCTGGAGTACTGGTTCCAATTTTGGGCATCACAATTTAGGAAAGAGGTGGCCAAATTAGAGTGTCCCAGAAGAGCAACAAAAGCAATAAAAGGCTTAGACAACCTGACCTATGAGGAAAGGTTTAAAAAATGGACATGTTTAGTCTTGAGAAAAGAAGACCAAGGGGAGGACCTGATAACAGCCTTCAAAATACGTTAAAGGCTGTTATACAAAGAATGGGCATCAGTTGTTCTCTTTGTCCACTGAAGCTAGGACAAGGCATAATGGGCTTAATCTGCAGCAAGAGAGATTTATGTTCAATATTAGGAAAAACTATTAGGATAGTTAAACTCTGGAATAGTTTCCCAAGGGAGATTCCAGAACCCCCATCATTGGAGGTTTCTAAGAACAAGCTGGACAAACACCTGTCAGAGGTGGTCTAAGTTTACTTGGTCCTGCCTGAGCCCACAAAGCTAGACTTGACCTCTTGAGGTTCCTTCCCTGCCCTGCATGTCTATTCGCCACTGTAGAGGGGAAGACACATCAAATTTAACCACAGATATCTAAGAAAGATCCTCCCTACCTCAGAAAGATGCCACCAAGTAACACCCAAGCAAACGTAGCCCTGAACTCTCAGACCATCCTCCTCCAGCTCAAACAGCCAGAGGGAAAGGATAGCAGGGAACAGGATCCGCAGCATTTTCCAACAGCGGGACTGGAACCGCATGGAAGGAAAACTGCAAAGAGCTGCACCTTGAGAAATGCAATGGCCATTTATGAGTTGCTTACACTAAAGGAAGGAGAAGAAAAGCAGCTACACAAAGAGCTGAAAGCTGCAAAGCAAGGTAAATTACACATCACAGATCATTCAGAGCCAGGGCAAAGGACCATGGCCCCAAGCATAACTGATCCCCAGTCCTGACTGGGAACTCATTTAATACAAGTGTTTAAACAGCAACATGACTGAAAGCCACAGAAATTACAGCGGGGAGAAGGCATGCCCAGCCCGGCTGGGGAGCGAGGGTACAATCAGAGACAACGGCAGGGAGGGAGTTTCCCTAAGCATCCCAGACCCCGACTTCCCAACCCACCTGCAATGGCCCCAACTCTGCCCCCAGCAGCCTGCGAACCAACCTCGCCCGCTCCAAGCGCTGAACTCCTCCTACCCGCCCAGAGGTACTCCCGGCCCCCCACGGGTACCCTGGCAACCACCCCACACAGACCCCCGGGCTCGGCTCCAGCACCCCTCCCCCCACCAGGCATTCAACCGCCTGGAGTGACCCAGCAGCCTGCCCCACGAGCCCCCGCCCCGCCGCCGACCCCCGCCCTGTGGGACCCCGCCCCCGACCGTCTCCCCCCCGCCCGGGGAGGGGGCTGAGGCGGGCGCTGCCCTCCGGAGCGGGACCCACCTGAGTAGGCTGGAGAGCGGGTGCCCCCCGCCGCCCCGGAGCCGCCGCCGCCGCCGCTGCCGCCCCCCGAGCCGAAGCCCGAGCTGAGGCGCTTGCCCGAGAGCAGCTTCTCCACGGCGGGCAGGTTGCCGGTGCGGGCGGCCTCCAGCAGCTCCTGCTCCTTCCCCATGGCCCGGCCCCGCCGGCCGGGGCCCCGCACTCCCCGGCTGCCGGCACCCGCGAGCCGCCGCCGCCGCCACCACCTACCCCCCACCTAGCGCCGCCAGCGCCCGCCCCGGCGCGTCCTTCCGGGGCAGGGCCACGCCGGTCCCATCCCGCCCAGCGAGAAGCTCCGCCCACACAAGGGGGACCGAGAAGGGCTCCCGCCCTGCAGGGGGAGGGACCTTGAGGGGCTCCTCCCCCAGAGGGGCGGCTCCATGAGAGGCTCCGCCCACACAATGAGGCAGTGAATAATCCTCGGCGTAGGGCAGGATCAATGTAACCACGCCCCCAAATGGGCGGGGCACTACATAACCCCACCCCCATACGGGGTTGAGAGATGCTCCCCCTGTCGGGAGAAGCTGGGAATAACCCCAGGTTCAGAGGGAGTACCAGGGTATAAAGCCCAGCCCAGAGGTGAGATGAAGGGAATAATGCCAGGGGGTGAGGGACACACAGGAGAAGTTACATGATATAACCCCAGCCCCCTCCCTCCAGGAGAAGCAGGAATAATTCCACCCTCCCAGGAAGGGGGAAAATAGTTAATACTGAGGTCCCACAACAGTGCCCATAATAATGCAGCACCACACACTGATTATCTTCTGCAAGGTTAAAGGGGAGCCACATGTGTTAGAGACCAAGCCAGCAGAGCTCATGAGACTGCACATTGCAGATATACCACTGCCATGGCTCTGCAGCATCATGTGGGCCTGTTTTACAATCTCACAAAGAGCAACCTGCTGTGTGAAATACACAAGGTCTACTTAGCCCTCCTTCTACAGAAGGGAAAAGGAGCAGTTTACCATGGAGGAGTCTTTCAGATGAAGCCTCCAAAATCCTAAGGGCCTTTGTAGGTGTGATAATAAATGCATAAGCGCCTGTGAAATTCAGTGTCTAACAAAGGAAATGTAGCAGTTACTAAGCATCTGCCATCCTAACCAAGGATAGCATCCAAAACCCCAGTTCTTCTGCAGTAGTGACCTTGCCTGGTCCTCAAACCCAGATGCCAGAAGTAGTGTCCAATGCATTGTTTTCCTGTCCCAGGGAATGCCTGATCCCCAGACCTACTGCTTCATGACTGAAAGCTGGTACAAGGAGCCCATGATGACATTTGTATACATTCATAAAAAGGGAAGAATAATGATCTGGTTCCATGTCCCATAAGGAATGAAGTTGAAGGAATGAGACTGTTTAACCGTCTTCTAAGACAAATGTAAGGCACATCCTCCAGTGGTACATTAACACCTCTGCCTCCTAGCTCACAAGAAGCATCATATATCAAGTATGACCCAAAAATTAAATTAGTATCTTGCATATGTCATATGATTTGGGAGGGCAAAAACCCACCACCAGGGTTGGTGCCTTGTTATCAGTCTTATCAGCAGAGACCAGAGATTAAGCACACTTCCAAGCCCACTGGGCACCAATCCCTTCAACTCAGATTAGGACAGCAGCAGGGTAACATGGGAAAAAATAGTCTTGATGCTGCTCAGACTGTAGCTGATCTGCATATAAACAGAAACCTCCAGGGCAGTCAAGCCAGCACCTTTCACTAGCACTAAAAAAAATCACATCTTTCCTTTTTAAAGGAACATGCTGCCTCATGTTTTTGAAACCTGATATTTCAGCTTCAGTGGAGAATCCTCAAGGCAGGCAGATGTTCTAATTACCTTGTTTTGTGTGATCTCAGCATATCTAGCTCACGGCTGTATGTAAACACCATTAAAACATTTAAGTTTTGTCTACCTACTTTTGGACTTCCCCAGACGCTAGCATGGCATTTTTCTACTGCTCAATTTATCATATTTTTGCTTGACCATCTTCAATCTGGTGCTCTCAATGCAATTTCCACAAATGAATTAATTCTCACAATCTCCCTGTAAGGTAGATATTCTTACTCCTATTTTACACTTGGGAAAATAGAGTCAGAAACAAAATTACTTGTCCAAGATCATACAGAGATTAAGACCAAGCCTAGTTCTCTTGACTCCCACTCTTATGTTTTAGTTACAAGATCCATAGCCGATCTCACGGCAAAAAATAGCACTGGAATAGGCCTGTGGTCTACCCCTCTGGCACAATCATCAAGAGAGTTCAACCCCTTCTGAGATAGCATAGTCAAAGTCCAACAGAAACCCAAATAATCTTTAGCCCTGCTAGATTCACTTTTCAGCCTCCTTTCTCTCAGATGAACCCCACCTAAGGCAAACTACATCAACAGGTTCCTGATGACCAATCTAATTTAGTTTGTGTTAGGCATACCCTTCCATAGGAAGGCTCTAGCAGATCATAATCTTAAATTAATTCTTAACACCAACCACTCTTCTCTCTCTCTCACACCCACACACACACCCCTACAAACTTTGTTGGTTGTATGCTGACATAATTTGCATCAATCAAAGTCTGTAGTGGAGACATGGCTTTAGACAATTCTAACGGTATGTCTATACTACGGAAACTATACAGCATAGCTATGTTTAGATTCAATGCAATCCTTCTCTTTCAGTAATTCATGCTGTAATGCTCTGCATTATTCATGCTCCTTTGTATGTGACTTGTAGAAGAATCCTTACATGTAACAAATACAAATCACTAAGGAAAAGTTAATTCTAAGTCTGTTTTAATACATCAAGGTAGTTTAAAAGATCCACTGAACTAATGAGGCTAATATCTATCTTAAATCATTCTGGTCCTATCTTTTTCACAATAGCAATGAATGAGAGATATAATTTGTATTTCATGATAATAGCAGCACACTACCTAGTTGAATGTCTGGTTCAGTCAGAAGCTTTTCCCATGTGAGTGTCATTATGCTGACAAATGTCAGGTATCTGTTTACCAAGTAAAAAGCAAGGCTTCTTTCTTGAGAGTGTTAACTCTTTCCTGTTTTACAAAAGGGGAGTCTGTCAGTTGTGTTATGGATTAATATTCACTAATAATTATAAAGAAAACACTGTTTAAACATACACTAGGGGAAGATGTCATGATGGGTCGTATGAACCTCACGCTGGCCAGGAGGGGTTAACAAGCTGCAATGACTCCAATCATCCCCACACAATTACCTCTGGAATCCAGGGGTCAGATTCCCAGCATGCAATTTTCTCCATCCCATAATGCCATCCATAGACCATAATTTTCACATCTTTTTTTAAGTATGCCACAAACCTGTGTGGAAAATGTTGGTGTTTGCCATCTCTGACAGCAGCAGGGAGCCCATAAAGCTCTGCACTATTCTCATGAAAGTTGCAAACACAGGATGCATGATTCTCCTGTATTTGCAGACCCTCGGGAAGTACCACAACAACCAGGGACATGAGGATTTCTTTGAGGACAGATTGCTGAGGGACATAGCAAAAAACAATTAAAAGCGCTTGGTGGCATCCATGAAGCAGTTTGCAGACAGTGGAGTGCCACTTCTGGGCCTGAGAATCAACACTGAGTGGTGGGATTGCACTGTGATGCAGATTTGGGGTGAGAAGCAGTGGCTGCAGAACTCTTGGGTGCGAAAGGCCTCATTCCTGGATCTGTGTGCCAAGTCCACCCCATCCCTCTAGCACAGAGATACCAGAATAAAAGTTTCAGTCAGAATTTAATTGTTTACATCATCCTAGTTCTCTTTCTGGCATACAGAAGAGAGGAGTGGTCTCTGAAATGAGGGATATACAGAAAAGGGAGAGAGAAAGAGACAGAGTGTGTGTGTGTGGGGGGGAGCATGGGTGTACCATAGGAGAACGATGTAATATCTAAGCAGCTGTGGTCCAAAAAATAATAAAATGTCACACATTTAGCACCTTTCAATCAAGGCTCTCAAAGCCCTGCACCAAACATGAATCCTCACAACAGCCCTGTGAAGAATATAAATATTAACCATTTTACAGAGGGGCAAACTGAGGCACAAAGAAGTTCAGTGACCTCAAAAGTCACATACTGACCAGACTCAGAGCTGGAAACAACTCAGGAGTCCTCATTCCCCCCATCATCTGACCTAATCAGTATCCTAATGATCACAGCAGTTTAGTGGGATGGCTGAAACAATGCAGAAAATTACTGACTGGGATTTTTGCCATCCCGCCTGGCTTCCTTCATCAAAGAAACAAAGTCAGCAGTAAACTCGTTATATTACCTTAATGAGAAATGTTTTATTTATAAATTTGTATTAAGGATTACAAAGCCCTGTGATAATCCTCTACTCCATTGGGCCTAGAAACAGAGGGTGCTTGAGTCACTCACCTCAATGTTCCCCATCTTCTCTCTAACACCAATACTCCCTACTCCACCCCATGCCCTCCCTACCCCCAATACTCCTCCCCTCATCCTACCTGTCCCAATCCCCCATCTCCAACCCCCATGCTCTCCCTACCCCCCAAACTCCCTCCCCTCCCCCAACTGTCCCAACCCTCTACTCCAACCCCCATGCTCTCCCTACCCCTAAACTCCCCTCCCCAGCTGTCCCAACCCCTACTCCAACCCCATGCTCTCCCTACACCCCACCTGTCCCAACCCCCTCACTCCAAGCCCCATGCCCTCCCTACCCCCAACCCTATCTGTGCCAACCCCCATCCCAATACCTCCCTACCCACAATACTCCAGTCCAACCCCCCTGCCCCGCCCCCAGACCCCGTCTCCCGAGGGCTGTTGCGTTGCCATGGAGACAGAAATCTCCCGGAAGGGGCGGAATAAGTGCGCCCCCCCCGCGGAGCCGCCTAGTGATTACATCATCAGAGCGCGCCGTCTCTCCGGCGGCGATGGAGGAAGCCGGGGAGCCCGGTTGCGAAGAGAGCGGGGATTCGGGCTCTACCCAGGAGACTTTTCCGGCTGCCTCATCGCCCCCAGGGCTTGGGGCTGCCCCCACGGTCTCCGAGGAGCCGCCGGCTGCGGCAGAGAAGACCGAGGGGGAGGCGGGCGAGCCCGGCGGGGGCAGCGAGCCCAAAGCGGACTGCCAGGCCGGGGAGGTGAGGGCTGGAGGAAGGGGACTGGCGTAGAGAGAGGAGCACAGGCTGGATGGGGAGGGGCGAGGGGATTACGGTGCTGGTACTTAAATTATGTCTGAGGTGCTACCAAATTCACAGCCGTGAAAAGCGTGTCACAGACTGTGAAATCTGAGCTTGTGTGTGCTTGTACCCTATACTATACAGATTTCATGGGGAGACCAGTGTTCCTCAAATGGGGGGTCCTGAGCTAAGTTCCCTCTAAGCTGCATGGCTGGGCAGCAGGCTATTAAGGGCTGGGCAGTGGGGAGAGGTGCTTCTCCCCTGCATAGGCGGCAGGTTTGTATAATTTTTGGTGGGGCCCAAAATGGGGGTGCCCCCCCGCTCTGTAAACCGATATAAAATGAAGCTACAACGCGTCAGTGCCACAAGATGACAAGGGTCAGTTAAAAGTGGAAAGTCAGAAGCAGCACTTGCCTACTTCAATATACAGTATTATATTTTGTTGCACCTGTTGTGATGAAGTGGGAATGTTCTTAATATTTTCTCTGAATACTGTGTGGGTGCCTCAGTTTTCCCTGCAAGATGCCAACTGAAGGTGTTTAGGACAAAGAGATCAGGTGGCCTCCCTGTCCGGAAGAGACACAGAGGCCAGAGGAGGGAGTGTCAGTTTGGCTGGGGAAATGGGGAAATGGGGAGAGACCCAGAACTTGGTTCTGGGCTCCCCACCCCCCAAGATGGACCTGACAGAGGGGTTCTGTTTTCTGTACCAACAAGCTCTGTTTAAACTGTGTTCCCATCGTCTAATAAACCTTCTCTTTTACTGTCTGGCTGAGAGTCACATGTGACTGTGGAGTTGGTGTGCAGGGACCTCTGGTTGCCCCAGGACCAGCTGGGCAGACTCGCTGTGGAAAGTGCATGATGTGGAAGGGCATGCTGAATGCTCCGAGGTCAGACCCAGGAAGGTGTAAGCTTCTTGCCCTGGAGACAGTCTGCTCCGAGAGAGGAGGCTCCCCCAGAGTCCTGACTGGCTTTGTATGGAGTTGTTCCAAAGCATCACAGCATCCCCTTCCTCACCGTGCACTTCCCAGAAGTCCGCACAGGCACTGACACTCCCTCCTCCGGCCTTTGTCTCTTTTCCAGGCATTAGGAGGCCACCCGATCTCTCTGTTCTCCAACACCTTCAGTTGGCACCTTGCAGGGGAAACTGATTTGGGAGAAATGAAGTAAAAGCTGCCCAAACCCAGCTTGAGCACTCCTGAATTTTGAGGTGTTCAAATCTGGAAGGCAGGTGCTGGGGATGGGAGAGGGCTGTGGGCTCCATGGGGGAGCATGGCAGCAACTGTCTGGAGCTGCACAGAGCCAGACACGCTGGTCTGAGTGGCACAGTAAGCGGTTTGGGGGTTGGAAAAGAGGTACGGGGTTCCGGGGGGCAGTCAAGGGACAAGGAGCAGGGGGGGTTGGATGGGGCAGAGGTTCGGAGGGGCAGTCAGGGGACAGGCAGCAATTGGATAGGCATGGGAGTCCAGGAGGTTTATCAGGGGACAGGTAGGAGGGTCCTGGGGGGAAGTTGGGTGGGGTCTCAGGAGGGGGCAGTTGGGGACAAGGAGAAGGGAGGCTTAGAGAGGGGCTGAGGTCCCATGGGGCAGTTAGGGGCAGGGGTCTCAGGAGGAGGTAATCGGGGGACAAGGACCAGTGGTGCTTAGATAGGGGGTGGGGGTCCTGGGGGGCAGTTGGGGCAGGGGTCTGGGGAGGGGGCAATCAGCGGCCAGGGGCTGGGATTCAAAGGGCTCTGGGCTGCCGGCAGCCATGGGGAGCCCAGAGCCCTTTAAATCCCGGCCGCAGCTGGGATTTAAAAGGCTCTGGGCTCCCCGCCGCAGCGGGCAGCGCAGAGCCCTCTGATTCCTGGCCGCGGTTGGGATTTAAAAGGCTTTGGGCTCCCGGCGGCTGCCGGCAGCCCAGAGCAGGGGAGAAACCTAGCTCCAAATATTGCTGGAGCAGAGCCCCTTACTGTGAATATTCCTGGGGCTAAAGCCCCAGGAGCCCATATAAGTTGGCGCCCATGCTCCCCTGGCACTGGGCTGCTGCAGTGAGAAAGGGATGGAGGGAATCCTCTCTCCCCGCCATAGCCCTGGGGCAGCCTTCACCCAAAACTGCTCATCCCTGACGCCACCTCGGAACCTGAATCCCCAGCAAGAGCCCTCACCCTCCCCCATCCCAACCCTGTGCCCCTCTGGCCTAGCTCGCTCTTGCACCCCAGAGCCCACACCCCGCACTGCGTCCCAACACTCTGACCCAGCCCTGAGCCCCTAGGCCCCACATCAGCTCCATATTAGTGCACATAAAATTCACTCCACACAGGGATGTAAAAAATTAGAGGGGACACCGCTCCTGACCCCAAAAGGAGTCCATTTTAGGGGGGGGTGTCTCGCAGTATTGCCACCCTTACTTCTGCACAGTCTTCAGAGCTGGGTGGCTGCAGAATGGTGGCTGTTGGCTGGGCGCCCAGCTCTGAAAACAGTGCCGCACCAGCAGCAGCACAAAAGTAAGGGTGGCAATACCATACCATTTCACCCTTACTTACGCGCTGCTGCCTGCAGAGCTGGGTGGCTGCTGACTGAGGGCCCAGCTCTGCAGGCAGCAGCACAGAAGGGTGGCAATGCCATACAATGCCATCCTTACTTCTGCACTGCTGCTGGTGGCAACTCTGCCCCTGCCCCCCCCCCCCGTTCTGAAGGCAGCACAGAACTAAGAGGAGCAGTACCACAACCCCCCCTACAATAACTTTGTGACCCCCTCCCAACCCCTTTTTGAGGCACAACCCCTACAATTACAACACTGACATTTATTTAAATAGTTGAAATCATAACATTTGATTTTTTTTTTTAAACCTATGAATTTTGTAGGGCCGTAGTTAGTTCCGCCACCACCCCTGGAAATTTTCCTCCAGCCACTGCTGTGTCCCAGGGGCTCTGCTCCAAAGTGCAGCCAGCTGCTGTGGGCTCATGCCTCTGTGTTGTATTTGTGGGTGCCTTCAAATTGTGATTTTTTTGCACAGCTGGTGACATTACTATGATGCTGCTAGCATTATGTGGGCAGGCAGCCCATTCTTTCGCGCTCTCACACCCAGTATGGGCGAGCAGAGGTTGTCCAGAATGGAAGGGTGTAAGAAAGTAATTGAGCATTAGGAAAGCCTAGAAATTCAGAGCCATCCTAAAACTAAGTCAGCCACACAGTCCTCTGATTTCTGTTTATGTTCACATGCTGTTGTAACAAAGCAATAGCAGCCAAAATATGCTTGCAGATTAAAATCTGGATTCTGTTGGTTATATATTTATCTTAGTGCTCTGTGGATGCTTAATAGGACTGTACATAGACTAACCACCGAGTACTGAAAGCTGTAGTTTGGAACTGAATAACAGAGATCTCACCAAAATGATGGTAATCTCTTGCAGCAGGTGAACAGCCAAGAAGGCTTGGAATTAGCATCAACAGAAACTGAGGATTCTACATTGCAGACTTCTGCAGCTAAGAAGATAAAAATAGAGATAAAAGAGAAGAAAGAGAAGAAGCAGAAAGTAGATGAAGATGAGATTCAGAAAATGCAGTGAGTACACCTTAAATTTCTAATCCATGTGACGCCAAGTTTGGTCACTGGACTGTTTAATTACTTTGACAGCTTGCTCCTCATCCGACTGAGCTTAGCTCACCCCATTCATTGCACAGTTCTTGCTCCTGGAAGTAAAGTACTATAGCATGTCATATGCACTGTCATTACTTATTAAGCGTAATACTGGAAACTATTTTGTAACTTGTTTTCTCTGATCTTTGCCTTCATAAAGGAAAATCTGAGTCCCAGTTTGTAAACCAGAACAGTTAATACTACTTTGCACCCAAACCTGTGCATTAGCTAAGTAGGGCACAACCTACCCCGCTCCTTTTAATGCTCTTCCTTATGCCTAATAAAATATTTCTTCTGAAGTGGTGCACTGTAGAAACAGACCCTACATGGATTTGGGGAATGCTTTTTAAAGTGAAAAAAGTTTGTCTTCTGTCATAACTGATCTGCTTCCTCTTTCCTCCAGAATATTGGTTTCTTCCTTTTCTGAAGAGCAGCTGAACCGCTATGAGATGTACCGCCGGTCTGCTTTCCCCAAGGCTGCTATTAAACGGGTAAGATTCTGCAAATACTCAGTCCACAGAGGAACATATGAGGTGAAACAGACAGCTTGGTATGTATAAAAATAAGTGCATAGAGCATCACTGTAGTTTAGATCAGTTTGAGTGCACAAATGTCCAACGACAGAAGAGGTATTGAGCAACCTCCACTCATGTTGACTTCAGTAGGTGCTGCTCAGCATTTCTCATGCGTACTGTGTTAAAAAATAATAAAAAAAACCCCAAGTCTTCAGCTGCAGGGAAATTTTTCACTTAATTGTATCTTCTTTTCTCTCAAGCTGGTCCAGTCCATTACTGGGACTTCTGTGTCTCAAAATGTGGTTATTGCCATGTCTGGGATTTCCAAAGTCTTCGCTGGGGAGGTGGTAGAAGAAGGTGAGTGCAAGAGGAATATTTTAAGAAGTGAGAGTGTAGTGGAGGGGAGAAATATTCTAAGAAAATATTGTTTAAAGATTATTAAAGCAACGAGGAAAGCTTTTGAAGTGAGATGACATGGTTATTTCAAGGTAACTAACAACTTAGACCTTTTGTCACAGCATCTATACAACTCAAAGAAATTAAGACAGTTTACAGCAGTCTCCCTATTATGAACTGGGTGTCTTCAGGGGCAAAAATAGATGCCTCACAAACCCTGATTCTGCTATCAGCAAGGAATTCAGCACAAGGGAGGTGACATTTTAACTAGCACAAATCCATTCTTCTGAAACTTGGTCTCCATTAATTGATGAGCTGAAATCATTATATGAAACACTACATTGAAGGGTGAGCTACTAAAGTAGCTGTGTGGAAGTGTTTACAGTACATTTGAAAGGGAGACTGTAGTCTGTTGGTTCAAGCCACCCAGTCTGTACAGACTTGTTACCAAAATACTTGGCCTTTACCTGTATAGGTGGTATTTTGCTGGAATGATGAATCCTGCTTGTGGCTGTTTCTACAGATTCCCTCACATGACAGAAGTAATCTAGTATCTCTATTTGAGATGAGCCTGTATGTGGTAATTGGATTGGGATGGATGCAGTGATCCAATAGGTCCTTTCCATCTCTACCATATATGCTCATCTCCTGTCTCTAGTGTATTAGTCCCTAATACATGTGCTCCTCAAATTAACCAACCCCTGAATATTTTAACAAGTCAAAGTAAAAAAAGAGCATTGTCATCCAGTAACTTGTTTTAAGAAATTAACTTAAGTAATCTCAGCTGTTCAATAAAATGTAATTTTACCAGTTAGTGTGTTTATATTCTCCTTCACTCAGCTTGGACAATAAGATCCAGATTAGTCAGTTTCACTCTCATTCTTACATAATGGTAAAATGCTCCTAAGTGTGCATTGCAGACACTGCAAGGAATTCTAGCTTTTTTTGAATTTAAAGTTGACGTTTATGAATAGTAGAACCTGCTTAGTGAAAGCTAAAATGTTAGCTTTCACTATCTGAAAGCCTCTTTCAGACGCTTGCTTAACTGTGTGAACTGTCTTGACAGATAACATTCACTGTTTTTGGTTTGTTTAGCATTGGATGTGTGTGAGAAGTGGGGAGAACTACCACCTCTTCAGCCCAAACACATGCGTGAGGCAGTCCGGCGGCTGAAGTCACGGGGGCAGATCCCCAATTCAAAGTATAAAAAAATCACTTTCCATTGAAGTGAAAACTAGAGAGCAGTTTAAGAAGCAGGAGATCCTGGAGAAGCTGGAAGAGAATAGACTACCAGCTATAAACCACATCACCTCAGAGCTGCTTAAACAGAAAGCTTCCAAACCTTCTGCACTTCTGGTGTCTGCAGTATTAACTATTGAGCCAGTACCAAAACAGAAGTTTCTTAAACAAAGCTGAACCGAGTGCATGTGGCCAGTTTCTCAGACTATGAAATGCTTCTGTATACAACTTCTGCAAGATTTGTGGTAGATAAATATGAAAAATGACTGTTGTGGCTAAAGTTTAGAATAACTTTGAAACAGCAGTACAGACAGCAGCCTTGTTCACTGAAGTTTGTATGTTAGTACTAAACTCCTGGAAGGAAAGGCCTCTATATTGTATCATATGTGCACAGGAACCCTTATTTCAACATACGCTAACAAACCTCATCAAGTGACTGCTTAAGTTTTGGTTCTCTCTTTAAACACTTCCTAAGCAACTTACCATAAAAGGTGCTGGTGGTGGAGGGGGGCAATAACTGACTTGGAAAGGTTGTCAGGGCCATCAGACTTACAGCTGTGGCTATATGAAACAGAGCTAAATAAACAGAAAAAGGATAAAAGTCTTTGGTGCAATAGGCTTTTTACCTACAGAGAAGATGATGTGGTGCTGGTGAAGGCTACTGCTATAACAGGTATATCTGTATAGAAAGGGAGATTTGATACAATGAACGCTCATTAAACTTGCTGTTCAGTGAAATGGCTTGTGACCTGGATTTCTCATTGACAGGGCAGATGAAATGTCACGGAGTATTGAGGTAGCTGATTGTATGACTTAGCATTTCTCCCCCTCTCTCCCCCCCAAGTTATCTGTTAATTAAGGATTAACACTGAGGGGGCTCTAGCATCTGCCTCTGGATAGGTGCAGGCACTATATTCCATAAGCAGTTAAGGGACTGCTGAAACAATGCCCTATTAGTGGTCTCTTCTACTTCTTGGTGATAGGGGCCCACCCTCCCCCAACCTTTAGCCTTTGTCACTTTTCCTGTGTGCTGTTCAGCCACATTCTGCACTGACTCAGAACTCAAGAAAACCAGCCTTGGAGAAAGTAGACATTTGACACAGTGGAGATTAAGTTTAGTTTTTCTTTTTAAGGTGGTTCACAGAACCAAAAAAAAAAAATGCACTCATGGAAATGTAATACTGCAACATAAGATTCCAATACTGACTAGGTCTTAAATTCAAGTCAGACTTGTACACAGTACTCTGCCTGTACCCAAGATCCCTGTTTGTAAGCAGATAGGAGTGGTACCCTCAAGCTACTGCAGCCCACACTCATTCCTAATGTAATACTGCAGTTACACAGAGGATTAAGTTAACTCATTTAATAGAACATACAACAGTAGAGCCAAGTCTTCAAAAAATCAACCTTCCCATAACACTTAAAGTAATATTTTATCAAACTCACTATTTTTCCCCATTCCAGCTCCTCCCTTCAATCCTCAACAGTGAGGAAGCTTTCAAACAATATGGAGCCCAATGAGGCTCTGATAAGTAGGGTCCCTGTATTGTACCAGAATACAGATAAAGAGAAGCACCCAGTTTTTTCCTGAACCTAGCTCTATACTGACTAATCCAAGCTCCTGTGGTCATGCAATGGAAAACTGAGTTCCAGCTCTGTTTGGGCAGCAGTGATGGACGAGAAACGGAAGTAGCTTAACGCCACTGCAACTAGATAGCAGGGCTGTGCAAAGCCTTCCCCTATCACTCCTTTCACAAACTGCTAAAAGACGCAGCAGGACATCTTTAAAACAAAGGGAAAAAGTGATTCTTCAAGCACAATGTGAATAAAGCAGTGGGATCAGCATCCCCTCCCTCCCAATAGCACTTGCAGGAGTACCCTTATCTCAACAGGAAGAGATGGAGTGTGCATATAAGCACGTAAATTGGACTAAATAATGTTAACCTCCATTTATACGAAAGTGACCAACAACTTCACCTTTGAAACAAAAGCTTGGACTTTACACACACACTTCACAACATTAGATGTCTTTTACATCTACAATTAGCTGTGGTATATTAATTTCACAGCAAGTCTGGTTATATATAAATGGATGCACTGCAGCGTTAGTGCCTGTCTTAGGAGAAAACTGTTTAGCTTAGCAACAGGGTGATCCTCACCACAGGAGATAATTCTTGCATTTCTACAACCCCCTTTTCTTTATTTTAAAATTATTCTGTGCATACACAAGGTGAGGGTGGTGGGGAAATACTCAGTTGGTCTACACCCCACACTACTGCTAAAAGTTAAAGTGCATTCTTTTGGTAACAGATTCTCTGCCCATAGGATCAAACAAGGGCTGCTACATTAGAGGATTTTTCAACATAGATTATATGTGCATTACTTCCTATCACAAGAGCTGTTCTGAGGAGGCATGGGACAGGAAAGATGTTTTTGAGGAAAAGCAGGAATATTCTATTATAGAGAGATGGTGGACTATCCCCCCTCTTCCAGGGACAGAAATGAACATATGAAAACTACAGCAGCCAAACAAGATATAATACACACTAGCCACCACAGCTGAATTATATGAGGATAGAGATTGTACCACAACTGCAAAGCCTTCTGGAGTTCCGCCACCCTATGTTTGCCTCAGGCTAATGCTCAGATCAGGTTGTTTGTTTAAAACAGAATTTTCCCTTCAGAAGCAAAGTAATTTCTAATTGCCAGCTCTCAGTATACGCAGTGAAGGTCCACCTGTTTCTAGGCATTGGTCTGTTCGACCTTGACAGACAAGCAGATGGCAGAGATACAGTCCTCCATCTTACAGCAGTAAGTCAGTGCTGTCTTTGTCCCTAGGCTGCTGTCTCTTCAATGGTACTGGTCAAAGACTACAGCGTGCCATTCAGTTCCATCTTCTGCCTAATGTAGTCAAAAGATTTTGAATTTAAAATTATCCTAACAATGACAGCGCTTTGTGTTGGGTTCTGGCATCCTGTCCATCTCCTCTCCTTTCTTCCATACCCTGACTTGAGTGACATCTGCACAGAATTAATGGTTGGCTCTTTCCAAGCCATTGTTCAGTACCTTCTCCAAATCTGTACCATCAAATGAGCACATACAAACATGCACCCTTCCTTCCTAAAGCTGAAGGGCTTAGACAATAAGTCCCTACTAAAGAGAAACACCTGATAGGTCCAGGATTAGGCAAAGGAACAAGTATGCAGGGAAAAAAAGGTTATATTACAAGTCATTTTTTCCTTCTGATCACTCCCTTGACCTTAATTCATCAAGATGGGTGGGGATCAGCTGTTTGTTCTAGAGGCACTAGAAAAAGTATTGTGTGCATTACAAATCGTGTGTTAATACAAATATAAAATACATCCTGAGAAATCCAATCCATAAAAAGTTTGAAATTCATTAAAATCCAAGAGAGACTCAGAATGCAATAAAGTGCAGTGGGTGAGCAGTCTTCATCCTGACACTTGTATGGTTCTGTATTAAACTGTGCAGCTTACTCTTCCATCCAGCACTATCTTCTATCACGGGTGGACTTTCTCTCTCTCTCTCTGCTGGATTCTAGCATGTTCTGTTTATTCCCTCGTTAGTTAAGGAGCACACACGTGTAGTTGCTTCCTCACCCAGTGCCAAGACTGTGCACTAGCTCAGCCAAGTAAAATGAAGAAATAGCGAACTTATCAGCCTTTAGAAGAGCATTTGCTTCCTGCAACATTATAAAGGGCATTTTCGTCTATGACTTCTTTTCATGAACTCCCACTTCACCTTCTTCTAGGTTTTCTTGCCTGTAAAAGCTATTGAATTTTAAATGAAGAAAGTCACACACTGACTTTGGCCACTTCACCTTCATCACGGAAGCACCTTGGAGAAGGTGAGCACTGAGTCAGCATCTTCCAAGAGTGAACATTACCCAGCTGCTGTTTTCATTGCCTTCAGATAACTAGCAGAGAGCAGCCAAGGTAGCCAGAAGTCACTAAGGAAAGGTCTGCGTGTCAGCCCCTTGTGGAACTTCCACATCACTTGATTCATCTCTGGCTCAAAATACATGGCTAGGTTGGAATTCATGTAGTTGTTGCTGTCAGTGCTTTTCCTCCCACATCAGTCTGTGAACCTCTGGCAGATATGTCTGAGTGCAGTACATTTCACAAAGGGAGGTTACAGGCCTTCCCCCTCTCCTACCCCTTGGCCTATACACTCTGCACTCAGCCTGATACCTCAGTGGTCAGTTGAAGAAAAGGTTAAATAATCTTTCGTTAGGAGAGGCTGGATTTCTCCCACTTCAGCATGGAGAACACAGCTGAACTCAGCCTCTGTGGTTTCAGCTAATGAGCAAGGGGCATTTTTCAAAATGGCAGCCTTCACACAAGGCTAAAGGCAATAGCCAGAGTATATGGACACAGTGTGAGAGGTGGGGTTCAGGGACAGCAGGTGTGAGCAGGGTGCATTCCTAAATCTAGTACCCCCCAAGGCTTCATTTTGTCCTGGGCCTGCAAATTGTTGGGTCTCTTCTATTCCCCTTTTCCACTATGTACTACACTAGACAGGTTGCAGGGGGGACATCTGCAAGTCATGTTCCCTCCCCTATGGGGAGAAGTTATTTCCATATCTCTCACAGCCCATCACCCCAGCATTTCCATCACATCGTACTCCACATCGTACGCACTCACTGCAAAACAAACTTCTGCCATGTTTGATTATGCCTTAACTGGGCAAGTTGACATTATTGCTTTTGCCTGTACTCTTTGGTGAGTGTGTTTGGGCAAGAACAGCCAGGAAGATAGTAAAGGAAGTATAGACACCCATCCCACCCACCCCTGTAAACCAACATTAACAAGGAAGCAGATGCAATGGTGGTGTGAAAGCAGGCCAGCAACACCATTGTAAGATGACTGGACAGGGGTGCCTGGCTCTTGACTACTGTTCTGCATTTTCTGCTTGCAGACTAAGCACTGCAATGGTTCAGTGATATAGAGTGTAGCACCGTACTGCCAGGACAGAGGGACATGGCTGCAAAACCAGAACCAGATGGCTCCTTGTTGCTCATTTCCCTTCACCCAGGCAGGGCCTCCTCCCTTTCTACCCCACTTAAGAGTTCATCTTGCAATTGCAATTAGGTTTCCATTCCCCAAGGCGATTCCTCTCTGTTGAGGTTGGCCTCTCAGCAGCAATGTAACAAACTAGCCGCCTGGTGCTGGTGGTGATCTCTGCTCCTCCTGAGCAGCTGCAGCCTTGGGCCTCTGCTGTCAAAGCTGGAAGAGGGGATCGTATTTCCTAATTTCCTGCAGAAGGCGCGCTATGTCCAGATTGGCTTCTGCTAGGGCTATTTTCATGGCATGCAGCTCCTTCTGCAATGCTGGGGCTTCCTTTAGCTACAAAAGACAAGGAGAGAGAGAGAGAGAGAAGATTTTTCCAAAAGGTAAAATGCAAACCAGACCAGACTGATGATTTCTCGCAGTACTGTCAAATTGGAATATGAAACCAGGAGCTTGGAGATGACCTGCAGCTACATGCCGGGGAGCAAACAAAGCCTACTGACATACTGATTCCATTTGGCTTTTTTGCATGAGTACCTGCTGACAGATGCACTTCTAACTGTTTCCTAGAATACCTTTCATAGCCACTATTATATTCAGCCTGCACAGCCATCAGTGGCAGTCCAATGGCCACAGGTCTCCATGGATTCCTACCCAACTACTAGACACGTGAACAGACTTGCAGCAGGAGGGGATTTTCCTTCGCAACAACTCTGGTGTCACACAACTATACTTGCAGGCAAGGCAGAGGGACAAATATTGGGCTCCATTCTGCACCCTTACTTATGTGAATGATCCTTATCCTCATAAGCAGGCATACTAAAGATAACAGGACTCCTTGTGTAAGGACACCAGGAACCTCCCCTTAATTCAGTCACATCTGTTTCTGCCTCCTTGACTGAAGCTACCTATTGGTCTTATTATACATATGGCCCTCAGAATCCCTCACACAGCTTCACAGCATATGGCAAGGCTAATGTCAACAATGTCTTGGACAATCATGTTTATTTATGGGTCTTCCTTGAGCTGTGTTATTCTTTCATTCAGAATTTAGGCCTCGATCCTGCTCCCACTGACTTCAGTAAGATCAGGAAATTGATTACTATTATTGTATTACTGTAGCATCTAGGGGTTCTAGTTGTGATCACTAATCCATTGTGCAAGGTGCTACACACACACAATCAGAGACAGTCCCTGCCCCGAACAGATTACAACCTAAATAGATGAGGCAAAGAGTGGGAGGGAAAATAGAGGCACAGAGTGGAGAAGTGACTTGCCCAAGGTCACCCAGCAGGCCAATGGCAGAGCCAAGTCTCCTGAATCCTAATTCAGCACTTCATCCACAGTGCTGCCCTCAGCACATTTTTCAGTAGCCAATGATAAGATCATCTAGTAATGCCTGGGTAAAGGAAGGGCAATAAAAAGTGGAGGTTGTTTTTGCTTGTTTGCGATATAAAATTATTTGGGTTCCAGATGTTTGGATCAAATTAAATGGAAGATTAAATTAAACAGTGAGTGAATTAAGCAGAAGGCTCCATGTTATCAGGAAATTCTCATGTCTATAGGACTCATTCTGTGGTTGCTTATGAGCTATTTTCTAAAAGTTCCTGCATGGGAAAGAACATCTTCCATTCAGGGATTGGGCAGGTGGCTGAAAGATGGATCCCCTCAGAAAACAATGTTCATGAAAGTGATCAGGAGAGTTTGCTGCAGGGTGATGCAGGCATTGCTCTTGATTCTGGGTTGAGTGTGAAAGGTGGGATGGGAACTGAATCCTGACTGCTCTCACAAGAGAACACTAGGGCTTCCTGTCTATAAACACCCTAGATAAGGAAAGAGACATGCATGTATAGGCCTTACATTTCCCAACCCTGTGTTTTCTCGTCTGCAGCCAGCTGTCTGGGACACAAGCTATTGCCTATTTGTCTGGAAGGAAACATGCAGAAATGGCTTACCTGTAGTTCATGTACTGCTCCTGTTGGGACTGCCAAGAGTCTCTTTAATGGGACCTTCTTTTCCTTCAGACCTTGCTCAGGCTTCTTCTGTAAAGATAGTCCCTCCTTTTGTGCAGCTGGAAAGGAACACAGAAATACTAATATGTGCACTTATGCCATGAAGTACTTTTCATAAAAGGGTCTCAAAAGTGCTGTACAGACATGAGTATTATCCCCATTTTAAAAATGCCCATACTGAAACACAAAAAGTCACTTGCTCGGGCTTCACAAGTCAGTGACAATGACAACCAGAACCAAAGAAACCTCCAGTCCTATTTTAACGATTACACCAATGTTGCCTTGAGCTTCTAATTTATAATCTCAAACAAAAGTTTGTGAACAAGCAAGAAGCTACACCAGTAGGAGTGGATGCTTATGAGAATATCGGAGTATTGTAGGAGAGGGGTGCTTTTATAGGGGACATAATATTCTTAGCCTGTTCCAGCAGAAGTGGTTGCAGAGAATAAGGGAACAATGGACGCTGATCAGATACTCCAGATCTAGCCTCCCACAGCAGAGGCATATTTCAGTTCCAGTCTCTACCAGCAGGAATCACTGCAGGGTGTTCTAGTCTCCAGTAACGGTGGTGAAAGAAGGGGGATCCAGGCTTCTCTACTTTACTGACCTGTTACAGAGAATACTCCATCATCGCTGCGCTTCACAACAATATGATCCACCGCCAAGGTTATGGGGATGGTGCCAGGAGAGGTAGGGTACACCCGAGGGCTGTCATCCTGCAAAACAAACAAAAATTATCAGCTGCCATGTACAACTCCATGTTCAATGCAGCAAAAGATTTCCTCTCAAGTCCTCACAGTAGCCATGTTACTGCTTCTGGCATTTTCCGATTCCATCCAGGGCTGACTGTTAAACAGAAGAGAATGGCTTTGCACAAGGGCTGCATGTAAGCCTTAGTTATCTTTGCAGAAAGACTTCCCGGGTGGCAAAAGGGAATTCAGTCACATCCCTGAAGATGACCCAGGTCAGTCTCTCACCACAAACCCCCTGAAGGCCACATCTCATAGTTACTATCTTGCATGTCTCAGATTCAAACTTCCGTCAAAATTCATCAATATTGGCACTTAATCTGCAGATGGCCCTGCTGCTTCACAGTAAGCCTAGCCCATGCTTGTGTGAGGAGATACAGACCAAAGGAAGGGGCATGTAATGGTCATACGGAGTATGACAAAGACACATGGCTGGTTACAGGTGGGTTATCAGACATCTCTCTGCACCAGGTGCCCTCTTTCACTGAGTAAGTGGCAATAATACTACCACCACCCAGCTCTTATGCAACTCTTTCCTCTTGTAGATCTCTAAGGGCTTCACAAAAAAGGGTCAGAATCATTGTCCCCATTTTATGGATGAGAAGAGCGGCACAAAGGGGTTGAGTGAGTTTCCTGACACTGCAAAGCACGTCACTGGCGAAACTGGGAAGAGAACCCAGGAGTTTCAGACTCCCATTCACATTCCCCATGGTCAAACCATTACACTACGATTCCAAGGAGCTACCTCTTCACCATTAAGGTCGTTTTTAAGAGGCAGAGGAAAGGGTAGAGAACCATTCTGCACACTTTATTAAGGAAATGGCACCTCTCCAGACAGCCACAGTTCTCTTTCCCTGGTAGAACCTTACTACAGCTGAGCCCTGGATACCCACTTTTCCCTGCCAATGCACACACGAACACACCTTCAGTGTAATCTTGGCATCCACAATTTCTATCTTCATTGGAATCACCTCGGGTACCACTTCGTCCTCGAGGAAGGGTCCCAGGTTGGTGAGAGAGGACATCAGGAGCTCTGCACCATAGCTGTGGATCAGGATGTGAAGGAACCCATTCTGGACAGCTAGAGGTGAGTGCACAGTGGCGCTCGGTCCTATTTCAAGACGTAAGCACACTTCTGGCTGGGTCTGATTGGCTTCTGTGGTTAAGGGCTTCTCTACGCTTGGATCCCCTAGAGGCACAGAAGAAAATCATAGGGGTGGGGGGGCTGGATGGTATTGGCCGTAGGCTATAGGCCTTTAGGAGACATACAGCCTATAAAGCCTTTCATTGCTCAGGCACTGGATGAAATCCAGTCCATGACGGTAGTGATCAGGAGTACTGACTAGTGTCAGAACCGCCCCCTCTGTCCTATGTGAAACGAGTTTGAGTCCAATTTTCAAACAGACAAGTGTCCACATCACAGAATCCACCAACACAAATGGCCCCCTCAGTGGCAGTCACGTGAGCCCCCCAAACTCGCCCCTCCGCTATGTCAGCTCCAGACGGTTTCAGTGTTCTTGAGGACTTAGGTTTACTCCACAGCACCTAGAATCTTACATGTAGCGAGCAAAACTCCACCCCCCTAATTAGGGACCTTTTGTACAAGACAGGAGGCTTTTGCATTCCAATTCATAGAATCATAGAATATCAGGGTTGGAAGGGACCTCAGGAGGTCATCTAGTCCAAACCCCTGCCCAAAGCAGGACCAATTGAATACTATGTAATTTTATTATGCCCCCTAGTGACAAAAGGGTGTATCGCTATCAGGGGGTATCACTAGCACAGTAATTGCTACTCTTTCTTTCTTTTAAAGATTTCTAAGATTGAACTCAGTGCTGGTGAAACATCCCAGATTAAATGCAGTGTAGTCTGAAGATATCTGTTTATCCACAGCACAGATAACAGCATCAGGAGCAGCAGTGCAAGCTTCCCCACAATAGCTTCTGTAAGCATTATTAATTATACGCATTACTATAGCATCTAGGAACCGGGTCCCCATTGTGGTAGGCACTGTAGAGACAAAGTCCCTGCTCCACAGTGCTTTTAGCCCAGGAGGTCACTATCTGACCTAGACAGAGCCACCTTTAGGCATGATGGAGAAGTTCAGTCTCCAAGGCCAATTCAATCCTTGGTTTCTCGACTGAGGCTACCAACAAGGGGCCCCACTCGTGTTATAAAGCTGGAAGGGACCACTGTGATCATCTAGTCTGACCTGCATAACAGGACCCTGCATCGATTCTTGTTTGAACTAGAGCATGTCTTTTAGAAAAACACCTCATCTTGATTTTAAACTTGCAAGTGATGGAGAATCCACCCTTGGTAAATTGTTCCAATGGTTAATTACACTCACTGTTAAAAATTTGCACCTTATTTTAGTCTGAATTTGTACCAAGTTAAATGTCATACAAAAGTCCAAGGATAGTACAACACTATTACCAGTATCAACCAAACTTGTAATCTCATTAAAAAAAGATATCAGGTTAGTTTGACAAGATCTATTTTCCCATAAAGTCATATTGATTGGCATTAATTACATTACTCTACTTTAATTCTTTCTTCATCAAGCCCTTTATCATCCACTCCATTATTTTGCCCAGGATCAGTGGCTGATCTATAATTACCTAGGTCAACCTGTTTACTCTTTTTAAATATTGGCAAAACGTTAGCTTTCTTTTAGTTCTCTGAAACTTCCCCAATGTTTCAAGACTTATTTAAAAAAATCAACATTATAGTCCGGTGAGTTCCACTGCCAGTTCTTTTAAAACTCTTGGATGCAAGTTATTTGAACCTGCTGATTTTAAAATGTCTAGCTTTAAATAGCTGCTGTTTAAATATCCTCCTTAGTTACTGGTGGAAAGGACAGTATTTCATCATCATATGGTGTAACTATATCATCTGTCTTTTCCCCAACTATAAAACATACATTTATTTAATATTTTTTCCTTTTATGCATTATTATTGACAATTTTTCCATATAGGAATGGACCAATAGCATTATTACGTTTCTTTCTATTCCTAATATACTTGAAAAAGTCCTTATTGTCCTTAGCTCTGCTGGCCATAGATTTCTTCCTGTGTCATTTTTCTTCCCTTATCAATTTTCTTCAGTTCCTAGCTTCTGCTTTCTATTTATACATACATCCCCCACAATATATTTTATAGCTGCTTTCATTTCTCCTCTAAACGAGGTTGTTTTTTCAACCAGTGCAGCCACCCCTGAGAATGGAATTGTGGCTTTTGCCGCATGTAGTGAAATGTTCTTAAAGACTTCCCAATTATTATTCATATATTTCTGTTTAAACTCTTTCTCCCAACTGTTTTGTCTTATGATTGTTCTCAACATTGTGGAATTGGCTCTTTTAAAACACAAGTATCTATCACTGATTTAGACTTTATTTTGTTTGGATATAACAAGTGAATCAATTGTGGTGGAGGGAGCGTGATGTGGCCACCTGTCCACTGGGAACTGAGAGCCACCAAAACAGCCATGGAAGCAACTTTTGGACACTGGATTTGAACCACTGAGACAGAGGCTCTCAATATTGTTAACATTTCACAGACATTGTTACTGCACATGAACACTGAAAACAATATTTACAGTTCATGGCTCCCTAATAACAGCCAGTGCCTGATGCTCTGGTTTCAAAGCCAACAGGTCCAAAGGCCAGCATCTTACCCACACAGCTGCTTTGTAGATACTGCCACATTCCAATATTGCCCAACTGCTCTAGAGTAACCTCCATAACTTGTACAGCAAGTGACAGATCATCGCCTTTTGCCTCCATCCCGCAGTTCACCTCACTCATTTTCAGCACCAGAACAGAGACCTGAAACAGCAAATCACAGTACCACTTGTCAAAATAGCTACATTGCCTCCTTTGCAAGGTTCCTTTAAAGAAAGACTTTAGGGAGAGGGAGGAAAGAAATCTGACCAGCTGAAGGCTAGGGTCTTCTCCACTCTGAGAAGCTGAGCTGTTCATGTCAGGCGTCCCTCTATCCTCATCTTCTACCATTGGGCTTGCTCTGCTGCCTGCATCATGAAGGTCCTGAAGAAGTTGTCCTGGGGTGAGGGAATCCAGGCTATGCTCTGAAAACAGATTATGAATACTCAGATACAGTTCCACTTTGCCACCTTCCTGAAAACCATCAAAAGCACCTTGGACTGATTTAATTTAAAAGATAGAAAGTTCAAATGACACATTTATTGTAATCCTCAACACCACACTTTGCCCTTCTACAGCAACTTTACAAATATTCCACCTACCAATGTACTTCTATACCACTAATCACCGTAATATCCAAGTGCCTTAGAATTCTAACATGAATACAAAAGGATTATGCTTCTGTCCTTCTCTCCACCACATCCTCTTCTGAAACCCAGAAGGGCTGTGTATTTTTGTTATATTTAAGTTTATTTATTTGGGGGAATGGTAGGTTAAAGAAGTGGGTTCTGAACATTGTGTTCTGCAGGTCCCGAGATTCATGGTCATTCTGATTCTTCCCAATAGTGATATGTACAGTCACAGACCAGCTGCCCAGGGGCTGCCTCTTGCAGTCAATCTCAAAGTTAGCACTCCCACTGTTCTAGAGGAGCATACCCATTACGGGAGGTTATGACCATGCAGAGTGAGTCCTCAGGTAGTCTGGGCCCACCCATGGAGGGCTTTGAAGAGAAGGACATTATATATATATCTTGATTTAGTAAAGCTTTTCATATTCTCTTGCATGACCTTCTCATAAATAAACTAGAGAAATACAACTTAGATGGAGCTACTATAAGGTGGGTGCAAACCTGGCTGGAAAACCATTCCCAGAAAGTAGTTATCAGTGATTCACAGTCATGCTGGAAGGGCATAACGAGTGGGGTCCTGCAGGGATCAGTTCTGGGTCCAATTCTGTTCAGTATCTTCATCAATGATTTAGATAATGGTATAGAGAGTACACTTCTAAAGTTTGCGGATGATACCAAACTAGGAGGTTTGCAAGTGCTTTGGTGGATAGGATTAAAATTCAAAATGATCTGGACAAACTGGAGAAATGGTCTGAAGTAAACAGAATGAAATTCAATAAGGACAAATGCACAGTACTCCATTTGGGAAGGAACAATCAGGTGGACACATACAAAATGGGAAATGACTGCCTAGGAAGGAATGCTGCAGAAAGGGATCTGGGGGTCATAGTGGACCACAAGCTAAATATGAGTCAACGGTGTAACACTGTTGCAAAAAAAGCAAACATCGTTTTGGGATGTATTAGCAGGAGTGTTGTAAGCAAGACAGGAGAAGTAATTCTTCTGCTCTACTCTACACTCATTAGGCCTCAACTGGAGTATTATGTCCAGTTCTGGGTGCCACATTTCAGGAAAGATGTGGACAAATTGGAGGAAGTCCAGAGAAGAGCAACAAAAATGATTAAAGGTCTAGAAAACATGACCTATGAGGGAAGATTTAAAAAATTGGGTTTGTTTAGTCTAGAAAAGAGAAAACTGACAGGAGACATGATAACAGTTGTCAAGTACATAAAAGTTGTTACAAGGAGGAGGGAGAAGAACTGTTCTTCTTAACCTCTGAGGACAGGACAAGAAGCAATGGGCTTAAATTGCAGCAAGGGAGGTCTAGGTTGGACATTAGGAAAAACTTCCTAACTGTCAGGATGGTTAAGCACTGGAATAAATTGCCTAGGGAGGTTGTGGAATCTCCATCACTGGAAATTGTTAAGAGCAGGTTAGATACATTCCTGTCAGGGGTGGTTTCGATAATACTTAGTCCTGCCATGAGTGCAGGGGACTGGACTAGATGACCTCTTGAGGTCCCTTCCAGTCCTATGATTAATGAATCAAGCCTCTTATCTTCCCAGCAAGATAGGTAACTATCCCTCCCATTTTACAGATGAGGAAACAGAGGACGTGACTAGCCCACAGTCATGGAACAAGATTGTGGCAGAGCTGGGAATAGAATCCAGATCTCCAAAGTCCCAGTTCCATGTTTTAACCCCTCTCTAGAGCTAACTCCACATTTTGAGTGTGCCAGTGACCATACCATACAGATACAAGCAGGGGTCTCTTAGACTGTACTTGCCCTACAGCTTCTTTCATAGAGAAGGCATCTCAAAAAGCAGTATTGGAGAGATCCATACTGGGTGGACGGCCCAGGAGTAAGTAATGGACAGGATCAGTTAGAGGCAGACACAGTGGTATAGTATACATCACTCCGTGAGTATACATCACTCCATTAGCTACATCAGAGATTAATTTGGCTGTGTGAACTAATAATGGAAGAAAGCATACAGGCAGTTCTAGTTACCAGGGTCCATGAGCATCACGAAGCCATCACTGCCATCACTGTCCACAGACAGCCTGTCCTCAGGGCAGTTCCCATCTAGGGAGGTGGCATCAAAGGAATGCTGGGATGCAGTCCTCTTCAAGGAGAAGAAATGCATTCGGCTGCTGCCGCCGCCCATAGGGGTTGCTGCGCCCTCTTCAACTTTAGACACAGGCTCCCTACCAAAAACCCACAGAAACAGACAGCTTAGCCTTCAGGCACTAAATTCATTATCACAGTTACACTGTTTCTATATTAAACAATACAATGTTATCAGCACAGCTTGTGGCTTCATTTAGAATTGTCAGGGATGGAATGGTGGGCAAAGCAGAGTGAAACAGAAAATGTAATCCTATTTATCCACAGCAGAGACAGAGACAGTGACAGTGCAAGCTTCCTGCAATGTCCTATCCAGGCATCTCAGTCCTCTCCCGGAGGGGCCACCTCTGCAGGAGAAAGAAAATTTAGGACTTCAGTTCATGTCTTCTCTTCTGTATCTTCCAGCATGCGGACCTGTTATATTCAAGCTGATAGTGGCTTGTGTGGACACCTGTCTACAGGGATTCAGACTGAGATCTACCCAGACCTTTCACCAAGGCTACTAAACAGCCATCAGGTAACTTGAGCTAGGATTTAACTAGCAACCTGGAGATGAAAGGCTCCGAGTCGCATTACCAACTCCCTGCACTATCCCAGCCACCCTAGTCCCCAGCTCTCTGTATTACCTTGGGAAGAATGATTGGAACGGAACCAGCTGTAGACACCAGCTCACTAAGAACTGAACTGGGAATCACCAACCCATCCCAAAGGCAATTAAAAACCTGTCGGTTGGTCAGAATTTTAGGTCATGGACAACCTGGGTTGCACTACACTGATAACAAAGAAGTGAAAGGTTCCGATATCCCTTACGCCATCCAGTCCTCAGGAAAGACTCTCTGGTGATGTGTCTTAACATCTTGCACCCCCTTCATACGGGGGACAGAGAGAAAGTCACAGGAATAGTGAGAAGGGAGAAGTGGGCTTACCCTGGCAGGAGGGGATGGTTAGGGGTCTAACCATACAACACCTGATAGACTTAGTCACGTCATTTAATGCACTACTAGAAGATGCTCAGATACTACCGTGATAAGTGCAGTATAAGAAACTGCATTGAACAGAACAGATAATGGATTTATCTACACTACCTGGAAGCATAGGTTTGAATTTTTGCAGTAGCATCTACAATATACGACACAGTTTACTATGTGCCAGTGTTTCAGATGAGACCTTAAGAAGCAAGGTCCTGCCTTCTCTTAAACATTAAAATCATGAAACCTTTAAAAAAAGAATATGGATTTGCCCAGGCATCCTTGGCCAAAATTCCCTCCTACGACTGCACAGCAAATTGCATGCTGCCCTCCATCCCAGAAGTGGCTACATTACAGCAATGAAAGGTGCTAGAGACTATGGGATGCGTAGGATCTTGGATCCAAACCACTAGCAAGAGGAAGGAAGCAGTCAGCCAACATTTTGCCCCTTCCCAGAAAGTGAATGGCCTGCAGTTTTAAAGATCATTCAGACTCAGAGGGAAAGATGGACTTCTAAAGGGAAGAGGAAATGTGGATGTGTCACTGTTAAACTCCACCCCAACCTCAGCTTTGCTGTTGCTGTTTGGAACAGCGAGAGGAGAAATCACTCACTTGGTTGGGGGTAGAGAGAGCATTTTCTGCATGGTAGAAGCCATCTTCTCCCGGCTCAGGCTGAAAGCGTCTTTAGTTATAGACATGGCTTCCTTTGTGAGGTCCATGGTCACGTGCAGGGCTTCCTTAGTGGCATCCTTAGTCATATGCAGCGCACTTGATAATTCTACATCTAGGTTCTTCAAGGGGATGAGTTCTGCCTGCTCCTTGAGAGTGATGTCTCTGCTCTCTAATGGTGGTGCCTCTGAGGACTGGCTGGAAGAAAGGGCAAGAGGGGTTTGAGAGTGGCTTCTGGGCTCGCTCAGTCTCCCTGTATCCAGGGTTTCTACAGCTTCATGTGCTTCCTCAACTGGTCCCTTCTCTGCCATGCTCTTGCTCTGTGGATCTGCTGTGTCAGCTGATCCCAGAGCTCCATCACTCAAGGATCCTGGCAGTCTCTCTGGCAACACGGTCATGCTCACATCCGTGTTTTCAATCCCGCTGTCTTCCAGGACTTTTGAGGGGCTGCTCGCTTCCTTCTCTGACCTGGCATCTGATTTCAGCTCCTTCTCTTCAGTAGCCAGCCCCTCCCTGCTGTCTGATGGTGAGAGCTCAGATTCTATCAGGCTCGTTGTATCAGAGTCCATGGACCTAGCTTCTGAGCCAGAGCCTGGGATGGGATGCATGAGCAGGGCCATTTCGGCACTGTTGAACATGATGCCCATGCATGCAGTCACGGGTTCTAAGGGAGAGCCGGTCAATTCCTGTGTATCTTGGGCCAACTGCTCCTGCAGTGTCTGCAAAATTTCTTTCATCCTGAGCAGCACCAGGTATTGGTAATGGTTGAGACGCATTTTCACATGAGCGGTCGAGTACGCAAGCACATGAATATCGGCAGAGGCTTCCATCTCGTGAGCATCCTCTCTGCCATCATCACAGTCACATTCTCCCAAGATGTCCTTTGCCTCCGGGACCTTGTTAATGCTTTTCAGGTCCTGCTCAGTCTTTGATCTTTGGCAGAGCCCAGGCTCTCTGGTACGGTCCTGGTATTTGGCATGATTACTAAAGCTAGCAGAAGGCTTGATTTTCAATTCTGAGGCAGCAGAGGCCTGCAGCTTGGACACCTGAGCTTGCTCCCATCTCTTGGGAAGGCAAGCCCAAACGGAGAGGGGGAAAGGGTCAATAAAGTTAAGGGCTCTGCCCTTTGAACTCTCAGCCCCCTCAAAGTCCAGGGAGACCTGGGTGAAGTAAACAGACCACAGGTCTTCAGAAGCAGAGGTCCTCCAAGTTGAATGGGCAAAGCCGGTGCATTTCTGGGCTCTGGTTTCCACCTGATATGCGTGGCGTAGGAAGAGGGTGTGGAGGATGCTGAAGTTGTCCTGAGACTTTGGGAACTGGGTGTAGGTGGAGTGGAAGAACTCTGAATTGGCAAATCTGCGAAAGATGTTCTGGAGGGCTGAGCAGCTGCAGTGAGGGTCGTAGCGCGAGTTGGTGGCAGTCATCTCTGAGGTGTGAATGGAGAGGGCCTTGGGACGGTCCCGATGATCAGTTACTTTCTTCTCCACCGGGATGCTTAGCTTCAGTGAGGGGGAATAAATACAAAGGGGAGAGATTAGCAGCCCATTCCAGGGAAGTATATTGCACTTAGCACAGTGATATCTGTGCTATCACTCCTAGCACATATTCTGAGAATGATATACATTCAGAACAACTGGTTTTTTAAAGTGTATTTTGTTCTGAAAGGTGAAAAGGTGCCAGCCCAATAGCACCAGTGACTGAAGTCCTTTATTTACTAACCACAGCTTGGGCACCAGCATTTAGAAATTTATCCCACCCTGCCTCCACCCATGTGCCCACATCTGGAAGGACCCACCTCTAGGGGAGAGAAGGGCATTTTGTCTCCAAGGCCCATTTGGGCCATAGCCTGCCTGCCAAGACTGCCAAGAACAAGGCTAGCCAGCGCCAAAGCAGTAGGATTTCAGTGCTGTGGACAGTTGTCCACTGGGCACTGGTGTGAGACTCGCCAACTCATTTATATAGGCCAAACAGCCATCAGACAGCAACAACTTTCAATTACTACTGCTTTAGCTGTCTTTGAATTGGCAACCTAGAGGAGAAAGACTCAATATACTACACCCTTTAGCCATGCATCCCTCCTCTTAAGCATCAACTTTCCTGCTCGCTCCAGGCTGGCTCTAAGCATGTGTTCTTCCATCCACAGATCACAAATAGAAATTAACAGCCATAGGGGCCAGTCTAGAAAGGTGGAGTTTTCATTCTCCTCTCATTCTGGGCTGCCATTGTACCTTGGTCTCTCACTATTTTATCTTCAAGAAAAGGAGCAGGAAATCACTGCAGACTAGGGCAAGAAGGAAGTGAATGGTACCTTCAACCTAAAGCCATCCAGTCGGACATCAACGTGCTCATCCCGCTTTCCCGAGTCCTCCAGCTTGTAAATGGCTTTGAACTGCTCCAGGCTGCGATAGAGATCTAGGAAGAAGAGATTCGCCCAGAGCATGCTCGCTGCATCCAGAGTAAACATCAGGCCATTCAGCTGCAGGTACAGGTTTGGGCCTGGAACTGGAGAGGATGAGAAAGGGACAATTAATGGTGACTCAAAGAAGCTGAAGTGGTTTGAGCATGGCTAGCTAAAGCCTTTGGAGAAAGCATTCAGTATTCACCACAGTCTGAGAACATTAGGGTGGCAGGGGAAGAGACCACACACTACTGTAATACTGTGCACTGGTAAGGTTGTCTCATATTCAAGGATCTTAAAGTGCTTTAAGGACATGAATTAAGCTGCACAACACCCCTGTGAGACAGATCCTTATATCAGAGGAAGAAACTGAGGCACAAAGGCAAAGTGACTCAGCCAAGTTCACACAGTGAGTGAATGGTAGATCCAGGAACAGAACTCAGATTCTCCTGATTCCTGCACTAGTGCAAAAGAAAGAACCAGAACCCCAAGACTTGGACAGAAACTTATTTTCAGTAAGCATGCGGGCAAATTATTGTCACACAAATTTAATCCTCCCTCCTAGGGGGAATTTACCCAGGATTCCAGAAGAGTGCAAAAAATCAACATATACAGAGAGAGAGAGAGGAACATCAGGAGACTAAACAAGAACAGAGATGCAGAGAAACTGACTCCCTACTAGCTGTAAGGTGATTATGCATCAGGAGCATTAAAGATGGGTTGGTTCCTTAGGAAGTTCACCAAGTGAGGTGCTAACCTTATTGCATTACCTGGAAATGCCTGATTGTCTGGGAAGTAATACTCTGTGAACTCGATATGAATTGCAGAGACCTGGTCTGGAAGGGATTTCCTGCTGCAGGAAAGCAAGGTGGAAGGTTTCTTACTCTGCTGACCAGCTGTAGAAACCTGAACAACAAAGACAAGTAGTTGCACTGCAGTCAGTTAGAAAAGTGACTGTTCATATAGCATCACTGTTTCCCATATTCATCCTCTCTCAAAGATTAATTCCTGCATCAAATGCAAGCACCGCCAACTCAAACTGGGATCTGAAAATCCAGCAGGGAGCTTTGAATCTTTGTGCCTCCTGCATCACCACCAATACAATATGTGGCAATCAGAAGTTAATGGACAATTCTATTGATAGAGACCAGGTGGGTGAAGTAATATCTTTTAGTGGAGCAACTTCTGTTGGTTGAAGGGACAGAAGTTGGTCCAATAAAAGATACTGCCTTACCCACCTTGTCTCTCTCAGATCCTGAGACCAACACGGCAGAATAGAATCCATCTCACTCTCTCGAACTCTGCAGGGTTTACAAGAGGGGTGTGAGAGATAGACAGTGCGTAAAGTTTTCTGAAGCATCTGGTATTGGTCACACTGTCAGAAACAGGATTCTGGACTAGACAGATCTTGGGTCTGATCCAGCCTGGCAATTCTTATGTTGCTGTCAGTGAAGACACTTACTAAGAAACCCTCTCCCATGCTCATTAAATTCTCAAATACATAAAACATCATTTGCTCAGAGCTGGGCTAGGGGTTGATCAAGGTGTGCAGGGAAAGCCGCCCCAGCTTTGTAGTGTGAGCTTCAACAGAAACAGCAGTTTTGGCTGCAATTTGCTTTGAGTTTTGGGGTTCTTTTGAGCCCCTGTTTGGTTCAGAAGATATGAGCAGTATCTAAGAGAGACCTGCCAGGACCGGTGAATGCTGCAGCTACAGAGCCTTGTTTGGCTCTGGTTGCACACTAGGTTTTTTTGTGCTTTGTGGTTTAACATGGTATCAGATGAAATACTTTGTTCCAAAACTAAGATTGTAATTTCAACAATGTTTGAGAGCCTCCTCCCCACCTGATGAATGTCCAAGTCATCCACTCTGACTACCACGCAGCTGGATCGGAGACGGTTCCACGAAGGGTGCCGAAGCTGCGGTAAGCTTGCAGGAGGTGCACGTGTTTGGGGGCAGCCTTTCTCTGGGGGGCTTTTGTGAGGACTGGACAAAATGTCTGGGGGGGAAAAAGTTTAAAAATCACATCAGCCACAATTTAATTCATCTCCTTAGCAATCATTTGGAGCTGTTAAACATCAAACCCACAAGTGGTCTTTAGTAGGCACATGTGTTTATTGGTTAGAAATAATGGACCCAGAGTTGGATACAAATGGGCAAAAGTAAGTAATGAAAGCTTAGGGTTTATGAGGAAAGAATACAGTCAAAGATCTGTGTACTCTGTGGCAAAATCAGCCTAAATTCTGCAGCAAGGACTCAAGGATTCTGTGGCACTCAGACAGCTTCATATACATTCAAACATAGAGGGGTTTCCTGGACTAGCTATGAAAATGAATACCACAATCTGTCCAGTAGTCCATGTCTCACTCATTTGGATATTAAGTTCATTGTATTTTACTCTGTCCCTGTATTTGCAATTTTTCATGTGCCACAGATTTTTGTACTGATAACTCCTTGCTGCATTGTACAAGTTTTTTGGTTTTTTTTTAATAAGAGGAAGTAGCCCCTGTGGTAGGGATAACTATCTTTTGCCCAAATCACTAGTAAGTAAGTCTGTTAATCTCTTTTGTAAAGTGGAGGCAATTGAAAGAAAACCCCCAAGTTAATCCAACAGTGCTACCTGGTTGTTTTTTGAAAGGAGACCCTAGAGTCTTGGTGGATCCAGTGTCCATTTCTTCACAGTGATTCTCCATCTTGCTTTGAAATTCATTCACCAGCTTCTTTGCCCACTGTCCCCGAGTCTCCATGGTCTCACAGTACTTCACCCAATGCTTGCAGGTGTCTCCTGCAGAACAAATAAACAAGGTGGCTTTTCAGAGGAGGTTCTTGTGGCTTGGATCAGCACCCGATCCCTTAGCACCCCTACTCACAGGTGCACCTTTTAAATGCTCTCCTCCAACTGGGACCACCACTGACGCATAAAGGACTGCATGGCTGGATGACTCCCTGTTAAACAATGCAGGCTTCCTCACAACACAGCTGCCCATGCCTGCGAGGGTTCCAGATGCAAGAGTTTCTTTGCAGGCGCCATTTCTCCCCTGTAAGACCACCACCTTTTCCCACTGTGAGGGGTCCTGAGTTACACACAACTGCTACTGAGTTCCTCCTGGGCCTCATCCCTTATACTGAAGCCCTTTCAAGCTGACCAGGCTCATACAGGAACCAGATCCAGAGCTTAGGCATCAGGAAAGGTGGGGGAATCCAGGGGTTTAACCTTATGACTTTATGACAGAGGGCACAGTGTTCCCTTCCTCGTAGCCTGGCTCCTTTTCTCCTGAGGGGTAAGGGTGCTATTCACCAACAAAAAAGTGAATTGGATTAGCCCTGTAAAGAGGATTCAAGTCTCAAGACCTCTCTGCACAACCTTCCTCACAGTCTGCTTCAACCCACAGTCTTGTAGCAACATGTTTCCTCATAATCTCTCTTTTTATCCTCTTCATGAATGAGGAAAGAACAAACTCCCCTTACCTGTCCAATGGAAGGGATAATAGTCAAAAGCCATTCTCCTGAAGGTGAGCTGCATTGCACCTCCCATCACCCCATGTTTTGAGGAGCCTGTGGGAAGACAGAATAAAGAACATCTGCATATCAGCTGTGCAAGCCAAGTCCTAACTGAGGGGAATTCAGAACAACTTTGCATAACTCCCTGAGTCACTACTGTACCAGCATCTCCCTTCGGTGTTAGGGGGCACTGTACTGCAAGTGGTACTGGAACCTTCTTTTACATGAGACATAAAATCCTGCTCAATAAAGGATCCCACAGCCCTTTTTATACCAGAAGATGTCAAACCTGGGGCCACGGCTAAATTCTAATTAGAGTCACTACGTTCTCTCTCTCTCTCTCTCTCTAAAATTCCCCTGAGGTTTCAGTTGCCTAGATAAAGTGGTGTTCTCCATGCGCTGCCCTGAATGGCTGGTAAAGAATTGATAAGCACTGCTGAATAGTTGCCACATTCCATTCCAGAGGTGACTGCATTTCTGTGATGTGTGAGTAATCCCTGTATACATATGGTACAGTCTGCAAAGTATTTTGGGATCCCATGGCATGAAAGGGGCTATATAGAAGGATATCATTTTAAGGTAAGATGCTGCAATCATTATATCTCCTTTTAGGTTTGGCACCATCTCCCATGATCATCTAGGCCAGGAAACAGACAATGGAATGAAACTGACTAACCATTAGTGCCATCAAGAAAACTAGTGCACCACACACAAAACTGAAGAGCACCCCTGGCAGTTATGGTTCTCACCACTATAACCAACAATATGGTAACAAAATAAAAAGAGGACAACGCAGCTTTGGGCTGCCTATGCTGAGGCTTTAAATCACAGGGTTTATTACCAGCCTGTTCTCTCTATATGGCTCTGATGAAAGTCCAGCTGGAATACTGTGTGTACTGTAATTCCAGGCAACTCAGCAACAAGAAAAGGAGACAAACTGGAGCAAGTTCAGAGAAAAGCAACAGTAATGATCAGAGGGCACTGAATTATGAGGAAAGATTTATAGAAATAAATATCTAGAGCTTGGCTAAGGAACAACCAAGATTGTGAGGAGAGCAGGGGACTGGAAGAGGGGCACATGCTACTTCAAACAGGGAGGGAGAGGAATCATGCAGTATGTTCCCACTGGGATAAACTAGGAGGAATGGGATTAAAATCAGGAAAGGCCAACTTTAAACTGAATTACAGGGAAAGCACTCCTGGCAGAAAGATCTACGAGACTGGGGAATGGTCTTGCAAGGGAAGTGGGGAAGCCCCATTGCCTAGCCCATTTAAAACTAGGCTAAATAAATTACCAGAAAATAAATGGTAAGGAACAATCCCATACTGACCAAGTGAAATGAGCTATTAGACCATCTAATCTACCTCTTTGGTCAGTGACAGATTGTTCCCTATTGCATATTCTCTAATGCTTTGTCCAAGCCAGTGAGAGGACTTCCACTCCTTCTCCTAGGAAGCTACACCACACATGCAAGTCTCCTGATACTCAGCACAGTGTCACCCCACAAAGGCTGAGCCACTAACACCTGCCACACTGAGATATGCTAACACTGAACTAAGAAGTGCAGAATTACATGAATGTGCACATGTGAAAAAGAAGTACCCCCCATGATCTGGTTAATTTCTTTCTCCTCCAGGCTCTCCCTAGTGCTGCTCTTGGTCAGGTACCTGACTCCTGGGTGTGGCTGTCATCACAGATGTGCAGGTCCAGACGGGAGATGAATAGGTGGTAGGAGGACTCTTTCATGTCATGCTTCTCAAAGTACTGGCTGATGCTGTTTGCATTCAGACTGCCTCCAAATGTCTGGGACCAGGACTGGTGGGCACTAGGAGCAGGTGGTGGGGTCTAGAATACACAGAAACATGTTCTGCAGGTACCAGTACATCATCAAAGGAAAACAGGGAAGCAGATTCTAGTGCACTGAAAACAGCCTATGTTTACACCCCACTGTGGAAGAGCCTGAACAGCACTCCCCAAATGAAAGGCCTTTGACCAGTGGTTGTAACATTGCATGTATAAGGAAAGAGCCAAACGTAACTGAACAACTAGAACTTATGATTATCAATTTGATCTTGAGCTTCCATTTCTGCAGACATAGACTGTGTAAAGCTTAATTCTATTGCAGTGACATCAATTGATTTATAATCAGTGGAGGCAGCAAGGTCCAGTGGACAGGATACCAAACAGAGAGTCAAGAGATCTGTGTTCTGTTCTAAGCTCTGCTGTGTGACCTTGGGAAGGCTCCATGCCTCAGTTTCCCAATCTCTAAAATTAGACTAATGATGCTCACTTATCTTTGGAAAATGCTTTCAAATCTATGGATGAAAAGGGCAATATTAGCATTATTATTTAAACTCCTCTTAGCATTATCTCACCACACTGTTTGCAAAACCGTCTCTCCTGCAGTTCCTGCTATCTGGAGAAACATCCCTTTTCTCACCTCTGCTCTCTGGCTCTTTGCAAATCTCTGCTGAAAACGTCTTTCATCCTTTGCCTTGTACCCCTTAATTTCACTTTCCCTCTACAGCAGTTATTTAAACATCTCTGTTATTTAACTCCACTGAGCATTTTGCAAAACTTCTTTTAAAAAACACATTTGCAAGGGTAAGGGGGGGGAAGTTCAAGGGCTAACAATAGAAGGAGGGTGTGAGAAACAGCTGGTTAGAGGTTCTGAAATACAAATAAGCTTTGTGTGCTGCAAATGAACAATAAAAAACATCTCTGAGCATTGGGAGTCCCCTTGCAGGATACTGGGAGAAAATATAATGATCCTGAAATGGCATGATCGTGTTCTCCCCTGAACACCCTGGATCACGATAATTTTTACAAGGTTGGAGTGCCCCCAATGTAGATTTTTATTTTGAGAACGGAAGTAGGAGACAGGAACTACCTAGCAGAGGCTAAAGAGGTTGTTTCCAGGGTATATTCATTATCTGTTATTACCAAAACAAAATATATGGGTCCCTTGACACCTTGTAATAGTCCTGCCTAGAGCAGAGGTTCTCCAACTGTGGGTTGTGACCCAAAAGTGGGTCATGACCCGATTTTAATGGGGTCGCCAGGACTGGTGTTAAACTTGCTGGGGCCTGGGGCTGAAGCCCAAGCCCTACTGCCCAGGGCCAAAGCCCAAGTCCCACCACCCAGGGTTGAAGCTAAAGCCCTGGGTGGCGGGGCTCAGGTTACAGGCCCCCTGCCTGGGACTGAAGCCCTTGGGCTTGGGCTTTAGTCCCCCACCTGGGGTGGCGGGGCCCCGCAAGCTCAGGCTTCAGTCCCCCGCTCCTGGGGTTGTGTAGTACTTTTAGTTGTCAGAAGGGGGTCGCAGTGCAATGAAGTTTGAGAACTGCTGGCCTAGAGGATCACAGAATTTTCCACCTTTTTCCCCAGATCAATTCTCGCCCATGATCATTTAAAAATATTCACTGATGCTTTTTGGTGTTGGGTGCAGTGCCTTTAGGTCATGTTTTTCTCCCAGTGGTGACTCCATACCCATGTGTGCCTAACCTTGCAACAGCTAAGCTTTTGGAACTTCTCCCAGTGCTCACACCCATAAGGAGTGTTGACAGGACTTTTGGGAAGCTGCACAGATTACAGCTTTCCTACCTCTTCCCATCATCAGAGAGACCACTTGGCAACAGGCACCTGTTTGTATGTGTATACAGAGAATCCACACTGCCTTTTCCATGTCTCTTCCCTTTTCCCAGAATGCTCATGCTTGGGTGTTGGCTGCTTACCAAGACAGGTTCTGGTGCCATACTCTTCCTCTGCCGGGCAGATTTCTCCATGGCTTCACTCAAGGACTCTGCATATTTCATCATGGCTTTCAGCTGAGAGTCTGTCAGCACCCAGAGCAAGTCGTCAAGGAGGAACATCAGCTTAGATGCCACCACGTTGCAATCTTTGGTCTGAGCCAACCAAAGAGAAAGCAGGGAGCTTAACATAACAATTTTAACCTTACACATTTATTCTTCAGGGGAATTGTGGACTGTAGCAGCTGCAAAATGTGCCACTTTAGAAGTCATATGAGAGAAAATAGGGTAGAGGGAGGCAATTCATCTGACTGACAGGTGTTCAGGGTACCCCAATATTATTCAGGGGGATCTGTTGTCTCAACTGAGTGCCAGGCTAGACAAATCTGTCTCCACCTAAGGAGGCATGTGTCCAACTGCACTGAAGGAAGAAGTGGAAATGCAGGAGGTTTATTCTTTCTAATTGACACTTCATCACCTTTCTCCTTCTCCTGTTTATAGTACAACTAAGCCTGGCAGTGATTTAAGTGCTCAATAAAAGAGGACACAGCACACTTTTACATGAATGTGACAGAGGATTATTCACCCACTTGCCCTGCTGCATGCATTCCTGAACTAAGAAATGAGCTGTTCTGAGTACACGAGATAAGAGCTCAGCGTGTACCGCACTGAAACCACAGAGCAATACAGCATCTAGGGCTCTGCTTTTGTGGAGAAAAAGCACAAAAACTGAGAAGGGAGGGCATGTGTACCTTCACCAGACACAGGAATAACTAACCCTCTCAGTGCCTCTTCTCGGTTCTGAGATTCAATTTAGTAAGGATGTTATTCTTCATCGGGGAGATGCAATCAGGACTTTACCATGCAAATCACTCCTGTTATCAGAGACGATACTCACCCTTCTCTTGAGAGAAATTTGGATCCTGCCTTGATTGGTAATGAGCCTCAGAGGAGTGGTAGTGGGATCCTGATCACCATTGTCAGTGGCATCTGCCTCTATCCGAAGTGTCTGCCAGGTGAGCTCTTTAAATGTCAAAACCTACCCAGAGAGAGAGAGACAGAGACCAGGAGATAAATAGGAAAATGCTGAGGATTTCACCAACTTCAAGACTTTAACGATAGATACGTTACATAGTAGCAGTGCATAGGCAAGAAGAGAAACAGACTTAGAAGTGGGGAAGGAAGAGACACTATCTTTCTTCTGGGATCCCAGTAATAAATGGAGGAGCATATAGTCCTCCCTCTACAGTGCAATCACAGCAGAGACTAGTGAAAACGTATTGATTGCAAGGGAGCTCACAGCTTCTCCAGTTTTTCATTCTCCCAGTAAGGAGATGCTATGAAGAAGTGTGATAGGGGACCACTGGCTATGGAAGAGTTCAGAGCGACTCCACTTCCCAGTGGATGCTTTAGACTGTGAAGCAGAGGTCACTGAGGTTCTTTATAGCCATCCATACTGAGACCATGAGGTAAGAATTCAGAGAAGATGAATGACGGCCCCAAATCTGCCAGACCCTTCAGGGACCATGGAAGAGACCTAAATGTGACGCCCCCGTATGCTGCGTCTGCCAATGCAGAGAGGGTCTTACCTCTCCTCTATGAGCGTCAGTGATGCGGGTGAAACGTAGGTCGCTCTGCTGCCAGTTGGGATTCACGCTGTATCCTTGGAGCTGCCACAGTTCAAAAGAGGCGTGGAAGGCCTTGGAGTGAATCTTGATGGTGATGGAATTGACAACAATGAACATTCCCTCCACAACTTTTTCGGCAAAGCCATACTCGCTGTAAAGAGAAGAACTCTCAAAATCATCATTCTATTAAAAGGGGCCCCAGTTCAGGCTGACCCAGTGGTAACAAACAACTGTCACAAAGGAGACCTAAGGTTCAGAAGCAGCCTGGCTTCACAGAGATGGGCTACCTCCAGGAGAAGTGCCGTCACCTGTGCTCTAAGGCACCCCCTATTTGACAGACTAACCTTAGCTGTGGTTACAACTGAGTGGTCAAAGCCATCACCATGGTAGGCAGGGACAGAGGAAGAAGAGTAAATGATGGAGCAAGGGGTGAGCAAGGGGATGCAGTGCACATGGAAGCTGAAGATCAACTCCTGGAGTCTGCCTCTCACTCCCAAGGCCAGAGACAGAAATACTCCTGTCCCACACAACACTCCAGCAAGCACTGCTAGCCGATTCAGAAGAGACACAATTGTTAACGTAGCCTTGAAGGAGTATACAGCACAGTACAATGGGCAGAATGTGTTGAAACTGTTAGAGCTTCTGCAGAGCCTCAATGGGTTTGAAGTGTCATAGCTCTGTCAATGGACTTCCCAAAAAGATGAAAGCTCAACAGCCCAGTCAGGCACAATACAGTACAGAGTGAACATGGGGAATGCTTTGTGAGAGAATGTTACTTGTTTCTGGCCTGGAGGGGCAACATGAAAGCAGGAGCTGAGTCAGGATGGGGATAAAGAAGTGGTGAGGAGAAGCTTGGGTGGGGTGCTGGGAAATGTGATGGAGCACAGCCAGCGGAGAAGAACACAAGTGCAGGCCAGGCAGGAATTTCAGTGAAGCTTTGGAAGCAAGGAGAAGATTTAGGTCTCTGCCAAAGATGAGGGAAATCAATGAAGATGTTCAGGAAGTGGGAAAGAGAGACTTGGCTAGAGGAGCAGGAAAGGATGGGGAGATGGGCTGCAAAGAAGGAATCTTATTCACTGCTTCCTAACCGGAGGTGGGAGCTGCAATGCAAAGCCTCTAGGGAGCATGGCTTAAAGGAGCTGGGCATTCTTAAGGATCTAGTCTAGGTCAACCCTGGCCAGCTGTACAAACTTCTGCCAAACCCTGTCCCCATCTCACAGTTTAAAAGGCTGGGAGAAAACAATTGCTCTTTTTTATTGCAAGGCTCCTTCACTGCTCAGAATGGACAATCGGGAGTGTCTGCCCAACACAGATAATACAATGTCAAAAAACTAACTGGAGAGTTAGGGGATGCCGACCTTTGACCTGCAGCGAGAGCAATGGGAGATTGTCCATTGGGTGGCCGAGGCTCTTCACAGGTTCGCATCTCCACCTCCACCTTATCCAGGTACTGCAAACACAGCAAGGAAGAAGTAAGCATGACATTAAGACTCAGGATGAGCATTATGGCCCTAGGTTTGAAATACATAGGGGGTCACTGGAACTGCTGGGTCAAATACCAACAAGGTGGACTCCACCTTACATCATTCTCAGGGAATTCACTGTGTGTGGGTGAGTATTTCAAATGAGACCTTAAAAACTAAGGTCCCATCTACTCTGCATGGACATTGAAAATCTCACATGGCACTTTTCATAAAAGTGAGGGGGTTGGCTGAGCATCCTTGACTAAAGTATCTATCTATCTTTCTCCCCATTTCAACTCTGCACCTGGCAGGTGCTCTCCACTCTCATGCAGCACTGCTGCTGATCCCTGTCATACCCCTTTGCCTGCAGCCCCTGTGCAATCTGCTCACAGATGTTCACATTTCTACAGCTGGTCTGTAGCTGTGTTTGTGCAGCCTCTTCTTCCCACAGGCCCCAATACTTCCTGTCTACTCCAGGCAGGAGCATGTCTAGTGTGTGGAGCTTGGCACAGGTGGCTGGGCAACTGCACACAATGAGGGTGAACTGTTAGTTCACCCTCAAGTTGGGAGAGCAGAAAAAAGCATTTAAAAAACCCATGGGGGGGGTTTCAAAGTGGGGTGTGGCTTCCAGTCTCAGAGTAGAGTTTAAAGTTCTGGCCAGAGCAGTCACTGTTGTAGAGAATGGAGCATTGTGGGACAGCTGCTGGAGGACTGTGAGGGTTGATATAGGTCATACAATATCTATGCTCGCACATTGACCTCAGTAGGTGAACCATGGCTCTATGCCGTTCGGGGAGGTGATTTGACTGTGTGACTAACAGGTGCTTACATCAGCTGGAGACACATTTGAGCATAGACACACACACAAATAGGTCGACACAAATCTACCTAACTTTGTAGTGTAGACCAGGTCTCAGAGGTTGCTGCATTTCAGTGCTAATGTACACACAGTCTCCAAAGTATTTTGAGATCCACTGAGAAAAATCTATCACTGATTTCACATCTACTTGTAGAGAACACTCTTATTATACACTTGAAACCAAGTTTAGCACCCTGGGGCCAGTGGGAATGTCATCTGGGCAATTCTCACCATATCCCAGGAATGTGTACTCTTCCCTAGGGCTATCCAACAGTTGACCATAGGACAGCACAGCAACCTCAGAAAAGGCCTTAGGGTACGTCTACAATGCAAAAAAACCCAACAACCATAAACCCCATGGCAGCCAGTCTCAGAGCCTGGGTCAACAGAGTCAAGCTCATGGGGCTCATGCTACAGCATTAAAAATACCACTGTAGACATTCCCTCCCTGGAGCTGGGCTATGAAATCCAACGAAGGGGGTAGGTCTCAGAGTGTGGGCTCTAGCCCCCTCACCAGGTGTCAAAGCCAGGCTCCAGTCCAAGCAGAAACGTCTATACACTGCTATTTTTAGCCCCGTAGCATGAGCCCAAGTTAATTGATCCGGGCTCCGAGACTTGCTGCTGTGGGGATTTTTTGCAGTGTAGGCATACCCTTATTGACAAAGACACTTCTATGAGACCTGGGTGGTAAAGAAAAACATTCACATCTCACGTGACCTTAGAGAAGCCTCTGTGCAATGGGCTGGATTTGATCAGCAGCTGAGATGTTATGTCACAAAAGCTTCAACACCTCTAGCAGTAAGAACCAATTGTCCCTTTGCAGGAACAATCCCTTAGCTAAGATTTATTACAAAGGAAGAAGACTAAAACAAAATATTACCAGACAAATTGGGTGCGTCTTCAGTTTCGTCCACTGGATCTGTAAAGACAGAGCTCAAGTTGCAGAAGGTGCCCTCAGTATGCACAGGTTTGAACGATTTCAGGAAGACACAGTCGAGCCCTCCTGAGATCAACTCACTTAAAGTCCTGCTGTGCACTCAGAGTTGATCACATAAAAACAGCACTGTGACCATACAGGTTCACTGTGTCTCACTGACTCCAGCTCAAATGGGCTCCCACAGACAACTGAAAAGGTGTTCAAACGACCGGCTGCGTAAGCCCAGTTTGGCTTTTGTATTTCAGGCTGAGTCTTTTCCTTCTCATGCATCATTACCAGTAATATATGCTCTGTAGCCCAAATTCAGATTTCACTTATGCATGAGCAACTCTGATGTCTTTAATAAGTTTGCAATCAATTAATTCACGCTGTAACTGGAATTTACTTTATAGTTCTGTAGATTATGCTCACACCTAAATACAGTCCATTTTACCCCCACTGACCTGTGTTTGCTCTGCAGTTCTAGGAGGAGCAAGAACTAATGCTTGTTACTAAACTGAGCAGATCCAACTCTGAATACATACAGGGAGCAGCTGAGATGAGTAAAAGGAGGCCATTTTTACAGTCATTTGGCAGAGCAGAACCACACTTTAACAGAAAGTCTTTTCCATATGCTAAATGCTTTTCCATTAATTTAGTGTAACTGTGTCTAACATCAGCTGCGGTTAAACAAAAACAACTTCTCATTTAATGTCAACTGAAAAATTCCTAAGACAAAAAGCACTTGGAACAAGATTTTCAAGATGAAGAGGCCCATTCTCCGTGCACAAGTGCAGCTGTGACTGCATGTGCAATTACTGCAATTATACTAGCAAGCCGGGTAATTGTGGGCGCAGAGGCTGGTGAGGTGCCTAGCAAGTCGTTTTTCACATGCTTTTACCCAATTTGCACATTATTTCTGACGTCTGTGTAGTAAGAGGAGGCCCTAAGATATAAACCTTGGTATCAGAGGCCTGGTATGAGGCCTGAGGCCTAAACTAAAGTAATGGTCAAGACTTTGCTAACATAAAGCAAAGTTAAGCTGTGAGCCAGAGGCAGGCCCTGCTCACAGAAGTTGGCAAGGAAAGGGCTGATGCTGCAAGAAGATACGTACCTAAAAGGTACTGAACACTAGATATCAGAACATTCACATACTTGCACATTCCACACAGATAACAAAGAACAGGCTGGCCCATCCCAATGACGGGGGCAAAAGGGTAATATGATGGATAGAGTTGTTTTGATCGAACCAACATGTACAAGGTGAGAGGCGGCACCTTACTACGTAGAGTGGTTGTACCTTGCTACATAGAGGGGTTGCACCTCATACATCAGGTGTGATGTGTAACTTGTTTGTACCTGTGTATAAGAATGCATCCCTGGTGTGGTGTCTTTGTCCGGCCGAGGGGGCAGTGGAAAGTCCCGCCACTGACTGAGCTGGGTCCATTGCCAAGAGGCACATATTAGTAGTATGCCCGGTAGACTAAGTAATCTACGGGGAACTTCAATTGTGTCCAAGGTCGCAATAAACCTAGTCGACGTGACTTTGCATCTTACTAGACTCTGTGGTTATTGGGGGTTCTCGTCGGGTCTGCTGTGTCAGCTATCTGCGCAGAGCTGGGACAGCACACAGAGGGAACACACGCACGCAGCCGAGTGATATCAACATTGGAGAAAGCAGAGCACCATACCGGTAGTACTCTGACAACATTGGTGACCCCGATGTGATCCATTGCTGTAAATATGTCCTTTAAATAACAGTTACTGCACAGAAACTCATGGCACAAGCAGGTTTTCAAAGAATTTCAATCTGAGTTTATTTACACTTTACATTCCTGTTTCAGTCCAGTTTGGTGGTTTGTGTGAACAGCCAGGGCAACCTGGGATGGCTGTTTCACTCTTTCAGCATTAAAGAATAAGTCAGGGGCAGGAGGAAGGGGCAGGATATGCCTCGGCTACCACAATTTCATTTCCAGTTGAGAAAGCTTACATCTTTTATCAAAAGCCCCAGATAACATCAAATGCAGACTGACATTAAGTGGGCTGCATTGTGTTTGGAGGACACCATTAGCCCGGTATCTCAACTCACCCGGATGGAAGCCTTGTTGCAGAAGACACGGGTGATCGCTAGCCAGGTGGGCAGCTCCAACACATTCTGCAGCACCTCTTCATCCAACTCCAGGTTGGTCAGCTGCCCCTGACCTTTCAGTGTGCTCAGGTTGATTTTGTCCGGAGAGAGATTCTTAGTAAACCTGTGAAGAAGAAGAGTTAAGAGGCAATATAACAACAACTTCCAGTGTGTCTGTCTTCGTAGAGGAGGGTTATTTTGAGGGTCAACACCTCCCTATTGTTTGCAAAGAACCTCACACACTCAGGGGATGAGAGAGCGAATAACAGGGACACCATAACACCACACACTGGGCAGACCATTGCATTTCTATAGTGCATTGTGTGAGCTGCCGTGCCAGTTTTGCAGTGTGCAGTTAGGCCCTGATTCCCGAACCAACTCCCATTGACTTCAATGGTAATTGGGTCAGTTCCCTAAAGAGCCATAAGTGCATTCATCATGGAGATTGGCCCACTATAAATACTGAGAGAGAGAGAGAGAGAGAGAGAGAGAGAGAGAGAGAAGCAGTTTTGGTCCAATATTTCCTTTTCTTTTTTTTGTTTTGTTTTTTTATAATAAAGCATAAGAGGGAGGGAGGTCACAAAATGATCAGACATCCCACCCCACAGAAAAATCTTCATTAAGTTCGAACTGAGGTTGCAAGAACATAGTCAAAACTAAAGGGGGAAAAAAGAGAAAATTAAAGTTTAAAATATAGGTGGGAAGACAAGGTTGTTAGGTGTAACTTGGAATTGCTTGTCTTTCAGATGTTTTGATTATACAGAAGAGGACAGAGTTAATGCCAGCCCTAAAAGTGTCTTCACCCTAGGCATCCTCCATATAAGCTATGACAAGTATTTTGGTATCATAGCTAGCTGACAGTTAAACCCTGGGTACCGTGGCAGGTCAGCAAAGAAACTTGGTGGGTGTCTTTAAGGCCCATATAATTTGGCATTTTAAATGTTTTAAATCAAATCAGAAGAGAGCACTGGAAACCCAGAAATTAATGTAATTGCATTAGGGCACAAAGAAAATGAAAATGAGTAGAAACAAATGCAACTGGACAATAGTTTCACTCCCCACGATAAGTAGCATGCAAAAACAATATTAAGAAACTTATAGCATCAATGGTGGAGATAGATTAGATCAGTTTTATTGATCGCTTATATTATTGTCACGGGGAAGTAAAGTATTTTAAATAAATTATTTTATCCATCTCTTTAAATATTAGTCTCAGAGCCAAACCCATTCCTGTCCCTCATTAGTGAAGCTGATTCATGCTCACCAGTGTCCCAAGTTAAGAAACAGGGTTATACGTGGTCAGCGAAACATCAGTGTGCCTGCACATAACATAATCCTTCACCCTGCTTCTCACTGACCAGCTCAGCCACGCCCTGCTTTTCTTCTGGCTACCATCAGCTGCTGATCTCTCCTGTCTCAATTACCCCTCCCAAGAGGCTTTGCCATTTCCAGATCTGCTGTATGTACCCTGGTGTCTTCAGATTCCAGATGTGCCACACATTTGATGGATGAGAACAATTTGATTAAGGCCACAAAAGAGAGGTGCAAAGGATTCTGGGGCAAATCTGAAAGCACCCAGCTGAACTGGAAATACCAAGGATCCTTTTGAAAGAGTACTCAGAAGAGTTAGGGCAAGCAAAGATGAGGGCAATCTAGGAGGAAGGTAATGGTGAGCTGCCAAGAGCCCTGCATCAGCAGAATGACCACAAATTGCAGCAGGATGCAGGATTTTTCTTCTTCCCAACTGGGATGGCCCTGCCAAAAACTGGGATACTTGGCAGGTACATATTGGTGCATAAACAGGGAAGAAAACAAAAAGCAGCCACGCTGGATTCAGCTGTGTTAGAAATCTTGGAACGGTTCTTCCTCATGAATGAAATGCACCTTTCCTGCCACCCGCTGGAAGAGTTCAGAAAAGTTCTGTTCCCAACAGCAGCAATTCGCCAGGCACTTGCGCTTGGACGAATCTGCTTCCTCGGACCCACCAGGAGTAGTTCAGGGATGGGGGCGGGGGTAATTCAGAAGTTTGGTAACAGAAATGGTAATTTACATAAATTCCTGAGCTAGTGAGAGAACTTAGGTGACTCTGCTCCTTCACAAGATTGCAAGATGTCTCATTCAGATAGTAAGTTTGTGAATAAAGTCAACAGAGAGCAGCTTAAAGTTTCCCGTGGCTTTGGTCCAGCCAGTCCCCAAGTTCCACCTACGCTGCAACAACCACAGTACTATATTGAAAGGCATGGCTGTCCCTTGACACAAATAAAACATGGTTCAATCTCACAGTATAGATGAGACTGAACCATGTTTTAATTGTGTTACTGAGTCGTAGGTCAGCCCTGCAAAGTCCAAAGCTGTGGTGTGTTTCAGGAATATGGTACAATCCCATCTATGCCAAAAGAGAAAGTTAGGATTTGACCATGTTGTAACCAGGTCCCTCAATATGCAGCCAGCCAGCCTTGTTTGGAGGCAGAGCCTGTTGAAGAAGAGGTCTTTGGCCCTGGCAAAGGGGATTATCAGACCCAGCTGGGGAGAGGTTAAGTGGCTCCTATGAAGGACTGAAAGAGCCCAGTTGAAGAGAAGGCTGGAGGAAGTAGGGCAGCTCTTGTGGCAGTGGGAGAGATGTAAGGGGAAAGGCCTCTGGGCCCCTACAACCTGTGTTGGTCTAGGAAATAGCTTGGTTTTGTGTTAACTTATGGGTTTTGGGTTTGAATAATAAACTGCCCTGAAAGAAGGGCTAGAACAGGGATTGGCAACCTTTCAGCAGTGGTATGCCGAGTCTTCATGTATACACTCTAACTTAAGGCTTCGCGTGCCGGTAATACATTTTAACGTTTTTTAGAAGGTGTCTCTATAAGTCTATGATATATAACCAAACTACTGTTATAAGTAAAGTAAACAAGGTTTTCAAAATGTTTCAGAAGCTTTATTTAAAATTAAATTAAAACGCAGATCTTATTAGTTTAGTGCGATCCTTGCCCTTGCTTTTCCTTGCTGAGTCTTCCAATGTCTGGTGGCACCTATTTGGACACTTTAAGCTGCACACAGGCTTCTGAGTGATCAGTTGTTAACTGACTAGAACCCCAGATCAGCAGCTGAGGTGAGTGGAGCTGGCAGCTGGTAGGGCTGAGCAGGGCCGGAGGCCTGGACCCTGTCTGGCAGGGGACCTGCGCTGGAAGCAAGGTGAGTGGGGCTGCAGCGGGGACCCCGCTGGAAAGGAGCCAGCAGCCGGACCCCAGAGCGGTGGCAGGCTGAGCGGGTCAGCCCGCCCAGCTCTAGGGTTTCGGCGGTGGGCTGAGCATCTCTTCCCCCCAGCTCTGGGGTTTCAGCCACTGGCTCCTGCCAGCCAGGGGTCTCAGCCCACTGCCAGCCTGGGGTTCCTTCCCCCAGGCCAGCAGCGGGCGCTGAGTGGGACCGGCGGTGGGACCTGGGCTGGCAAGGGGCCAGCAGCGGGAACCCCAGAGCGGCACTCAGCCCGCCCCTCTCTGGGGTTTCGGCCGCCAGCTCCTGCCAGCCAGGGTCTCAGCCCGCTGCCAGCCTGGGGTTCCTTCCCCCAGGCCAGCAGCGGGTGCTGAGTGGGACTGCCAGTGGGACCCCGGCTGGCAGGAACTGACAGTGGAAACCCCAGAGCAGCGGCAGGCTGAGTGGCTCAGCCTGCTCTGCGTGCCATCAAAAGTCGGCTCGCGTGCCACCTTTGGCACGCATGCCATAGGTTGCCGACCCCTGGGCTTGAACTAGACTTTTGGCATGGCATCAGTTCTTCCTGGGCTTGGGAGACAGGCCAGCAGCCTACCATAGACTGGATCATGACCAGAGAAGTTGTATTTGCCTTGCCAGTATCTCACTGGGATGTCTGACTACATGGTTCCCCCTCTGCACTAAAGGAAAGACAGTGAAGGGCTGCAGCTTGCATAGCACCACAATACCAAGGGATTCAGAAAGGATGGAGTGTTTCTGCCAGATGATCTACTCACTGCTCAAGCCAGAGCCATTTCACACATTCCTCTATGCTAATTCTAATTCTGCACAGTGGCCTAGCAAGTGGCGGAAAAGAAAGGCCCCATTGTCAGCTAGAGCAGGATTAGATTCACAGGTTAGTCACACGCTGCAGTTCTCTCACTCCCCTTTCCCTGCACTGGCCTTGCCGCGTGTGCTGCCCCATTGTACAAGGCACAAAGACAGTCCTGAGCAACTGGGCCAGCAGCTGGGGGGATAGCGAAGGTGGGGGGAAGAGGGGCTATGGTGCTGTTTCATCAATCTCACCACTAGAACATGAGTTGAACTGGGAAACTGGCTGGGATTAGTTGCTTATCAGCCAGTCCAGAATTTCCTCCAGAACAATGTATTTATCCGAGTGAACATTGTGCCAGGGCAGAATCTGAAGTGAGGAGAGAAGCAGTTATGCATTTCACTGCAGCCAAACACTCCTCCTCGTAGGAGAGGCTGGGACTTGAGCAGCTGTGAGCTTGCCTGCTGCTTGTGTTTCCACACCATTCTCTGCAGTAATGATTTCTGCAGGGGAGGATTGCAGTATGAGACGTCTATAGACTTTAACCTGCCACGTAAGTTCTCTCCTTTTCAGACCTAACAAGCTAGTATATCAAACTGTTTGTCTCCCATCACATGACAGCATAACACACCTGTCATTGTCTCAGGCTCACACAGAAAGGACAGCATGTTTACTTTAGACAAATATTTCCTCATTAAACCAGAGGCAACCCTAAAACACACATGAGAAGGCAGCTAAAATCAACACAGTTCTCAATTACTATATGGCAAAATCTGGTGTGTGTAAAATTACATATTCCAGTGTGTGTGATATTCTACAGGTGACAGGTTCATTGGAGGAGCATAAACAATGATATCTTACATATCTGTAAACAAAGAGAACTAAAGATCTCAAAGCATGATGCCTATCGTCTGGTTCCTCATTGGGGACTGAGCCTGGGATCTCCAGAGATAAAGCATGAGTCTCTATGGCTTGAGCTAATAGATCAAGTCCTCTAACTGAGAGCCGCAGCAGAGTCATATCCTCTGTGAGTGGTCAGAGAGAACAATGTATACCAGTAGGATGCCAAGAGCACTTTGCAGACATTAACTTGACATTGTACATCTAATAAATCAAATAGACTCATAGATGGGGAGGCTGAGGCCCAGGAAGGTGCAAGGAACAGAAAACCAGCTCTCCCGACTTCAGGTCCTTAGCATACTTCCTCTGTTGAGACATGCTGCTCTCAACTGGTACATTAATGCAGCAGTGTTGTTTGTATCGGAATATTGCAGAGACAGAATACATTTATTGGACAATCATTAGCATCTCAGCCAGAGGCAGAGCTGAAATCTTCAAACTGACTCACTGATGTAGAGAGATATTAAATAAAGCCAGATGAATACAAAGCAGGTTTTTAATACAAGTGTAGGGGCCACAAGGAGTCCTGCTGAACTGATATGAAGATGATCGGAGTCAATGCTGCAAGATTCTACGGAACAGTCCCTGTTAGCAGCCAAAATGAACATGAAACTTTAATTTACAGTGCCTGTGGAAGGGGGCTTGGGGAAGATTTAGGAACAAGGAAGAAACGTAAACAGTTACATGAACAGAGGGTAGGTCAGTATGATGTCTTTAGCCAAACCTCATACTGCCATGTAAAGAAAGTGGAGTTTTGAAGCAAATCTAAGGCACCCTCAGCTCACTGGGTATGTCTAACATGGCAAGCAGAAACCCCTGGCACCAAGTCCACTGCGACAGACATGGGCTCTTGGGGCTCGTGCTATGGCATTAAATATAGTTGTGTAGATATTCGAGTTTGGACTGGAGCTTGGGCTCTGAAGCTTAGGGAGGGTTTCACAGCCCAAGCCCCAAAGTCTACACAGCTATTTTAAGGGCAGTAGCATGAGCCTAAATCTGTAGGCCTGGGCTCTGAGACTCACTGCCATGGGTTTCTGTTTGCCATGTAGATGTACCCAATGAGACCAAGTGCCCTCACACTGGTTTCTAAGGTTCGGAGCAGGCCAATCGGAGAATGTAGCAAGTATCCCCCAACAAGCTGATCCCTACAACTTTATGAGCTGGAGATAGCGCTTTACCTGGCACCAGAAGGACTGGAGAGCCTGCAATATCCCCATACACAGTGGCCAGCTCCGTAGTTCACAATGCACAATAAACCTTTCAAGTGTTCAAGCGGCAAGTGAGAGCTATTACATCAATGTAGGTGGAAGGCAGAGCGGGGCAGATGGGGGGGATCTAAGTCAATCTTCAGATTGCTGCAGCTGAGAACACCTGAGGATTCCCCATGCAGCAATTAAAAAAAAACCACTATTCCAAATATTGTGCCTGTCTTTGGAGGGAAAGATCTCAGACTGCTTAAGAGATAGCATAAGATTATGTCACAGTAACAAACCAAAATATAACTGTGCAGTCTAGAGGAGCAGGGGATTTCCAGTCAGAACTCCTGGGTTCTATTACCAGCACCAGCACGGGGCAAATCACTTCTCTATGCATCAGTTTGCTCATCTGTAAAACGAAGTTACTATACCTACCTCACAGGGCTGTCTCAAGGGTAAACAGACATATAGGAGCATGAGCTTTCGTGGGTGAATACCTACTTCATCGGATACAGATCCAGACTAACACGGCTACCCTTCTGATACTCAAGGATAAAGTAATTCTTTGCAAAGGGCTTTGAGATCCTCAGATGAAATAATTTTCAAATTCAAAATGTCATAACCAGGGTGGTGCATGGCAGTACAGCCGCAGGGAATTCAGAAAGATGACTAGTCTTCCCAGCAGCTTCAAAGGAAATGCTTTGATCAGTCTCAGCGGAAGAAAGGTCCAATGACTGTGGATAGGATTTTAAACAAAGTTTGCTGGCAGACTCTCTCCATTCATGCTGAATGGCAGTACGATTTTTGGCAGCATGCATTGCTGGCTTGGATAAAAGTGAATGGAAATAGTTTGTGGCTGTTAAGAAAATTGGCTACATGGACTATTTCCATTTCTCTGTTTCCAAAGCTCTTTAATAGAGAACATGCAGCATTAGCCAGTACATTCAAAGAACAACACTCTTCTTGGGCCTGCCAGGAACAGGATCAGCAAGAGCAACTCATACACACATATACTCACTCTCTCTCTCTCTCTCTCTCTCTCAGTGACCGATACCATTACATCCTCTCAAACATCACCTAGTCAAGACAAGTCCAAATTTGATTTGCAGGGTGTGACGGTTTGGGTCACAGAAACCCGCTTGGGACTACCACCTGATGTGCTGGGACTACCTCTGAGCCCGTTTTCCCTGGCAGCTTGTGACTTCAGTGCCTTGTCTTGTTGAGCCAGACAAGCTAGCCTGCTGCAAACAGACCCAGGTCTGAATCACATCCCCCAAAAGCTGCAGGCTTAACTGAAAACAGCTTAAGAAGTGTACCTGTCTCCAGCACCCAGATACCCAGTTCTCAACGGGGTCCAAACCCCAAATAAATCCATTTTGCTCTGTATAAAGCTTATACAGGGTAAACTCAAATTGTCCGCCCTCTATAACACTGATAGAGAGATATGCACAGCTGTTTGCTCCTCTCAGGAATTAGTTACTTGCTCTGGGTTAATTAATAAGTAAAAAGTTATTTTATTAAATATAAAAAGTAGGATTTAAGTGGTTCCAAGTAATGACAGAACAAAGTAAGTTACCAAGCAAAATAAAATAAAAACACGCAAGTCTAAGCCTAATACATTAAGAAACTGGTTACAGATAAAATCTCACCCTCAGAGATGTTCCAATAAGCTTCTTTCACAGACTAGACTCCTTTCTAGTCTGGGCCCAATCCTTTCCCCGGGTACAGTCCTTGTTCCAGCTCAGGTGGTAGCTAGGGGATTTCTCATGACTGCAGCCCCCTTTGTTCTGTTCTACCCCCTTATATAGCTTTGGCACAAGGCAGGAATCTTTTGTCTTTTTGGGTCCCCACCCCTTCTTCTAAATGGAAACGCCCCAGGTTTAAGATAGATTACAGTAACAGGTGACATGGTTACATGTCCTGTGAGACCCCCAAGCCTTCATTCTTCCCCGCCTGACTCACAGGAAGCCTAGCAAGTAAACAGAGCCATCTACAGTCAATTGTCCAGGTTAATGAGAGCCATCAAAATTCCAAGCCACCATTAATGGCCCACACTTTGCATAATTACAATAGGATCTCAGAGTTGTATTTCATATTTCTAGTTTCACATACAAGAATGATACATTTATACAAATTAGGATGACCATACTCAGTAGATTATAAGCTTTGTAATACCTTACAAGAGACATTTTGCATGAAGCACATTCCAATTACATTATATTCACACTCATTAGCATATTTTCATAAAATCATATGGAGTGCAACATCACACGGGGTACTGGCTAAAACTCACTACCACAGTCCACAGTATCCACAGAAAACTTTCAAATGGCTAAAGACTCTGATTGTCTTCTTAGCCATAGCAATAGGAAACAGAGACATCGGATCATAGTAGCTAGAGATAGATGTCTAGTCTTGTCCGTGCCCCAGTGACCTATGTAGAACTGTTCCCTACAATCTATTTTCTAGTGCTTTGTCTAATCCAGCTTTAACCAATTCAAGTACTGGGGCTTCCAACAAGGCTTTGTGAGAATGAACAGATGCCACTGTTAGCAACATTTTCTCTTTCATCCCATTGCTCCTAATTATACTCCCACAGACCACCCTAAATAATCTCTCTCCTTTCTTAGCATTTACACCTCCATGTTTTCTGAATTGTCTCTGAATCAGCAGCATGTTTTTGGTAGTCATGTGCCAGAACTGGTTGCCATATTCTAGGTATGATTTTCCCACACCCCAATGCCAAGCCCTGAAGTGGAGGAGGAAAGAGGCCTGTAGGAGCAGCTGTTTTTAAAGATAAACTAGCAGGATAAGGTAACAGTTAAAACACTGCCTATATGGTTTAAAATCCTGTTTAAGCTACAGTGGTTTACTTGGATGTGGGCTGTAAGAGCACAGTTCTTTAGGGAAAAAATTATCTTTGGTGGTTTCTGAACTCCTGATGTTTTAGCTTTCATTTGCTTTAGAGAGTCTTTTGTCTGGTTTTTGGCAGGGAAAAAAAACAGGAGCATCAACCTCGCTCTTCCATCATTAACTTTAAAAGGATATCAAAGGTGGGGATTTCATTACTCAGAGAGCTAGTATCCAATTAATCTCCTTGTACATCTAGATGTCAAACCTACTTATTGCAAGAGAAAGTTTAGCCAAAGTTGATTGCTGGCCTGAAGCCAGCTTATAGCATTAACACATGTAGAAATCAATATCCTCATTTGTAACTGTCCTGCAGGTGTAGCACTGTCTACAATTGAGCAAATATTTCCCCTGCAGGTAGGAAGGACTAGATAAAAAGTATCGGGATGGGATGTCTTAAAGCATAATTCTGATCTCCTTTTGCTCATCAGCTCTTGGTCCCTTCCCATTATCTTGACACTGCTGGTGCAAGAGCATTCTCCATCTGAAAATACACTTGCTATCTCTCTAGTCTCCTCTCATCTCAATTTCTTCTCCCACTGCTATTCTATAACTATCATATGAAGCTAGCATCTACATCTAAATATTTCTATTTCTATTAATAGTTTTGTAACTATGGGTAAATGTGACCAGTGATTAGTTACACATTGTATGACAGATGCCCCTGATTTTAATTTAGATAGCTACAGAATAGGATAATATATTGGCAGATGTATATAATTATTACCCACAACACTTACTACTGTTACAGAGTAGCAGATGGAGAAGATATTGAAGTGTGAATAACAGAAGGAACAGGGTAAATTTTCAGCTGAGATCTGAAAAGAGATGGAGAGACTGAGAGCTGAAGGGAAGCTGCTTTTGATGTTAGGAGATGCAGAAGAAAAGGCTCTTCTGTTAACAGTGGTGAGCTTATGAGAAGGGACCGAGAGTTCCTTCCTTAATTTGAAACACAAACACAGTATTTAAACACTTATATAAGCAGACAGAATAGAGAATAGTAGAAGTTAGAAATGGAAGAAATTAATTTAGTCATATCCAGTCATGCCCTGGACAATGTGGGATTATACCCTACATAGCATATTCCCCAGCGTCTTGTCTAGTCATGCTTTGTGCCACACAATGGGATTTCCACACTTCTCTGGGGAGACTCTTTCACGACCACATCTCTCACACATACGACATTTCCCTCATATTAAGTCTCATTATCTCTAGAGCCAAGAATCACACTCACTTGGCAAGAAGGTTCATCGCTGGTAGAGGAAAACATCAATAATTGTAAAACACAGACAAACTTTCCGGGAAAACAGAAGCAGAAGCTTCAGATATAATAAATACAATGAATTTGGGAGAGTGTCTGAGTGGGGAACTAACCTTAGTTTCGGAAGGAATAAAACTAGGCCAGAAGCCAAAACTCCTTTGAAGAGGGGGAAAGCAGTAACTTGAAAGGCACTACAATACACAAGAGGAAGAACTAACACCACAATTCAGAGCAGAGAAACCATTTTACTAACTCAGGCTTTCAGCACAACATTGCAGCAATCTGTCCACTAAAAACACCTGGTATCACTCAATGCAAGAGTTAGAGATTTCAGGCTGAGCACAAGGAAGAGAAATATGCTTAATTAGTATTAGATTCAGCTAATTAGTATTGGATATCTAATGATAATACTTACATTACTGTAGTCGGTATCACATTAACCTAATTAATCAATCTATTTAGAATTAAATGAAACCAATTAGTATTAGATCAATTAGTTCTTTGGAAAATGGAAAGCACCAAGTTATTAATAATACTTATCACTTCCACAGTGATATTCACTTACAAACCATTAACTAATCCACAGCACCCCAGACAGGCAGGCTAGTAATATTTTACAGATGAAGAAAAAAAGAGAAAGGTAAAGTGACATACAAAGAGTGAGTGTCAGTGCTAGGTAAATGACCCAGGAGCTCCTGGCTGCTAGTCCTGTGCTTAGTGCATGCTACTCCACAAGGATAAGCAAGTTACTTTTACATTTAATTTGGACATGTATAAGGCAATGTTTACACTATGGGATTATTCCGATTTTACAGAAATCGATTTTTGGAAACAGATTGTATAAAGTCGAGTGCACGCAGCCACACTAAGCACATTAATTCGGCAGTGTGCGTCCATGTATCGAGGCTAGTGTCGACTTCCAGAGCGTTGCACTGTGGGTAGCTATCCCATAGCTATCCCATAGTTCCCGCAGTCTCCCCCGCCCATTCGAATTCTGGGTTGAGATCCCAATGCCTGATGGGGCCAAAAATTTGTCACGGGTGGTTATGGGTAAATGTCATCAGTCAATTCTCCCTCCGTGAAAGCAACAGCAGACAATCATTTCGCGCCCTTTTTCCCTGGATTGCCCGGGCAGACACCATAGCATGGCAACCATGGAGCCCATTCAGCCTTTTTTCACTGTCACCGTATGTCTACTGGATGCTGCTGACAGACGCTGTACTGCAGTGCTACACAGCAGCATCCCCTTGCCTTTGCAAGTTAGCAAAGACGGTTATCAGCCATACTGTACCATCTGCTGCTGTCATGGGTGCTCCTGGCCGGCCTCAGTGAGGTCGGTTGGGGGCGCCTGGGCAAAAATGGGAATGACTCCCCAGCTCATTCTCTTTTTTTAAGTTTTGTCTAATGGAGAGTCAGTCCTGCCTAGAATATCAGGCAAGCCTACTAAAGAACCAGAGAGGCAAACGGACGCTCTGGGTCAGAGTCCCAGACATCTCACAGAAAGGATGAGCTGCATGCCATTCTAGGGGGTGCCCCAGTAACAATCCCACCTGTTGCTTCCCTCCTCCCCCACCTTCCTGGGCTACCATGGCAGTTATCCCCCCCCATTTCTGTGATGAAGTAATAAAGAATGCATGAATAAGAAACAACACTGACTTTATTGCCTCTGCAAGCAGAGATCAAAGGGGGGAGGGGAGGGCGGTTGGCTTACAGCGAAGTAGAGTGAACCACCATTCTGCACTTGCTCAGCCTATAGCTGAAAATGGGAATCCGTGATAAGCACTAGGATAGAAGCACAGGCAGGGCTGAATCTCCATTTGTGTGTGGGCCTTTGGTTGACATTGGTAAAATACAAAACGTCCCAGGATATGTATGTTGGGGGACAGTTCTAAACGGCAGCTTGATTTTTTTATTTGCAACAAAATGTAGAGGTCTAAGTATCTGATTGTGAGCCCTGGTAGCAAGGGGTAGGCTGGGGTAGGCGCGACCGTGCGGTGCTGCTGACTGGGAGAGCAGCCTGAGGCAGAAGCCTCCAGCTGGATTGATATTCCAGGCAGGACTGAATCTCCATTACACAAAACTTAAAGAAGAGAATGACCTGGAGTCATTTCCATTTTTGCCCAGGCACCCCCGGCCAACCTCACCAAGGCCAGCCAGGAGCATCCACGGGACGATAACAATGGAGATCAGTCCTACTGTACCGTCTGCCATCCACAAGGCAAGGGGATGCTGCTGTGTAGCACTGCAGCACCGCATCTGCCAGCAGCATCCAGTAGACATACGGTGACATTGAAAAAAGGCAAGAAATGGTTTTTTTCCCTTTGCTTTCATGAGGGAGAGGGGGAGCTGACGACATATACCCTGAACCACCCACAACAATGTTTTTGACCCTTCAGGCTTTGGGAGCTCAGCCCAGAATTCAAATGCTTTTCGGAGAGTGCGGGAACTGTAGGATAGCTACAGTTGTCAGTCACCCCTCCCTCCGTGAGCGTCCATTTGCTTTCTGGTACGCTTGTCTCAGCTCCTTAAGTTTCACGCAGCACAGTGTTGAGTCCCTGTTGTGGCCTCTGTCCATCATGCCTTGGAGATTTTTTCAAATGTTTTGGCATTTCGTCTTTTGGAATGGAGTTCTGATAGAACAGATTCATCTCCCCATACAGAGATCAGATTAAGTATCTCCCGTATGGTCCATGCTGGAGCTCTTTTTTGATTCTGGGACTGCATGGTCACCTGTGCTGATCAGCACTCCACACTGGGCAAACAGGAAATAAAATTCAGAAGTTCGTGGGGCTTTTCCTGTCTACCTGGCCAGTGCATCCGAGTTCAGAATGCTGTCCAGGGCGGTCACAATGGTGCACTGTGGGATAGCTCCCGGAGGCCAATACCGTCGAATTGCGGCCACGCTAACCCTAATTCAAAATGGCAATGTCGATTTCAGCGCTACTCTCCTCGGCAGGGAGGAATACAGAAATCGATTTTAAGAGCCCTTTATAGCGAAGTAAAGGGCTTCGTTGTGTGGACGAGTGCAGGGTTAATTCGATTTAACGCTACTAAATTCGAGATAAACTCGTAGTGTAGACCAGACCTAAGATGCTTTCAGGAAGTGTCACCTCTTCTCCATACTCCACTCAATTGCGTGACAGGAGTTGGGTTTCTTGCCTACAGTTCTGGAAGCATGGGGAATCTCTACCCTGATTCATGATGCAGTCTCCAGTCAGAGGATTCTGCTATGATTAACTCCAGTGGAGGAAATAGGGCTCTAGGACTGTTAGTGTCTGTAATAAGTTCCAAAGTGACTGCGCTTAGAGAGATACTCCACTCCCTCTTTTATTCACAGAAATTAAAGAAAGTTTGGGTTTCAGAGCCTTGGTTTTAGAGAGTACCCAGAGATGTGAGGTTTTTTTAAAACAATTAACAAAATTATGCAAAGCACAAGACTTGGTGGTGATGGGAGACTTCAACTACCTAGACATCTGCTGGAAAAATAATACAGCAGGGCACAGATTATCCAACAAGTTCTTGGAATGCCCAGGAGACAACTTTTTGTTGCAGAAGGTGGAGAAATCAACTAGAGGTGAGGCTGTTCTAGATTTGACTTTGACATACAGGGAGGAACTGGTTAAGAATTTGAAGGTGGAAGGCAGCATGGGTGAAAGTGATCATGAAATAAGAGAGGTCATGATTCTAAGGAATGGTTGGAGGGAAAACCGCAGAATAAAGACAATGGACTTCAAGAAGGCAGACTTTTAGCAAACTAAGAGAATTGGTAGGTAAGATCCCATGAGAAGAAAGTGTAAGAGAAAAAAATAGTTCAGGAGAGTTGGTAGTTTTTTAAAGAACCACTATTAAGGGCACAAGAGCAAACTATCCCAATGCATAGGAAAGACAAGAAGTGTACTAAGAGACCACGTTGGGCTAACCGGGAGATCTTACGACCTGAAACGCAAGAGAGTCATACAGAAAGTGGAAACTAGGTCAAATTATGAAAAATTAATATTAAAAAAAACAGCACAAACGTGTAGGGACAAAATTAAAAAGGCCAAGGCACAACACAAGGTTAAACTAGCTAGGGGCATAAACAGTAACAAGAAAACATTTTACAAGTACATTAGAAGCAAGATAAAGACAAAAGACCAGGTTAGCCCATTAGTCAATGAGGAGGGAAAGACAAGAACAGAAAACACAGCAATGGCCAAAGTGATAAATGCCTTTTTTTGTTTCAGTTAGCAGTGATCAGACAACTAACATAATGAACATCAGTGGGGTTGGATCTGAAGCTAAATAGGAAAAGAACAGGATAAGAATTACTTAGACAAGTTAGATGTCTTCTCTGAGCCATTAGTGATTATCTCTGACAACTCATGGAGGACAGGAGAGATCCCAGAGGACCGGAAAAGGGCAAATATAGTACCTATCTATAAAAAGAGGAATAAGAACAACCCAGGCAATTATAGATCAGTCCGCTTAACTTAGGTACCTGGAAAGATAATGGAGCAAATAATCGAACAAATTAATTTGTAAGCACCTAGAAATCATATGGTAGTAAGTAACAGTTCACATGGATTTGTCAAGAACAAATCATGTCAAACCAACCTAATATCCTTTTTTGACAAGGTAACAAGCCCCGTGGATAGGGGGAAAAGCAGTAGAACTGATATATCTTGACTATAAGGAAGGCTCTTGCTACTGGCTCACATGACCTTCTCATAAACAAAATAGGGAAATATAGCCTAGAAAAGCCTACTATAAGATGGGTGCACAACTGGTTGGAAAAACATACTCAGAGTAGTTATCAATGGTTTACAAAGGCTGGTGTATATCCACTTCCATTGATGAAGTGGTGAACCAATTAATAAAATTGCATTGCTCAAGAAAGGGTCTTGAGCAGTGCAAGACAGTATATCCCTGAGGTACAAGGCTGGGAGCTGCGGGGATTTGGCTCTGGGAGCATTCACGCAATCTGGCTGGGTGTGGGGCTCCATACGCTGTTGTGCTGAGCAATCACAGCGCCTGGAGGGGTTTGCTGCTTGTCACTAGCAAAGCATTGAGAGAGAGAGACCAGGCTGGAGAGTTAAGGGGGCACAGTGGTCCCATGGTCCCAAGCTGCACCCCAGGGATCCCATCACAGGGAGATTTAGCTTAGACATTAGGAAAAACTTCCTTACTGTAAGATAGTTGAGCACTGGAACAAATTACCTAGAGAGTTTTGGAATTTCCTTTATTGGAAGTTTTTAAGAATGGGTTAGACAAACACATAGCAGGGATGGTCTAGATCAATGTTTCCCAAACTTGGGATGCCACTTGTTTAGGGAAAGCCCCTGGCAAGCCGGGCCGGTTTGTTTACCTGCCGCATCCACAGGTCCGGCTGATCGCGGCTTCCACTGGCCGCGGTTCGCTGCTCCAGGCCGCCGTATCCCGCAGCTCCCATTGGCCTGGGGCAGCGAACCGCGGCCAGTGGGAGCCGCAATCGGCCGGACCTGCAGACACAGCAGGTAAAGAAACCAGCCCGGACTGCCAGGGGCTTTCCCTAAACAGCAGCATCCCAAGTTTGGGAAATACGGGTCTAGATAATACTTAGTCCTGCCTCAGTGCAGAGGACTGGACTAGATGACCTATTAAGGTCCCTTCAAGTCCTATATTTTTATGATTTCTGTGGTTACACTAGACAGATTGTTCTGGCTCTTAGGTCACAGCAGGGAGCTAGGTGATGCAGTAAGTAAACACGCTCCCTTTTCATCTGCCTACACATTTGACTAGTGCCTTGTGTACACAGAAAAGTTATACCAGCCTAAGGTACGGTGTTAATCTGAATCACTAGAGTAATACTGATAAAACTCCCTTGGTGGGCACACTTTTTCTGGTTTAAGAATGCCTGTTTGTTTGTTTAGCTTATGTCTCTTTGGAAGGGATTAAACTAAACCAGAAAAAAAACAAAAAACAAAAAACCCTCAAACTCCAACAGGAGTGTCCACCCAGGGAATTATACGGTAGAATTACATTAGTGTAACTTCACCAGTATAACTGGTAAAACTTTCTATGTAGACAAGCCCTTAGGTCACAGTGCAGCAAGCCTGGTGACTCACCCTGGTTTATCCACAGCTGATGGTCTCTGCTCAGCATTCAGCACTGGATTAGCAGGTGCATTGCAGCAGGGCAGGATTACAGTACACTGACCAATCTGTGTGAAGGATGCTTTAACACCAGACCTGGCTGCACCACAACTGGCTCTTGGTTATCAGAGTTATCAGTCTCTGTTTCATGGGCACCACATTCATCTAACTTAAATAAAAGCTGAGACACCAAACTCTCCAAGGCAAATTATTCAGCTTCACCTGCATTGTGGAATGTTCGCCTACCCTGCCAAAATCCATTCAGCAGTTAGTACTCCGAACTCCAGGAATATCACTAGAGCTATTCACTGCTGTGACTGTTGGACTGCAAGATGACGACTAAAACCAAAAGAAATTGAAAATCCAGTTCAAAGTTCAACCTATGAAAGAAACTATGGTTTCCAAACACACTGGGGAAAAGACAGAACCATTGTACAATGTAACCTGGTATGTTCACCTACCACAGAATGCGTCTCCCCCACGCATACATCCACTCACTTAGTCCCTTTTAGAACATCTCTCCTCCTGGGTAGGAACAGGGCTGCGTATGCTGGAACTTTATGGAGGCTCCAGCTCAAGCACACGCTGTACAAAACACACAGCAAACTCCTTCCTCACCAGGCCACAAATTAATCTGAAAAAAGAGGGAGTCTTGCCAGGGTTGACACATGCACTTGTTGAGCAGCTGTTTTGCTATTTTGAGTCCATCAGTTGGAAGCTCGATAGTCTTTAAATGCCAACCATTCCACGTCCTGAAGTTTGGAATGCAAAGCTTGTTCAGTTGCCAGGGTTTTTCCCAAGACTAAACCCCAAGCAAATAATAGCACACAAGCAAAGACAACTAGAAAGCAGGGCATAAGCTGGGGAATTTTACACCACCTTTGCTCCTTTATGGTAATTGGAAGCCCCGTCTCCAAGATTTTGAGCGACTCTTTATTTTGCAGTCTGATTCCCCTTGCAATTTATTTCCACCCACTGGAAATTAAAGGCTATTGTGTAATTTAGAGTCAATACAACGGTTGTGTGGGAAGTGAGGGCAGAAGAACAAGTCCAGGCAAAATACTACAAGAGCAGGGAATGGGAATCAGGATTACTGAATTCCAACCTAGCTCTGTGACTTTGAACAACTTCCCTCACCTCATGGTTGCTTTGTGTTCTCATCTGTAAAATAGGGGCAGTACCTATCACACAAGGAGGCCGGTAGGCTTATAATTAGTCACTATTAGTAAAGCACCACTGTACATGCATATATACATACCATACACTTCGTCCTGTATGAAGTATTTTGTGGTAAGTGCCAACTATTAATACAATCATACAAATAGTTGGTAAATATTAGTCATTTGGGGGGAAATAAGCAGGGGTATAAGGAACATTAGTGACTTGTACAAAGCCGCACTATAAGTCAGTGTCAGAGCTGGGAACTGAAGCCAGGAGTTCCTGCCTCCTGCATTGTAAAAGTCCAAATTATTCTCTCTCACAATAAGTCTCCTTCTAACTTGCCAGAGAGAGTGCACGTTCCTCTACGAGGCTTTGTGATTTAGGTGGAAGTGGTTTGAGACCATCAAGAGCCAAGCTGTAGATACCTGCTTTGCAGAATTGTCAGTTTAGCTCTTTTGATGGACGACCGATTTTAAAGATAACTTTATCCGGAAGAAAGCATGCCCTGTCATGCGTACACTCGTCCCCCACCCACTGACCACAAGAAAGTAGCAGCTAGCTGTTACTTTCCCCAGCATGTGATCTGGGGTCTATATTTGCATGAAGAATTAATCAATATATGGGGGGGGAAACAGGACTCAAAGCCACCAACACTGTAACAGAAGTAGTTACCAAAGGATATCCCTAAAAGCTCTGCATCCACAGTCCTGCATGTATTTCTGCTGTATGCAGAAATTTAAGAGACTGAAGCCTATAAACTAGTGGTTCTCAAACTGAGGTCCACAGCTCACCAGTTACCTTGACAGCTCTTCCTTCAGAATGAAGTATTGCTAGAATCAATGTGACAGTGTATTGGGGAGTGGAGGGTTGAAATATATGGTTAACAAGAGACCCTCTCTTATGAAAGGGACTGAAGAGACCCTTGCTTTCAACTGTTTTCGCCCTCTACCTGAAAATGTTTCCATTCTCTAGTGTTTCTAAATCTATATTCAGAGCAATATATGAATGTTAATGAGTTAATTCTCTCACCATTAGGATGAAGCAAGTAAGTATTATCCCTATTATACACCTGGGGAAACTGAGGCAGAGAGCTGAAGTGACTTTCCCGAAAACCACACAGCACATCACTATGGGCCAGGTTTACCAGACATCATCTCCTTAACTCCTTGAAAAGAAGAGAGGCATTATTCCCATCTGTCAGATGGATAAACAACACAAGACCAGCCTTCTTAGGAGATCATCCATTGCCCTGCATCCTTGTCACAGCATTAAAATCAGCAGGTGCAGAACTGCTAACCATCTTGAGGTATTGTCTCAAGGGGACAGGAAGCAGGGGTTTTTGCAACAAAAGCTGCAGATTCTGGAGTCCTCTGCTACTTTACAGAAACCGGCATCCTTCAAAGAGAAAACTCCAAACATTTGCGTCTCTGCTTCCATTCTCTGTTGTGGGGTGGATGCAGAGTGTTTCAGGGTGGGCTGCAGAACATATTTTTGGTTTTCCACTGGCTTCTGCTTCAAGATTTATTGCTCAGGTCATGTTTCTTTTGATTGTAACTTATGTGTTCTGTTTCATTTGGGGCACAAGGCACCTTACCAGCTGGTTCAGAAGCACAGCATGTTGAAAAAGCAGTAACGTGATGCTTTTGCAGAAGGGAAACTTCCATTCCACTAATGATTTATCATCAATTTTTAACTGCTGGAAGCTTTGTGGTTTTACACACTTCCCCATAGCTGTAACAGCTATTTTAGGCAAGTTGTGGTTCCCATCTTAATGAGGAGAGGTAAATTCCTCAGATACTGTAGGAGGGTATAAAAGGTGCTGAAGCTGAGACTGCCTTTCTTGTGGGTTACAGCATTATCTTTAATTCCAGTGGTATGACAGTGCAGGATGAATCTGCACTACAGGCAAAGTGAGATATTTAAAGCCCAATGCATCATGGTTAAAGTCTTCTCCAGAAGCCTGCGGTGAGAAGCTGTTATTGTACCATACAAAAGGCAAAGAGACAACTTCAGGCTCACAGAACAAGGCTCCTTTCTGAGCTACGGTAGCAGAAAACAGTTTACTTTGTATATTTTTATTAGTGTAATTAGCTCTGGGAAGAGGTGCTAGATTGGGAGCCCTAGAGACTGAAGGTCTCTCCACAGTGCACATAAGTGGCCTAGGAGTTCAGTCTACATGGGCAATTCAGTCATTAGCCTCTCTGCTGGGACTATCAAAAAGAGGGACATAATACCAATAGTGATCAATTTTGAGGTATGGACCCATTCATTTATATAAGTGGACCAAGTCTCCAGAGTTCATTTCACAGAGAGCATTGCATGATGACGACACAATGGTAAGGACTTTCAATCGCTACTCAACTGGATTGGTTTCAAGCAGGTTATAGAGGTGAAAGGCTGTACAAGTTCCACTACCAATTCTCTGCAGCAGAAGTCCTGCTTGCTTTTAGTCTGTCGCTGTCCAGCTGCATTGTGTCAGGTAACAAAAGTCCATATGGAAATAACTCTCCTACAAACAGCTAATCAAGGAAATAGGCATTTCAATATCTGCAGGTTAAACCAAGGGCAGAATGCAGTTTCATCTCTGTGCAGTTTGAAATCTAGCTCAATCCAATCAGAGGTGCTGTTCTGGTGAGCACCTTCCATTAATTCAAGGGGCCAAATAAGATGACCAGTATCAGACCATTCCAAGGACTGTGATCCATTAAACTAAAGCAGTGCGTTTCCAGTTAGCTTAAAGCATGGGCAGAGGGGGAAAAAGATACTAAAAGAAACTAAAAGGGTTATAAGGCGAATAAATAACATCTTGCAATTACATTGCACCTCTTAGCCTCAAGGACCCCAAAGCACTTTACCAACCACACATGCAGTAGTCACTTCAACCACCACCAAAAGGCAACCACCTGAGGGTGGCATGCAGCAGTTGCTTACGAGCACATAGCAACAATGCATAACAGATTAGGACAAGAAGTGAAAAATCACATATGCAAGTAAACCTACTGGGGAATTTAGGAGGGCAGATGGTAATTTCCAGAATTATGCATTTAGACAGGAAACGGGGGGTGTTGATGAAAATAGGAAGCACATACACCCATAGAATTTTCCCCATTCCACACATGATTCTGAGATCATCAGGCCAGCAGGGACCATTATAATAATCTATTCTAACCTCCTGCCTAATACAAGCCAAACAACCTCCCCCACTAATTCCTGATGGAGACTACATCCCACTTTTCTGACTTACACTTTGCTCTATCCCCTCTCTCAGTGCTTTCTAGAGAATCATAAGTCTCCTTAGGCAAAGGGGTCTTTCTGACACCATTGCTATCTTAGCCTCTGAATGAAACTTGAAACACTATGTAGCAAGATGTTGAACTAGTGCAAGGAATGCCTCCTTGCTCAGTTACTTTCTAGTATTATATATGTAACATGGAGATGAGGGCTAGATGGATTCTGGACATCTGCATGGCCAGACATTAACTCCTCCCAGAGCCTAGTTGAAGATCCTGATATGTGTTATTGGGATGAAGAGGATGCATTCATCGATGTTGGTAAAGTGCTTTGGGATCCCTAGGTAGAAGGTGCTAAATAAGAGTCTTTCAGATGGGTCTGTGAAATGCTTACTGGTCCCATGAAGCTGACTTCTCCTTATTTCCAGCTGCTAAATTGCTTAAAAGATAAAGATATGTTAAATGCTTTCCTGATATTGCTTTTCCACATAGGCTATTGCTGTAAATGCCACAGAGATGTTATGTGATTGCAAACAAAACAGGAGGTGAGTCAACACAATTTTGACAGGAGGATGGGAGGGAGGGAGGGAACTTGGTCTGCACAACTGTGAATGGGAGGGGAGTGTCCATGAGACAATATTCAGATGTAGGCCACCCCATCAAAGAATTTCGAAATTCTATGCTTGACAAATGTGAAGTATCAAAAGTTTGAAATACCAACTTAAATTTGACCTGCAACTGGTATTAATTCCCATACATATAATAATTGGTTTTCAGAATCATTTGCCAAAATTTTTGAAAAATTCCTCTTCTTCTAAAAGATTTACATGAAACAGACCCATATTGCAGAAAGGAAGCTTTAAAATTAGGCTATGTAAGACACAATTCTGTCAAACTATCTTTTCCTATCCCTACTACCAACTGTATGAACAATGTGATAAAATTTACAGAGCAATCAGTGAAACTAACTGTGCAGCCTTACACCGCACCAGTCACCAGTGCTAACAATTAGGCTTCAACCTCTGTCATGTTGGTTGTACAACAGAACCTCAGTGTTACGAAAACCAGAGTTACAAACTCACCATCAACCACACATCTCATTTGGAACCAGAAGTACGCAATCAGGCAGCAGAAGAGACCCCAAAAAAGCGCCAATACAATACAGTACTGTGTTAAACGTAAACTACTAAAAAAATAAAGGGAAAGTTTACAAAAAAAAGTTGACAAGGTAAGCAAACTTTCTGTGCTTGTTTAATTTAAATTAAGATGGTTAAAGCAGCATTTTTATTCTGGATAGAAAAGCTTCAAAGCTGTATTAAGTCAATGTTCTGTTGTAAACTTTTGAAAGAACAATGATAATGTTTTGTTCAGAGTTGCAAACATTTCAGAGTTACAAACAACCTCCATTTCTGAGATGTGTGTAACTCAGATTCTACTGTATTCTCTAAAGAGGTCTCTCTCATCCAGAAACCTTCAAATCCAGGGAAAGGAATAACACTGAACACAAGCTAATTGTGGGTGAGGAATTCCACTAGAAGACACCACTCAGAACTCTAAGAGTACATTCATTTCTCCTTGTCATCAGATTGCCACATTCACCTATGGATTCCCATGATTCCAGGTGTTCTCAGTCTCACTCTGTATCACAGACTTGCTCTTCAGGAGAAAACACGGTCCATTAAAACCCTCCAAACCAAGGTCCATACCAGTGTTCCAATTGAATAGTTGGAACTGTATGAGCCAAGTAACCAAATGTGAGGTGTGTGTGTGTTGGGGAGGGGGGGGTTAGAAATGCCCATGAGCACAAAAGAACTGTGCTTTGGCACTTTCTATGAGATCTGGAAAGAAGGGTCCTTGTCAGAGTCAGTCCTTCGCCTGCTCACAAGTATGGTGGGTTCAGCAGAGACAAGAAAAGTGACAGCACAATGTAATCGTGTGTGTTCATATCACCCACATCTGTAACGACTAAGGCCAGCTGCCAAGGCCACTTGGTGACGCAATAAATAGCACCGTTCCACTATCACATACACAGTAAGGAGAAGCTAATTCAGTTCTCTACACAGTTGGTTCTCTCTGCTGTCTCTGCGATGGTGCTGATTTTCCCATTATTCTCACCACAGTCAATTTCAGCACTGGCTTCTCCCACTTTCCACAGACAACTGAAGCTTCTCCATAACTCCTGACCAGCCTACACCAGTGCTCCTCTCCTCCTACACACTCCACCCTGTTCCCAAGACACCACTCCAGCTTCTCTACTGACAGCTCCCTTTGTTTCCTTCGCCCACTCCTGACTCAATCAATACCTTCTTTCACACTGCCCTCCTGACTTGAAACAGGCAAAGCTTGCCAGCCTCCCTCTTTGCCTCCTAAGAAACCACATAAAACCTACCCTAACCTGTGAAACAGTGACTACGCTTCCCATTTTGCATCACACCCACTCATGCCATTACAGTAAGAGTTCTTTGGCACAGGGACCCACCATCTACTGGGCAGAGATTACCCATATATACTCATGTATGGTTTTTAAGTGTGTAATAAAATGAAGCTTTAGGAAGCCTTTGTTAAACCTAAGGGCAGGTCTACACTACCGCTTAAGTCTATCTAATTTACGTCACACAGGGGTGTGAAAAAGAAACCCCCAAGCAACGCAATTTACCTAAGTTCTGTTCTCACTGGCGCTACGTTGGTGGGAGAGTGTCTCCCGCCAACATAGCTTCCACCTCTCATGGAGGTGGAGTAATTACGCCAATGCAAGTACGCTCTCCCATCGGCATAAAGCTTTTTCACCTGACACGCTGCAGTGGTGCATCTGCATCAGTGCAGCTGTGTTGATGTAGCGCTTCTAGTGCAGACCTGCCCTAAGAGTGGACAGAAGTTTTCCTCATGAAATTCAACAAAAATAGTTCTCTGAAGACTTCACCCCTGCAGTGTAGTGAACCCAAACAAGAGTGCAATCTTAACCAAGTCTCTTCACTGCCCTGTGCCTCAGTTTCCCCACTTGTGAAATGGAGATGATAATACTGAGCTACCTTTGTAAAGCAATAAGATCAAGCACTTGCTTCAGTTATAAGAATGCTAAGTATTACTAGTGCATTCAAATGAGATTAGTCTGGTTTCACTGTCCAAGCTGAGTGAAATGGAAAACATTAAAGGGATCACTCTTTAGACTCAAAACACATGGTGTGTCAAAATGAAGGTTTTATAAAGGCTAAGATCAAGAGATGTGTTTCCATTAATAATTATTATAAATTACTGAATTAAAAAAAGTATTTTATCGTGTATGCGCCTAAGGAGCCCAAACAGGGATTAGCTCCCAGGCACTGTACAAATACACAGACAATCCCTGCCCCAGAAAGCTCACAATCTCGGATCTCTGATTCCAATGTAAACGTTCTCCCACTGTGTCTGCAACCCAACCAGAGCAGCCTCATGCCAATTCCGGAGAACTAGACAGTGAAACCAACTAAACTATTTTCCTTCTGCAAGCTAAAAATAGTGCAAGAGGATAAACAACACCAATGGTGAAAAATACATTCAAGATTTTAGACTCTTTCCATTTTAGGAATGGAAAGTAATGTGTTAAAACACAACACAACATGAATAAAGTTTTTTAAGATGTATTCTGAGGTCAGTGCCCTGTCATCCACAACAAAACTCACCTTTGCAGAAGATCTCTGCAAAGTGATAATTGTTATTCCATTGCAAGTGCATGTGTTTCATTTCTTCTGAATAACAGCTACTGAATAATTTGATACAGTATAACTCTCCCTTGGATTTCCCTGACCTTGGAGTCTCAGTTTTCCCTTCCTTGTGAATTCCCAGACAGAGAGAACAAACACACACACAACTTTAATTGAGGAGGCTCCAAAAGGAACAAGAAATTATTTCAAATTAAAATTGAAAACAGAAAATAAAGGGAGCTTAATGATTCAGTAGCAAAGCGTCTCTTGAGCACACACACATTGTTAGAAGAGAGACCCACATGAATAAAGAGTTGCGTTATTTTATGTGAAAGAAAACTGTAGTAGCAATATTAAAAATGCAGATTGTAATAGTGATGCTGCTTTTTTTACAGCAGCTTTAAACTGTGAAGGCTCAAAGCACATTACATTTCTCAATCCCTAGGTAAATTAGGAAAACCCATTTTACAGATAGTGACTCAGGCTGAAATCCTGCAAGCTATTCAATTCACTTGGACAGCGCCCCAATGAAGTGAACAGCATGAAGAATCGGAGCCTGAATGACTAGTCCAAAACAACACCCCAAGCCAGTAACAATACCAGAAGTAGAACCCAGAAATCCTCCTGACTCCAAGATCACTGCTCACATCATCTGCCCATAATCCAGGCACTGCAACAAAGGATTAGAAAAAGGCAAAGCTGAGGACTGTAAAATAACTATATTAGGAAGAGTACGGGGGGAGGGGTGTCCATGAGCAAAAAAAGTCACTAAAAAGGGGGTTTGGCAGTGTACAGTAAGGAGGCCAAGAGGCAAGAATGAGCCAAAAGATTAAGGGGCCCATAAATACCAGGGAAAAAAAGTTATGCACATAAAGCAAATGACAGCGTTATGTACTGGCAGAAAACATGTCATTTAATTTTGGCATAGAAAACACATGAGCTTTATTGAGGTCTCCATTACTAACTAGTCCAGTGTACTCTCATACACTTTTCCCCATTATCAATGGGTCAGTGCCTTCTGACAAGAATGCTGAAACCATAATGCACACAACACCCTGGTTTGGGGTAGGGGAAGGTGGGAAGCTTGGAAGTTGTGTGCTGCCAGGACTAGCAGAAAATCATTTAAATTAATGAACTTAAGAAGTCTACTAGCAGGCTGTGTTACATTCTTGTTGGTATAAAAGGTGTGGTGGAGAGCAATTAGTGACTCACAGAACAGCCTTAAACAGATGCTTTACAGATGCTCATTGAACATTTGCAGAGGTTTTTTGCAGGTCCCAGAAATGACCTTCAGTCTAAAAATACAAAGTCTGCCAACCTCAGTGTACCTAAGCTGTTCATGGTAGAAAACTGGGCATAGCGAGACAGTACTCCTGGGGTCCCTTCCTAGCTCTGCCACTGACATTATGTAGCCTTGGGTAAATCACTTTGCCTCTGTTTCTCCATCTGTAAAATGAGGATAAATACTTGCCCATGTTTATGCTTTAAGAGCTTTAGGTGAAAGGTGCCCTGTGATAATTTGCCTTCATCCACTTTATGCAAGGTTCCCAAGCCTTATACCAACCCCTTTGAAGTGAGTATGTGTTGACCTCGTTTTAGAGGTGAAGTGGTTTGCCCAAGGTCACACAGTTAGTAATAATACCTAGTGCTCAGATAGCTCTTTTCGCCCTAGATCATAAAGCACTTTTCAAAGGAAGTCAATATTCCCCCCATTTTAGAGATAGGGAAACTGAGGCACAAAGCAGAGACGTGACTTACCCAAGGTCACCCAGCAGGTCAATGGGAAACCCAGGAATAGAGGTCCTGTGCATTAACCACTAGATATTACTTCCTCTTAATATAAGTTTGATGTATTACTAGAGACATTAATATAAAACCTCATCAGTCACTTAGTGTTTTGTCAGTCTATTAAGACTGCGTGTTGCATGCAATATTCTGCTCCTTTCTCCCCCGGATTCACTGACCCTAACTCCACCACCTCATTACCATTTATCCCTGCTCTTTCTTTCCATTCATTTCTTAGGTAGTGAATATGTGAGTAAAATGGCTATCAGTTTCGCTTACTCAAACCTCTTACTTAAAAAGCTTCCCCACATCCCCTTTCACACTTGAGGATTACCAAATCCAAAAATAACAAGGAAAAACCAAATTAATTTAACATCTCCTCAGAGGTTAGGCCTCTATGCTTTATTTTAACACAAATAATAGGACTGAACCAACTAGACTGAGGGAGGCAAGCACTGGAAAGCAGGCCAGAGGGACATCTATGAATGATCTTTCATTCCTTCCATTTCACCTTCTCTGAGGGCAGCAGTGATGCCCAGAGAAACTCATTAACTTTCCATTCACTCCCACTAAATCGTTTCTAACCTGCCAACCAACCCTATGCCACAGGAAGACACACATACAGAGAGAGAGAGAGAGAGAGAGAGAGAGCGCACGTGCAAGAAAGAGGAGGGGTGGTAGGATGAAAGGGAAAGGCTGAAAAGGAAACAGTGATATCAGCCCCAGAATCTATCCTTTTGCCAATATATGGGAGGGTGAGGAGAAAATGTGCTGGAAAGGCAGGGTAATGGGAAAAGGAGGGGACCAGGACAGAGGTAGCATCCCCTCTCATCTGAACAGAATTTATTCCTGAGCCAGTGGCAGAATCACTTATGGGACAGGAGCACTTTGGTGAGGCAATCACAGCAGGAGGGAGGCTGGAAGGCCCTCTTACCTATGTAGGGGTGTCAATACCAAGCCGCAAGGAATGAACAGGGAGAAAAGGAGAGAAATGGGGCAGGGTAGGAAGCATGTAGGAGAAGAGGAACAAGACAAGGAAAAACAAGATAGCTGGGAGACGATGGCGACTCTCCCTTTACCTGGTCAGGTGCTTCAGAACGTGCTCCTGTCACAGGCTCCCCTCCTACCTGAGGGCAGCGACTGCTGGAGATGGGGGTGAAGGAGGGGCTAGGGGTAAATTGGAGGGGAGACAGGTGAAAAGCACTCACCACTCCACTTGCTCCCAAGGAGGGGAGCTTTCCCCCCTTTCCTATTACTCCTAGTGGAGGGCAGCCAGACCCCGCACTTCTCTGGGGCTGTGTGCCGGAGCAGGGGTGGGAGATCGGCTATGGCAGGGGTCAGCAACCTTTCAGGAGTGGTGTGCCGAGTCTTCATTTATTCACTCTAATTTAAGGTTTTACGTGCCAGTAATACATTTTAACATTTTTAAGAAAGTCTCTTTCTATGAGTCTATAATATATAACTAAACTATTGTTGTATATAAAGTAAATACGTTTTTAAAAATGTTTAAGAAGCTTCATTTAAAATTAAATTAAAATGCAGAGACCCCAGACCAGTGACCAGGACCCAGGCAGTGAGTGCCACTGAAAATCAGCTCACTTGCCACCTTCGGCACCCGTGCCATAGGTTGCCTAGCCTTGGGCTTTGGGCAAAGAGGCCCAGGAGAGACGGGTGGGGGGTGGTGTCCCCCTCAATGAGGGAGGGGGGGGGGAAGAGGAGCACTGCGGGGCGGGGTCTCGGGGTGTGTGAAGGGTCCTCGGGGGAGCGAGCTGGGAGGCACCCCCTAAATGTGGGCAAGGTGAGGGGGGGCAGGGCCCCAGGGGGCAGGGCTGGGGCGGGAACGCGGGGGGGGGGCAGGCAGGGTCCCCGCGGTGTGCGGGGGGGGGGGCAGGCGGGATCCCCTCGCTGGGCGAAGGCAGGTCGGTGTCTCACCTGGACAGGTGTTTCAGGATCTGCTTCTTGATGATGCCGGCCATACCGGGTCCGGACGGGGGCGGCTCCTCACGCTCGGCGCCGCGGGGGGGCTCAGCCCCTCAGCCGTTGCCGCCCGCTGAGCCGGCTCCTGCCATCTCCCTGACAGTCCTCCCCCGACTCCGCCAGCATCCCGGCTAGCACCGCGGCGCCCAGCTGAGCGCCGTCTCTAGCCGCCGCCTACCAGCGAGAGGGCAGGGGAGGGCACAGCCAAGCAGCAGCGCCCTCTGCCGGTCCGAGGGGGCGAGCCCAGCTGAGTTTGCCCCTCTCCCAGCCAGTGACCACCGCCCCACCCCGCACTGACACCCATAAGGACCGTCCCCCACCCTGCAGCGTGCACCTAGGACTACCTCAGGACCAACCCTATGTGGCAGCACCCACCACCAAGCTACCTTGATCCCCCCACAGGTGGCCCACTACCCATTGCCCCCAGGTGTGTGTGTGTGTGGGGGGGGGCATAGCTCAAATCCTCACCCCTGCCAGGGTCTCATCAACTGCACTGTCCCCCGGCTCCAGCCCACCCATTACACTGCCCAACAAAAGCATGCTGCCCCTCCTACACCCTTAAGACTGTGACCCACCGTCTGAGGCATCTACACACTTACCCTGTCTTGTCCAGACATCTGAACAGAGCCTTTTCCAAAGCATGGAAGATGAAGAATGATTTCCCCCTATGCTTTCCCTAGGGGGAAACTGTGTATGTTGCAATAATACTGTCATGGCCACATGGTGAGGTACTGTCACAGTTAGGCTAGTCCATATTAAGAAGTTTTGCTAAGATAGCATTGTGAGTTGGGCGGTGATTCCTCCCTAGCAATATTTCTTTATCAGCAAAAGCCCTAACGTACACATAGTTATACTGGACAAACCAAAAAATGGGGTGTGTGCACGCTTTTTTGGCAGCACAGCTTACTTATTTAGGGAAACAAGCAAGCACACTTTTTCAGGTATAAGCTGAATCTACACTTGAAGAGTTTGCCATCTCATTTACTCTCCACCCCATATCTATATACATCACACAGACATAAGTTTGGCTACACAGAGAGCAAGCAGCAGGGTTTTTTTTGCCAAAAGCCTAGCACTAGACTAGCAGGAACATCACTGGTGAAGTAGCAGAACAGCAGCTTGCATGGTTTTGGATTCTCCACTCTGACAGGATTAGAGCATGAACATTAGGGGAGCTACATTTACTTCTGTAAAAAAGCAGAGAGGATTCCATGAGCTCTATGCTATAAAGAAATGTCCTACCTCAGTTGCTTCCTAGTCCCTGCCTTTGTCTCAATTACAGCATTTATCACTCATGTTTTTGGACCAATCTCAGATTCTTATTGGCAGAAAATCTTCCACTTAGTCTCACACCTCCTCTCTACCCAGCTCATTTCCAGAGACATTTTCAGGCAAGCAAATATTTTAACTCTAAAAGGGACATGGGTCAAGTTAAAAAAATAAATGTTTAACAAATAACTTCACCTGTTACTTCAGGCAAGACTGAAATGGTAAAAAAATGTTTTATTTAATTTCTCCCTTGATGCTTTTTTACTTCTGGATTCCACTCAAATTGGACAGTGAAAATAGATTTGTCAGTTTCATTTTGCAGTTCCATACACCCATACAAAAAACTACAACAGATGGATTCTAAATACAAGACGACAATGTGATGTTGTGTGTGTGTGTTCTGTTTTAAGTTATTCAGTGAAATGTTGCAACAACAACAAAGTAATGGGAATGATTCTATTGCTCCTTCAGTTTACAAGCCCTGTGTCTTATGCCATATTTCAGTCTCTTAACACCCAGTCTCTTAACACCCAATTGTCCTACCCTGGACAAGAAACTCTTCTTCTTTACTGACTATACTCTACTTTGGGAGATGGTTGTAATCTTAGGGGGAGAAAAAAAGTCTCAATATAACCACAAAAAAATCCATTTGAGTTGGCAGATTTGTGTTGGAGAAAATAATTGACTGACTTTAACATATGGTTGGACATATTCAACCCTTTGCAACCACAGATCAAAACTAGGCAGATTTCAAGCCAGCCCCTTATCTTTCCAAGGTAGATACACATACAACAGAGTTTGACACTGTTTACTCTTTGTGTCTGTTTCCTACAAACCTTTAGAAACCAAGGCTTTGCTGTAAAAAGACAAGATCTCCTGATATTATAGGTAAGAGGGTTTTCCTTTTGTTCCTAACTAAGGTCTCGTCTTCCCCTATCACTGTGCTGCAATAAAGATGGTCATGCTACTGCCTGAGGTGGATGTTTGCCCAGGATTTAGGACAGGCTAAGTAATGGAAAAGCTGATCTAGGATTCATTTGATAAAGAATAAAGAACAGGAATATAATTAATGCCAGTTTTGTTGGAAGAGATTACAAATTTGGTTGATAAAAGGTAATTGCATAGGTGTGATAACACTTTTATAAAGCATTGGACTTAGTACCACATGACATTCCAATTCAATAGTTAGCACTATACCATGTCAATAAAGCATATGTTAAATTGAATCAGAACTGGCTAACTAACTGATCTCAATATGTAGTCAATGAGGAATCACCACAGAGTTGTTTCCAGTGGGTTCCTCAGGGATCAGTACTAGGCCTGACACCATTTAACATTTTCATCAACCATCTGGAAGTCAATATAAAATCAGTGCTGATAACACAAAGACTGGCCCAGTGGTAAATAATAATGAGGACAGGACAGCCCTACAGAGCAATCTGTATCATTTAGTAAGCTGGGCTATTCAACAGAATGTTTATTACAGCCAGATGTAAAGTAACATCTAGGAACAACAAATGCAGGCCACACTACAGAATGGGGGAGCAGATCCTGGAAAGCAGTGACTCTGAAAAGGATTATCAGGTCATAGTGCAGAAGTAACTCAGCACAAGCTCTCAGTGCAATGCTGTGCCAAGAAGGGCTAAAGCCTTCCTCAGATGTATCAATTGGGGAATATCAAATATGAGTAAGGAGGTGATTTTACCTCTGTACACACCACTGAAAGACCAATACTGGAATAATGCCTCCGGTTCTGGTGTCCACATTTTTTAAAACAGATGCTGAAAAACTGGAGACGGTGAAGAAGAGAGCTACAAACATTATTTGGGGGCTAAAGAAAATGTCTTACAGTGAGAGACTTAAACAGCTCAGTCCATTTAACTTATTAAAAAGATTGAAAGGTGACTTGATTAGAGCATGCAAGTACTTTCACAGGGAGAAAATAGCAGATACTAAAAGGCTCTTTAATCTAACGGAGAAAGACATAACAAGAACCACTATCTGGAAGCTGAAGCCAGACAAATTCAAATTAGACAATTTTTTTTAAACAGTAATCGTGATTAAGCATTGAACAACCTACCGAGGCAAGTGGTGGATTCTCCATTTCTTGGTGTCATCAAATCAAGACTGGATAGCTTTATGAAAATCCGCTTTAGCCAAATAAAGAACACAAGTTATTGGGTTCAAAACTGGGTGCAAAGTAATGGCCTGTGACATACAGGTCAGACTATGAACTAGTGGTGCCTTCTGGCCTTAAACTTGAGAAACAGCTACATACGTTGCCTAAGATAGATCCTTCAGGATAAGAAGTGCTATAGAATGATTAACAATTGAACACCAATAATACTTAACACCCCACAAAGCCCTGCGGATACTTCATGTGCAAATTCAGTGCTAAGGACCTTGTGTTTCTCAAAACATCCCAAGAGTGATTTTTAGATAGCTTTGATTCTCAAAATTTCAACATTTCAACCCTACTCTTGGAACAAGCAGCTCAGTGTTTAAAAACTGACTCCTTTTCTCAGCTACACAATACACCCAGCAGTGATAGCCACTACGCTTGTACCTGTTTGAGCAAAGGACTATGGCTATGACTATAGCATCCCACAAACCCTTATACTGCCTTGCCCCTTAAGTAACAAACCACCACCACAGCATTTCAAATAAGTAACTTGGCTGACCAAATATTTACATTCTACAAAAAGTAACTCCCACCACCACCTGATTAGACACAGCAAGTACAATCCAGGAGACACTGAACATAGAAATAATTTTCTACCCAATATTAGAGCCAAAATATACAGAGCTACTCTGCTTGTATGTGGTGTGAAATTGTCTTAGTGCAATGCAGATGTGGATCTCCAATAAAGCATGGCACTTCCAAAAACAAGACCCCATTATTACAGCTAAGTGGCCCCGGGCCTGGTGCAACTTTTTTTTAAATCTGAAAAGTGAAACTAAAGTTGATAACAGTTGCTAGTCTGACAGCACTGATGACTTAAATACTGTCTATTTACATTATAGGTACAGCACAAGCAAAGGCAAGTATTCCCCTACACACGAGAGTTACTTTACTGCAATAAATAACACTAGAGCAATGTGTCCCTGGGGCTATAGCAGAGAATTGCTACAGTTTCTCTGAGGAAGGGCCAGCACATTATGAAATACATCATATTTGGCAGCAGCCCAGGGTTTTATTGAATGTTGCAGGGATACCACTGCAGTCCTTTCAGACATTGTATTTTTTATTAAAAATAAGCCTGCATTTATAGTTTTATAAAAGTGTTTCATACTGCGGGGAACACATCACAGTGTATCAGAACAGGGGGAAAAAATTATCAAAAAGGGATAGAGGGATGTTGCAATGGAAATCTCAGAGAAGAAAGCACAAAAGACAAATGTATCACAAGGCTATAGATGAAATGGGGTTAGTGGGGGGGATCCACATATCAGGTTTCTCATTCTACTGGAGACCGCAACACACACACATAGGAAAGCACATCCAATTCTCTGTATCTAAACCAGCATCAACATTTTATTGTTACATTTCAAAAGCAAATGGTGCAAAAAACAGTTACAATGCATCAGCCCAGTGCTCCCTAGATCAGACCTTCTGCAGTTTGAAGGGGCAGCAGGTCTTGTCATCACACCGTTTTGATATAAAATCCTGGAGATGCAGCACCATGATGTTCTGGTGAAGAAGAACATAAAACAGAAACAAAGGAAAGTGTAGCTCCACTTCTATTTCTATCTTTCTGGACGGGTCATCCCTGGCCTCGTTGGCACCATCATTGGCCTGGAGGGAGGTCTCATCATTGGAGGCCCTGGCATCATTGGCATGTGTCCTCCCATGGGCGGCCTCATCCCTGGAGCTACAACAAGGCAGAAAAATAGAAAGCATCAGAATAGGCCGATTAGGCATCAGTACAAAACAGTTTGAAAGAGCTTGAACTTAGAATATAGATATTTCTCAGCGGAGTGACTAAGTTTAGAAAGAATAAAACGATTGATCTGCAAGTCTTCTGGATACAGGGAATAAGTCTTCCTGAGAGAGAGTTTAGTGATTATAGGACTAGGAGCCAGGGTTATGTTTCTAATTTTGACATAATCATTATCTTATAGGTGGATAAACTATAACATAATTACGTCACAGAAAGGTCAGGAAATTAATGTTTAGAAAGTGCTTTGAGATCCTCTGATGGAATGTGCTATAGAATGGCCAAATAACATACTTCTTGTCTCTTTGCCTGACAGCATTATCAAAAAGGAAAGCTTGAATCATTACAAACACTAGATCAGGGATGGACAAACTACGGCCCATGGGTTGGATCCAACCCCTCAGGGCTTTGGATCCGGCCTGCAGGATTGCCCCCATGGCACCATGGGCCCCACGCTGCTCTCAGCAGCGGCCGGCCCAACGTCCCTGCAAACCCCGGCTCCTTGCCTCCAGGCACCGCCCCCCACAGCTCCCATTGGCTGGGAACAGGGAACCACGGCCAATGGAGCTTCGGGGGAGGTACCTGGAGGTGGGGCAAGGGCAGCACATGCGGAGCCCTCTGACATCCCCCCTCCTCCACCCCAGGCCGCAGCGCTTCCTGGAGCGGCTTGGGGCCAGGGATAGGGCAGGCATGCAGGGAGCCTGCCCTGGCCCTGGTGTATGCCGCTGCCACCCCGGAGCCTGAACCCCTCCTGCACCCTGACCCCCAACTCCCTGCCCTAAGCCCCCTGCCTGCACCACACACCCCTCCTGCACCCCAAGTCCCTGCCCTCAGCCCCCCATACACCTCGCACCCTTCCTCTGCCCCAATCCCTTGCCCTTAGTCCCTTCCTGCACACTGCACCCCCTCCCACACCCTGTACCCCAACCCACTGCCCTGCATACAATTTCCCCAACCAGATGTGGTCCTCGGCCCAAAAAGTTTGCCCACGCCTGCACTAGATCATGTTGAATCAATTATTCAAGTGTTCTCAGAAGACTGGCCATTTACACCTCTCACAAGGACAATGCCGGTTAGTCTGAGATGTAAAGTCCACTCTTTATGCCCCTTATTGAGAGCTGCTTCTCTACTACTGAGAAGAGCATCATAAAGGACACTGCACCACTGCTGATGTGTAGCTTTATTCCTTGGATCCTACTGTAGAAATACTCACTGAACCCCAGACATGCTGTATGACAACAAGCCTTCCTGTGCCAATATCATCAGTACAGGGATGGAACATAATATCCTTTTGATTTTTCCTTTACCAATTTCTTTAATAATTCTTGTAAAACACTTAATATTTCTGGGATTACATTCCTTGGCAACACCCCAAAAGATTTCAAATTCTACAAAACTTCACATAATACACTGCAATCTCTACTTATCACTAAAATATATCTACCCTGGTACAGACACTACTTAACAGTGCATGCAATTTAACACTACACAAATTTAGTATATTAAGTTAACAATTAGGACTGTCAATTAATTGCAGTTAAATCAAGTGATTAACCCAAAACAAAGTAACTCAAGTAAAAAAATTAATCATGATTAATTGCAGTTTTAATCACACTGGCAAGCAGTAATAGAATACAAATTTAAATTAGTTATAAATATTTTTGGATGTTTTTCTACATTTTCAAATACACTGATTTCAATTACAACACAACAAAGTGTACAGGGCTCACTTTATATTGTTATTTTTATTACAAATATTTGCACTAAAGAAAAAATAGTATGAGGTGCATTAAAAAAATACAAGTATTGTAGTGCAATCTCTTTATCATGAAAGTGCAACTTACCAATGTAGAATTTTTTTTACATTAATTGCATTCAAAGATAAAACCATGTAAAACTTTAGAGCCTACAAGTCCACTCAGTCCTAATTCTTCTTCAGACAAATGCTAAGGAAAAACAAGTTTGTTTACATTTACGGGAGATAATGCTGCAGCTACTTATTTACAATGTCACCTGAAAGTGAGAACAGGCATTCACATGACACTGTTGTAGCCAGCACTGCAAAGTATTTAGGTGCCAGATATGCTAAACATTTGTATGCACCTTCATGCTTTGACTTGTAAATTGCACTGCTTTGTTTAATTTTTACAGTGCAAATATCTGTAATAAAAATAATAATATAAAGTGAGAACTCTACACTCTGTATGTGTTGTAACTGAATTCAATAAATTTGAAAACAGAAAAATATTTAAATATATTATAAATTTAAATTGGTGTTCTATTATTGTTTAACAGTGTGATTGAAACTGCGATTAATCTCGATTAATTTTTTTTAATCTGGTGATTAATTTTTTTAATTGTTTTGACAATCCTATTAACAATACTGTTTAAAATAGTTTAAAGATCTGGAACAAATAGGATATGGGGTACCAGGCAAACTGTATCCAAATTTTACTGCAGGGAAAATTATGGAGATAATGAAATTATCAGCCAAAATTTGACCTCAACACAAGGATTATCAGATACACCTCTACCCCGAAATAGAGCAACCCGATATAACACGAATTTGGATATAACGTGGTAAAGCAGCGCTCCAGGGGAGTGGGGCTGCGCGCTCTGGCGGATCAAAGCAAGTTCGATATAACGCAGTTTCATCTATAACACGGTAAGATTTTTTGGCTCCCGAGGACAGCGTTATATCGGGGTAGAGGTGTATTCTTGTCACTAATGCCACTTTAATAACCAAAAGCTAAGGACATCAGTTTTACCACTCATCTGAAAGACAGCATTCTCTAACACCACGCAGAGGCCAGTGGATCAGTACAGACTCTGAGCGCAAAGGATCACCTACTGAAACACTACCACAACCTGAAGACTTTGGCCGTTTCCCCATTCAACTACTGACCTAGCTCAACTGCTTAGCATACAAGAGCTGATTAGATTTCATCCTGAAGTTAAGTGGCCACAAGCTTGTGTGTATCAATAAATTTAACACTCAGGTACTCCAACTGCTTAGAGAGAATATTTTCCATTGAGTATCATTTACAGACCTTCACTTGTTTGTTAATATCTTGATTCACAGCCAACTGGAAACATCTCAATCACCCTGCTAATCTAAATGTGCATTACTCAATTATAAAAAAATAAAATGAACTAGAAACTACATGTTTCTGTAGGCTGGGACTTACCAGGACCAACTGGCATCATTCCTGGAGGAGGTGGGCCCATCATTGGCATCATTGGAGGTCCACCCATATGGGGAGCTGGCATCATACCTGGTCTTGGAGGACCAGCTGAAAGAACATGTATAAAAACTGATCTCACACACATCTAAATGAATGTATGTCTTGCTAGCAGATGCAAAAGTGATGTGGAATCCTAGTTTATAAAAACTTGTAAACTTCTACAGATCTTCAGTTTGTGTCTTATACATTCTCTTATGATAATATACAAACATCGCTTTTCAATTTTAGTTCACTTTTCAGCAGCCAAGAAATTAGTCAATCACCTGCTGCTGCACATCTAATAAAAATGACCTATCTGTCCTGCAACAGAGATAAGATCTTTAGCTAACAAGGAGCCATTTCCCAAATGGAATGCAGAGCATTTTAAATAGTTTCTCTTCTACTTCAAGAATATGAGTGGTGTGAGTGGCTTCATTAGAGATACAGTAAAAAAAAATCTAGCAAGCAAATGAAGGAACAGTTATTTTACAGCCTATTTCATTTAACACCACTATGCAAAATGTTAGAATGAAATTGCTAAAAAACCTCAAGATTATTCAAAGCTATTGGAGGACTCACAAAGAACTGCTTTACATTTTCATTATCAAGCTCAGGGAACATTCTGAGTTCACAAATTACTTCGTAATATTTTAAATCAGAGGACAGTTCCAGCAAAGTCCTATTGGAGAAAGCGAGCAGTAGCCAACAAATAGGTATACTGCTGGCATGTTAGTCACAACGCAAGAACTCAATATTCAAACTTACGCATATTGGGAGGAGGGGGGATCATGGCTCCCGCAGGAGGTGGAGCAGAAAAAGGAGTAGGTGGAATTTTGCCTTGTTGAAATGCAGCCGCTACATTAGGAAATAAGGGGAGACAGTGATTAATTTGTCAACAGATCTACTATAGCATTTGACAATGCGAGTTTCTCCCCCGCCTCGACTCTTTCCCAAAATATAATTATTTACATCATGCTGAAATCACACATGGTCAGAGCCTCCTGAAAGCTGCAGTACTGGCTGGACTCTTCAACATGTCCCAACCTGAATACTGCTTCTACTGAGGTGGAAGTACACACTGTATGTCTTTTGCTTTCCTAAAAAGATTTATAAATACCAATTATCTAAGTTAACGAAAACTAGAGCAGACTGTGAGGAACTTCACATAGTTAATTGAATGAGAAGTGGGATAGCACGTGAAATTCAATGCTGACAAATGTAAAGTAATTAACAGGAAAGAAAACATCAACTACTCATACACACTGTTGGCTTCTAAATTAACTTCAAATGGTCAGGGAAAAGACACGGGCATATCACTGCAGATAACTACATGAACACCTCTGGCCAATGTGCAGCGATGGTCAAAAATATCAGACAAAGGGCTACAAAGGATATAAAGAATGGAACAGAAAATACTGACAGTATTATGCCTCTTAAAATCAATTATAAACACCCATTTGGAATACTGTGTTCAGTTCTAGTGACCTTATCTCAAAATGGATATAGCTGAAAGAGATTGTTCAGAAACAGGCAATGAAAGGCATAGATACACTTCCATATGAGAGAAGACTGAAGAGACAGATTGTTTAGAGCAGAGACAAACGAGAGGAACATAACAGAAGTAGCAAAATTATTAATGGCATTGAGAAGTGAAATTTAGCACTTTTATTTACTCCCAAAATACAAAAACAAAAGGGACCATCAATGGCAACATATTTAAAAGTAATAAAAGGAAACACTTTTTTTTTTAATCCTCAATACACAATTAGCCCGTGGAATTCATTGCCATTTAATATATAAATGAGGCCAAGAGACCAGTATGTTTCAAAAGCCAGATTCGACAGTTACATAAGTAAACTTTTACAGTTACATTAGATAGGACAAAACACAGGAATATAAACCCTCATATTTAAGAGCACAAGCTAACCACTAACTGCATAAAATGCTCAAAACCATTAACTCCTGTTGCAATTAATGGGAGTAGAGGGTGCTAGGCAACTTGCAGGATTAAGTCCTTAGAAAGGCAACAATCATGGGGAACAATCAAATCCATATGAAAGATGAACCAAATAAATCCCTTCTATCCTAGGGCTTGTGCACACTTAGGATATGTCTACACTACGAAATTAGGTCGATTTTATATAAGTCAATTTTTTAGAATTCCATTTTATACAGGCTATTGCGTATGTCCACACTAAGCGCATTAAGTTGGCGGAGTGCGTCCTCACTACCCCGGCTAGCATCGACTTACAGAGCGGTGCACTGTGGGTAGCTATCCCACAGTTCCCGCAGTCTCCGCTGCCCATTGGAATTCTGGGTTAAGCTCCCAATGCCTGATGGGGCAAAAACTTTATCGCAGGTGGTTTTGAGTACATATCATCAGGCCCCACTCCCTCCCTCCTTCCATGAAAGCAACAGCAGACAATCGTTTCGCATCTTTTTTCTGGGACATCCGCCAGACCCACTCAGCCCGCTGCCTGCCTGGATGATCGGAACTCCAGGCAGGCAGTGGGCTGAGCGGGGCCGATGGACGGAGCCCCAGACCAGCAGCAGGCTGAGCGGCTCAGCCCGCTGCCAGTCTGGGGCTCCGTCTGCCGGCTCCTGCCAGCTGGGGTCCCGCTCAGCTGGCAGACCTTAGTGAGGTCGATCAAGGGTGCCTGGACAGACATGGCTCCTCCTCTTAGAGCACCAAATGGGAGTGACTCCAGGTCATTCTCTTCTTTAAGTTTCATCTCATGGAGATTGAGTCCTGCCTGGAATATCATGCGAGCTGGAGGCTTCTGCCTCAAGCTGCTCTCCCAGCTGGCATTACCACGCGATAGCACCTACCCCGGCCTGCCCCTTGCTCCCATGGCTCATGAAGCCTGGACAGTAGTAAGGAGCAGTTCAACTTGTGGAATGACAAATCCAGAACAAAGGTTTGCACTCTATGGGCCACATTAAGATTATTTCAGAGTCCTAGATAGCATTTAGTCTCTATAAAAGGCTTCATGAAAACTTTCCCCCGCCCCTAACAAAAATGTTAATTTATCAGAGCAGCTGAAAGGGTAAGGAACCCGGGACTATAACTTAGAGAGAGCTTCCATATTATTTAACTCATAATTGATATAATTCCAAGTAAAATTTCACAGAGTGGTCTATTCTAAGACTAAAAATGCAGGAGGTTAGTCAGAAAAAGGAACAGTGACCTGTTTCTGCCCAGTTTCGAACCGGAGATGTTTCGTGTGTTAGGTGAATGTGATCACCACTACACTAAGGGGCTTTTGTGTGTTAGGTGAACACGATAACCACTACACTAGGGGCGTCTCTCTTTTTGCCACAGACTTTGCTGAATGCACAGGAATGTTTTCTCTAGCTACAGAAGCTACCTAATGCAATGTCTATATCTATGGCCTTCCTGCTTACAAAGCGGTCATAACCCCGCCCGAGGCTGACACAGCGGGGAGTGCATGTGACACAGCGACCTGGCTTGGGCAGGATCGCTAGCCAGGCATGGTACTTTTGCCATTAAGCAAACACAGCAATTCTTTCCTGGCCTCTGCCACTGAATGCCTCCATGCATTATGCTGTGCCCTATCAGTGCGGAAGGACTGCATGAGCTCGGAAAATACATCATCGCGAGTGCGTTTTTTTCGCCTTCTAATCTGCGATAACCTCAGGGACGAGATGATAGGGGGAGCGTAGAAACATTCTTGGGGGACTGCATGGTCATCTGTGCTGCTGAGTTCGCCACGCTGGCCAAACAGGAAATGAAACTCAAAAGTTCCCAGGGCTTTTCCTGTGTACCTGGCTAGTGCATCTGAGTTCAAAGTGCTGTCCAGAGTGGTCACAATGGAGCACTCTGGGATAGCTCCTGGAAACCAATACCATCGAATTGCATCCACACTACCCCAAATTTGACCCGGCAATTTCGATTTCAGTGCTAATCCCCTCGTCAGGGAGGAGTACAGAAATCGATTTTAAGAGCCCTTTGAGTTGACAAAAATGGCTTCGTTGTGTGGATGGGTGCAGGGTTAAATTGATCTAATGCTACTAAATTTGACCTAAACTCGTAGTGTAGACCAGGGCTTACAGTTCTGCAGTGGCACAGCTGCACCGCGGTAGTGATTAGTGAAAATGCTACCTACGGGAGAGCTTCTTCGGTCAGCATAGGTACTCCACCTCCTCGAGAAGCAGTAGCTATGTTGATGGAAGAAGCCCTCCCATCAACATAGTTGCATTGACCTAACACTGGTGTAGACAGTGCTATGTCGCTCAGGGGTGTGGATTTTCCACACCGCTAAGCTATGTAGTTATACTGACTTAAGTTGGTAGCATAGACCAAGCCCTAGAGAAAGGGAACAGTGTCTTGGCTCTCCCACAATACGGAGCTCAAAAGATGTCCTTCAGATCTGCAGCAAAAGGACTATTAGAAGTCGCTGATATAGGAAGCTGTTTCACAATAAGGGGTTGGGACTTGGTAATTTAGGATAATAGGCCATTAGCTTTCAAAAGGGATCTCCAATGACGTAGGTGGAGAGTCATGCGTAAAAACCTGAGCTGAAGATGACCCTTAAACTAAGGGCCTACTAATGCGGCCACCCCTCATGTGAAACCCCATCAATAACAAGGTTCTATATTACTTTCCTGTTCAGACCCACAGGTCAGGACCTTCAATATTATAATTTATATCTATCCAATGCAACAGGAAAGAGGTAGGAGGGAACCTTTTAAGTGAAATGATCTAGATCATGGGGTGATTTTTCTTACTTGTTTTATCAATCAGGCTCTGAGCTTGTTCTTCCATCCATTTCTGATAGTAATCTTTCACATTCTCTTTGTGTTTCCGACCACTGCAGTGAGTCTTTCTCACAGATGGCTGCAAAATGAAGAGATGTTGTTGTCCATGCACTAAGCACACATGAGCCAAAGATTTATTTCAAGTTTATATAAAACCACCACAACTTGCAGTCAAGAAACACACACATAGGTTGAGTGGCATACACCAGTGGTTCTCAACCTTTCCAGACTACTGTACCCCTTTCAGGAGTCTGATTTGTCTTGTGTACCCACAAATTTCACCTAACTTAAAAGTCACATGCTTACAAAAATCAGACATAAAAATACAAAAAGGTGTCACAGCACACTATCTGGGCCTGAAGCTTCAGCAGGAGTATGACTGAAGCCCGAAGCCCCAGCAAGTGCGCCCCAGCTCTCGAACTTCTGAAGATTGTCATATGTGGCTCGGAGGGTCAGTAAGTTTGGCCACCTCGGTATAGTATATAAAGCAGCATAAACAAGTCATTGTCTGCATTTAATTTTAGTTTGTACTGACGTCACTAGTGCTTTTATTATTGTTAAATGTGACAAATATCTAGAAGAGTTGATGTACCCATGGAAGACCTCTGTGTACCCCTGGTTGAGAACCATTGGCATATACAGTCAAATGACCGATACAGTCCAATATCTGTGTTTGGAAGCTACAGATCTCTACATCTAGTTTAATTTTTTATAAGTTTGTTTCCCATTGATGTGAACAAATGTAGTTGTCCCCAATATGCTCATTGTGACACCAACTGGATATATTAACTTGCATGATACTAGCAAATCTATAAGGACCCATGAAACATCATATGAGAGGTACAGCTTATATGGAGAAACAGATCTTACATAAAATTTACAATTTAATATTTTGAGGAGGTTTCATTTTGGTAAGGAAATGTTCTTTTCAAACCTGGTATCTTCATTTTAATAGAAGGAAAGATGTTTGACTTATCATCCAGTTCCAAAATAGAATTTAGATTAAATCTATTGTTTCTGAGAGGGAACGATAAATGTTCAAACTTTTTTATGTTACTGTTGGATGAATGCTGACAGACATTTGAGAGGGTAATAGCTGTCCCCAAATCAATACTGTCACACCACTTCACGTTGGGCCAGACCCCTCTTCTTTTCACAGGTATTCTTCCTTTTAAATAATCAAACCTGCTAAAACTGTACCATTCAGTCTCAAGGATAATGGTGTCTCTCCTCTCCAAGCTACAATGTTATGTTTAAGAAAATCTCTCAGATATATTATCCCTAAAGTAATATATATTTATGTAACAATGTACCCAGTACTATCTTTTCAAAGCAAAAATTGACCTCTAACTGGATACTCGAAAAGTATGAATACAAAGAGTTTGGTACTTACAGAGTCATGGGTGAGGTATGTGTCACAATAGTCACAATAAAACCTGGAGAAAAGAAAACAAACTGTTTTAGAAGCTGGGGGAATTATTACTTATGTCCAATATTTAAGATCTGTACAAGATTAAAAATATACATTTTCAGTTAGAACCTGTTATTTCTAGAAGTCAATCAATAGTCATTTACTTTGACAGGAAAAAACCTGAACCTTTTAGTTTTATCTTCACTTAACCCCAATATTTTTCTGTCTCAAATCTAAAAAATTCATTGGGGCCCCAATCTGACAAGGAGACCTGTATGGGCAGACCCTTCTGCTCATAGAATCATAGGACTTGAAGGGACCTCGAGAGGTCATCTAGTCCAGTCCCCTGCACTCACGGCAGGACTAAATAATATCTAGACCATTCCTGACAGGTGTTTGTCTAAACTGCCCTGAAAAATCTCCAATGATGGAGATTCCACAATCTCCCTAGGCAATTTGTTTCAGTGCTTAACCAACCTGACAGTTAGGAAGTTTTTCCTTATGTCCAACCTAAACCTCCCTTGCTACAATTTAAGCCCATTGCTTCTTGTCTTATCCTCAGAGGTTAACAATTCTTCTCCCTCCTCCTTGTAACAACCTTTCATGTACTTGAAAATGGTTATCATGTCCCCTCTCAGTCTTCTCTTTTCCAGAATAAGCAAACCCAATTTTTTCAATCTTCCCTCACAGGTCATGTTTTCTAGACCTTTAATCTTTTTCTTTTTTTCTCTCTTTTTTTTTTTTTTTTTTTGCTCTTCTCTGGACTGTCTCCAATTTGTCCACATATTTCCTGAAATGTGGCACCCAGAACTGGACACAACGCTCCAGCTGAGGCCTAATCAGCACAGAGTAGAGAGAACGCATTACTTCTCGTGTCTTGCTTACACCACTCGTGCTAATGCTTCCCAAAATTACGTTCGCTTTTTTTGCAGGGTTACTCTGTTGACTCATATTTAGCTTATGGTCCACTATGACCCCCAGATCCCTTTCCACAGTACTTCTTCCTATGCAGTCATTTCCCATTTTGTATGTGTCCAACTGATTGTTCCTTCCTAAGTGGAGTACTTCGCATTTGTTCTTACTGAATTTCATCCTATTTACATCAGACTATTTCTCCAGTTTGTCCAGATCATTTTGAATTTTAATCCTACCCTCCAAAGCACGTGCACCCCCTCCCAGCTTGGTATCATCCACAAACTTAAGAAGTGTACTCTCTATACCATTCTCTACATCACTGATGAAGATATTGAACAGAACTGGACCCAGACCTGACCCCTGCGTGACCCCACTCGTTATGCCCTTCCAGCACGCAGAATTCCACTGGTGTCGCGGGCCTCCTTTTTCAGGACTGGGGCTGTAACTAGTTTGCTTTGTACAGTTCTACCCTCCTCCCCACTCCCTCGCTGCCCCCTACCCCAGAGACACCCCCCCGTCCCCCATCACTAAGCCAATGCCCCCCTCAACGGCCACAGCCCCTCCCCGTCTCTCGCCGCTCCGGGCCCAGCCCTCACCTCCCTGCTCCCCCAGGGGGCCCCCGCAGCTCCCGGAGTCGGGGCAGCAGCAGACTCTGAAGGCCCGGGGGGGGGTGACTGAGCGGGGGGGGGGGAGTCCCCAGGCACCTCCCCACCACCCCGCGGGGGCCCCGGCCCAGGCTCACTCACTTGGGCATGTTGCTCCGGGGCCCAGGCGCCGTTAGCAGGAAGTGAGACAATCGCTACGCGACTGCTTCCCGCCTTCTGAGCGCTTTGGCTTAACCCTCCCTCGGCACCCGTAGTAGAGCCTGCAACGCTCTACTACTATCTCAACGCTCACGGGCGCATTGCAGGCCGGGACTTGTAGTTTTTCTCCCGTCCCAGCCGCCGATGGTGCCTCGCGAGGGTCAAACGCAATCCTCTCTCAGCGATTCGCTTTTCCGTGCGGAAAGTGACTCTCAGACTGCGTGGAGAGGAGCAGGGCCGCCCAGAGGGAGGGAGTGGGGGGGGGGGGGCAAGAGGAGCAATTTGCCCCAGGCCCCGAGCCCCACAGGGGCCCCCACCAGAGTTTTTCGGGGGCCCTGGAGCGGGGTCCCTCACTCGCTCCGGGGGGCCCGGAAAACTCTTGCAGGGCCGGGCGCAGGAGCTTCTTCGCTCCCAGTCTTCGCCGGCGGTGGGGGGTCCTTCCGCCCCGGAGCGGAAGGACCCCCCACTGGCGAATTACCGCCAAAGACAGAGTGGGACCCTCCGCCGAGTTCAGCTCGGTCTTCGGCGGTAATTCGGCGGCGGGGGGCCCTTCCCTTCCGGGACCCGCCGCCAAAGTGCCCCGAAGACCCGCAGCGGGGGCCCCCCTCCGCCGAATTACCGCCGAAGACCGGGCTGCACTTCGGCGGCGGGTCCGGCTTCGGCAGTAATTCGGCGGCGGGGGGGCCCACCGCAGGTCTTCGGGGCACTTCGGCAGCGGGTCCCGGAACGGAAGGGCCCCCCGCCACCTAAGACCCCGGGCCCCCGGAATCCTCTGGGCGGCCCTGGAGAGGAGGGACAGCGTGTCTCTGGGATAAACATCCCCACATTGCCCCGCTGCTACCCTGTCTATACTGCCCCCATACTGTTCCTTCAAAATTCCCCTTCTCTTAAGCTACCCCATGCTGCTCCCTCTAGATCAGTGGCTTTCAACCTTTCCAGACATTCAGGATTTGTCTTGTGTAGCCCCAGTTTCACCTCACTTAAAAACTACTTGTTTACAAACTCAGACATAAAAATACAAGTGTCATAGCCACTAGTACTGAAAAATGGCTGACTTTTTCATTTTTACTATATAATCATAAAATAAATCAATTGGAATATAAATATTGTACTTACATTTCAGTGTTTAGTATCAGCAAAGAATCCTGTGGCACCTTATAGACTAACAGACGTTTTGCAGCATGAGCTTTCGTGGGTGAATACCCACTTCTTCGGATGCAAGCAGTGGGTATTGCACTGCTTGCATCCGAAGAAGTGGGTATTCACCCACGAAAGCTCATGCTGCAAAACGTCTGTTAGTCTATAAGGTGCCACAGGATTCTTTGCTGCTTCTACAGAACCAGAACCAGACTAACACGGCTACCCCTCTGATACTTGAGTGTTTAGTATATAGAGCAGTATAAACAAGTCATTGTTTGTATGAAATTTTAGTTTGTGTTGCCTTCACTAGTGCTTTGTATGTAGCCTGTTGTAAAACTAGGCAACTAGATGAGTTGATGAACCCTCTGGAAGACCTCTGCGTAGCCCCAGGGAGAAACAATGCTTTAAAGATTCATCTTTACATTTCAAAACTCCTAATTTGGCCTCAGTCAGCTTTGTCATCAGATAGACTATTAGAATATTAAATAATACAGTTGAAAGAATGCATCCCTGGTGTCCTCCTGATTCTACTGAAAACCAGTCTGTAATACAACCGTTGACCCTCACACAGATAAATGCACTGTGGTGCAGTTTGACACACTAAATCCTCAGGCACCCCATACTGATGTAGCATTATCTACAGTGCTGACTGATGTACTGAGTCAAAAGTGGCTGCAAAGTCTGTAAACACTAACTTCCTTTTATCTCACTAGCTGTTTTTCAATAACATTCAGCAGAGCATGGATTGTAGATTGACCTGTGAACAGGGCCGGCTCCAGGCACCAGCCGAGCAAGCTGGTGCTTGGGGCGACAGATTCCAAGGGGCGGCATTCCGTCCAAACCTTTTTTTTTTTGCGCTTCGCTGCTTCTGCTGCCCCTGCAGGTTTTTTTCTTTTGTTTGCTGCTCCTGCCACCCTGTAGGGGGCGGCGGCGCGGAGGAGGGGAGCTGCTGGTAGCGGAGCCAGGTCTGCAGCAAGCCCGGCACAGCAGCCGTGTCCTTCCCTGCCTGCCCACCGGAGCGGGGAGGAGCCCTCCCAGCAGGCAGCGCGGCGGGAGGGGCAGCATGGCGAGCACCCTGCTTAAGGAAGCCCTGGCCACCCGCTTCTCCCCCCCACCCCCCGCTAGCTGGGATGTGCACACCGCTGCCCGGGGTCTGCAGGGCTGGGAGTCCCCCTGCACCTGTGCTCCCGCCGCCCCGCAGGTATATTTCTTTTTGGTTTATTTGTTTTTTCTTCCCTTCGTTGTTCCGGCTGGCCAGCAGACAGGTTTGTTTCATGCCTCCTCCACTTCACTGCTCCGGCCGGCAGGTTTGTTTCACGCCCCCCCTCCTTTGTCGCTCCGACTGGCCGGCAGGTTTCCTGGAATTCCCCCCCACACCTTTGCTGCTCCAGCTGGGCGGCAGGTTGGTTCCCCCTGCCCCTTTGCTGCTCCAGCTGGCCGGCAGGTTGGTTTCCCGCCCCCCCTCCTTTGCTGCTCCAGTCATAATAATAGTAATGAATAATAAACCTCCAAGGCCTAGAAATACTGGTTTGGCATCCAGCGGGGTATAACCTGCCAACTCAACCAAATATGAAGGATACAGGCAAATTGATATATTATTATGAATGGTGTAAGAGGGGTAGTAAATGGGGCCACAGAAGAGCTTAGCTGGACTGGACGCTCCTCACCCGTGAGGGTGTATTGTGGGGGGGCGGACTAGGGCCGGTTCCGGCTTTTTTGCCACCCCAAGCAGCGAAGCAAAAAAAAAAAAGCAGCGTCTCTAAGAGGAAGAGAGGGACTGAGGGACCCGCCACCGGATTGCGGCCGAAGACCCGGACGTGCCACCTCTTTCCATTGGCGGCCCCAAGCACCTGCTTCCTTCGCTGGTGCCTGGAGCCAGCCCTGGGGCGGACAACCCTGGGATGATATCATGCAACTCTCCAAACAATCCAAGAAAATCAGAGATCATTGTTAATAAAAGAGTGAAATGGACTCGCAGTGGAAATTCACAAGTGATCCAGTATTGGATTTTGGCAAAACCTGGAGAGGCTGGAGGAAATGAATGCTTCAGCATTGGAAGGAGGGACATAACAACACACGGAGAAAGAAATTACCGAGCATGGACTTGCCAGATAACTAAGAGCTTTATTCCAAAGAGGAGAATTTATACTAATGCAGATTGAAAGCCTGAAAAGGAAGCTCAGTGGTGTTGATCCACATACAAATATATTGGTAGAAGCAATGATACAGGATACACAGCGGCCACAATTGTCCCAGACCAATTGGTGTAGGCAAACAGGTCAGACATAATTGCTGTAGGAAAGAAGACAAAACAAGACTATGTTGTGATCGTTCTCGGGGTACCCAGGAGTAGGACTCTGAGTCACCTTGTTACCCCACTTCCTCCAGCATGAGGGAGTCCTGCTTGTGATTAATTGGGTGTCAGCTCCCTGACACAACCAGCCTGTTAGCCACTCAAGTACTCTCCTCTGGGCTGTGCCAGCCCTTATTTTTCCTTGAAGGCTAACATTCGGTGCACCCCAGTTCCTGAGTGCATTTGAAGCATTCCCTCTTCTGTTCTGCCCCTTATCTACTGTATGCTCACAGAAATACCAGGTCTGCTATCCCCAAAGGAACAGGATACATACAGCCTTGTATGATTCAGCTCAGAATCAGCATCTTGCTTAATATCACAGCACTTAGATATATTTATAGCGGAAACAAGAATAAGTTTATTATCCAAAATTCAAGATTAATGTGATAGTGAGTAAGAATACTGGAAACAAAATCACAGACTAAACTTAACTAGCAAGTTAACCTCCTGTCTAAAGAAGTTTATCCCCAAAGTCCTCTACAGTGTTTCAGCTACTGCTGGCTGAGATCCCGCTTTCAGAAATGTAAATGCACTGTCTGTTTACTTCCTCATTATAGGATAAGGGGGTGTTGTCTTTGCCTTCTACTTGTACTCCTAAAGTTCATTGTCTGTACTCAGAGATAAGATAATCACCTGAGGCTTATTTTTTCTGTGTGCTCCTTTCCTGTTGACTTCACATCTCTTTGTTGACTTTTTATGTAAATGTGTAGCCATTGTTGTAGTATACACTGCTCAATTTACGTCCCCACAGAGAGACAGGTGAATAAACATCTCTTATGTGACAGAAAACCTGCTTTGTCTCCTCTGCTGGTGACTCAGACCTTGACACAAACTCTAAGAACATATTTTCATTATATATACATAACTCCTTACATAGCATCTGTGCATAGCTTTCACAACAATATTAATGACCATGTGACCCTCTTTCATTTGAGACCTCATGTGACATTCTTTGGTGAACCAGAATGTATGGACCAGGATCAGGATATTGCTGTAAACCCCTTGCCAGTAAGCATTAAAGAGTTCTTGAGTCACATGTGTTCATTGATACTGTCATACCAGCAGACAGAAACATAAAAAAGAAACAAGAAGACAAGATAAGAAGTATGAAGAACTCTGGCCCAAAGTGAAAAGATTATGGAAAACTAGAACAAAAGTGATTATTGGAGAACTTGGAGTGGATGATCCTTAAGGGTATGAATGAGCAGCTCAAAAACACAGTGTGCTCCAGAAGACAGCACTCTTAGGCACTGCAAGCATTTAAAGGAAAGTCAAAGGAGAATGAGTGCATTTAAGTACCCAAAATCCAGGAATTCTGCAGAGGGTTTAACAAAACTCCTGAGTATCCAAACCCGCAGAGTCGTTCATTGTCAGGATTTATTGGTGACTCATGGAGATACATTTTAAACAGTAGTTTTTCTTTTGTTATGCATAAAGATCTTGTATGTTGTGAAGGACATTTGTTTAAAAAAATCTCCATGATGTAATACGGAAGGATAATAATAATTAATAATGAATGACTGTGAGCAATCAGGATGTCAGTTTTGACTAATCCAAAAGACATAATAGTATATAGTATCTCGGATGGCGTGACAGTAGCATGTAGAATAATATTAAGAGCTGACAATATAGCAAAGGAAAACAAAACCAGTGGAAATGCCAAGATTGCTAGGTTGGGCATCATTGATTAATTTATTGACACAACTACTAATTATATGATTAGTCTATTTATAACATGCATTAAAGTATCTTCCTATGATGTGTTTAACCTGAGGGTTGGATATGCTTGTTTATTTCTCCTATGATATTTTTCAACAACAGTTACCTTTTAATTGCTAAATTTTTTAGCAATAAAGTCAAGTCCTGTGTTCTCAGTTAGTCACCTTTTCTGACACATCAGCAAGAAACAGCAGTTTTTCCCAGCCACAAACCACAAAGAGAGTCCTCTGAATTCTCAGAATTAAATATCCTAAATCTGGTGTTTGTGGAAAGTCACTTCTCTCCCCATATTGCTTGTACTTTGTAGTTTGTTTTGCTTTTCATTTGCGCTGATTTTCTCATGAACTTGTGTTGTAATGTTTACTATATAAATATTGCAACAGGAAACTTCCTCTCAGTGATCCTTAGAACTATTACCTTTAATATGCAGAAAAACAACAACCTATTTTTTTTTTCCACTGCTTGCATCCGAAGAAGTGGGTATTCACCCACGAAAGCTCATGCTGCAAAACATCTGTTAGTCTATAAGGTGCCACAGGATTCTTTGCTGCTTCTAAACAACCTATTAGGTTTCTTTGTATTCTCACTGCTGGTGACTGGGTATGGTCTGACATTTGTTTCAGGTTTCTTTCTGTCAAAGGAAACAAGTAATGCCATCTCAAAAGAGGCAAGTTACGTTCTGCTTTGTTTAAAAACATGCCTGTGTATGTGTGGGAGAGAGAAGTGGTGGTTTAGGATTATGAAGGAGTACTCAAAACCTAAGAGTACTCCATTGTAAAATGATAATTTAAAGACAGACTCCAATGGTTTGACAGATTACCTTAGATCCTTAGGTAAACAAATAGTTAAATATTAATGACAGATAAACAAATACTTCAAGAGACAATGTCAGTTACAAATTATATTTCTGTCCCAAAATGGTGTACCTACTGTAGTTTCAAGTAACATGATTACTGTGGCCATGTTTACACAACAAAGTTCAGTCAACACAAGTTACATCAGTGTACAGCGGCTGCAATTTGTGTATCTGTCAGACGCGTGCATGCTTGGCTACTTGCATCAGTACTGTGCATAATCACAAGGAGTGCTTGTGTCAATGAAAAGTGCAGTGCACCTTATGTAGGCAGGGACGGCTCTAGGAATTCCGCCGCCCCAAGCAGGACGGCGCGCCGCAGGGCACGCTCTGGCGGTCGCCGGTCCTGCGGTTCCGGGGGACCTCTTGCAGACGTGCCTGCGGAGGGTCCGCTGGTCCCGTGGCTCCGGTGGACCTCCCGCAGAAATGCCTGCGGAGGGTCCGCTGGTCCACTGGAGCTCCGGGAGCCAGCGGACCCTCCGCAGGCATGCCTGCGGGAGGTCCGCCGGAGCCGCCTGCCGCCCTCCCGGCAAAATGCTGCCCCAAGCGCGCGCGCTTGGCGCGCTGGTGTCTGGAGCCGGCCCTGTATGTAGGTATCCTAGTGTGACCTGCAGTGCTTTCTGGTGCAATACCTTTTGGGACATTTTCTCCGTGCTTTGTAGGATAGTAATGAGTTGCCCAGGGATTACTGTAAGAAGTTAGTACAAAAAATTGTTTCCCTTGTTTTTTATTTTTTCAGTTTGCTTGCTTAGAGTCAGATCCAATGTTCATTTAAGACAATGGGAGTTTTTAATTTATATAAGTGAGTACTGGATCAAGCCCTTAGTACACCTGATAGCACTTGGTGTATAGTAAGTTAAGAACATAAGAACAGCCATATTGGGCCATATCAGTGGCCCATCATCTAGCCCAGTATCCTGTCTTCTGAGAGTGGCCAATGCCAGGTGCTTCAGAGGGAATGAATAGAACAGGGCAAGCTGAAAAAAACTAGGGAAACTTTTTTTTTAACTAACTTCTTAAAATAATCCCTGAGCGACTCGCTACTATCCCACATAATCACTATTTCTTGTAAAGTATCATTCATGCCCCAATTCTGCAAACATTTCAGCATGTGAATAACTTATGTATATTAAAGTGCTTACAGCAGGCCTGCACAACACGCGGCCCGCGTGGGCCCACTGTGCAGCCCGCGGGCAAGCGGCGGGGGTGGGGGGGCTTCTGGGTTCATCCCCTGCCCGGAGGGGGGGGGGCAACTTCACAGCCCCACGCACTGCGCTCCGACCGTCCAGGCAGTCGGAACGTGGGGCTGTGAGGTCGGGGGCAACCTCATATCCCTGCGCGCGCGTACTGCGCTCCAACTGCCCCGACAGTCTCCCGCTCCCCCCGCCTGGCGTACAGCGGGTACATCACTTCCGGGGCTGCTGAGGTGGGAAGTGCTGGGCATGAGGCAGAGCCAGTAAGTGCGAGTGAAGGGAGGGGCACCCTGCCTGGGCTCGAGCCGCAGCTCGCGGGGGCTGGGGTCAGGGCGGTGTCCAGCTCAGAGGGGCTGGGCTCGGAGCTGTGGGTCAGGGCTGGGGGGGGGGGGCGCCTGGGGTCCGGGGGGTGTCCAGCTCAGAGGGGCTGGGCTTGGAGCTAGGGGTCAGGACTGCGGATGGATGGGGTCAGGGGGGTGCTTGGCTCAGAGGGGCTGGGCTCGGAGCTAGGAATCAGGGCTGGGGGGGCGTTCAGCGGGTCTGGGGTGTGCTGGGGGTGGGGGGTGTTTCAGTGCAGCCAGGAGCTATTTTCTTTGGAGTAATATGGCCCTCGCAGCTTTACGAGTTCTGCAGGCCTGGCTTACAGGATTGTAGCTTTGATTTCAGTGGGGCTTCCAGCAAACTCAGGGGCCTGCTTGAATATATCATCTTTTAGGACTGAAGCCTTATGAAATTGATTCCTTGCTGAACAGATGCTTAAAAACATCAACAGAGGAACAGAAAAGTCCTTACAATTTTTACAGGATTTTTTTTTAATAGCCAAGTTATACTGTTTAAAAGGGCACTCTAAACTATCATTAGATAGTTTAAAAATAGTCAAGTTGACAGTTTCCCATTCACTCAGTTTGGACTGTGAAACTAAATTAGTCTGGTTAGTCATTTTCACTTTCTGGTTTTTGTGTGATTTAATGGATCATTTAGGGCCTGATTGTGGAAGGGGCTGAGCAGGCACAGATCTCATGAGATAGTTACCTAGCACTTCTAAAATCAGCCCATTAACATTTTTCACTATCTAGAAAATGTGGATAATAATACTGACCTACCCTGTTGGATTGTGACGCTATTACTCTTATTATTATTATACTTTATTTATTAGGGTATTTTCCATATTCATATACAGATCAGTTATATATGCCTCTATTTTAAATCAAATTTGTGGTTAACCTGCATCTACAATGTATATTACATGGAGGTGACTCTTTTATATTATGGGATTTTCTTTCACCATAGATTGATTTGCATGTTAACATATGAGAAGCATATACCCTTGTACAGTGGAACAGCCATGTGACTGATTTACATATATAAACAAATAAAATGTCATCTGTGCTTAGCAATAGGATTAATTTGCATATGTAAATGAAGTAGATATTATATCCATATGCGTCTGTGCTTGATCGGGTGTCATTTGCCTATGTAAACCATATTCATTCATATCATTTGCTGTGATCTCATTATTTGAATAAACGTGCTTAATTTCCCTATGCAAATGTGAAAATATTTCTCTATGCCATGTTCATCCGTTGTATGTACATATGTAAAGGAGAATCATTTATTGATCACATGCCTATTTTAATAATGTGAATACTTTGCATATGTGAAAGCTGATTGCCATATTAATCTGCATACATAAAATATGCAAATTAATTATTGGCATATGACATAATTCATTTGCATACGTAAATAACGTGCCCTTGCGGATCTCCTTCTGCCGCCGTGGAGAGGGTTCCCGGGTGGGGCTCTGTTTGTATTTTTCCTTTGGGTGACGTCACCACGTCTGTGCGGTCACGCAACGCGATGACGTTACAGGTGGCGTGCCCCGCGTGTGGGCGGGACAGAGCGTGCGCAGAGTCTCGGGACTCGCTCCCCTCGTCCCCTCCCCCTCCATGCAGCGCTGAGGAGACAGGCGGCGGAGCGGAGCAGGGGAGGCCCGGGGCCTAGCGGAGCGGGCTGGAGCGGCGGCCCCGGCGCCATGGAGGGGATGGACGTGGACCTGGACGCCGAGCTGATGCAGAAGTTCAGCTGCCTGGGCACCACCGACAAGGACGTGCTGATCGGCGAGTTCCAGCGGCTGCTGGGCTTCCAGCTGAGCCCGGCCGGCTGCGCCTTCTTCCTGGACATGACCAACTGGTGAGGGGCCGGGCCGGGGGGATGGCAGCCAAGCCCTGGGGGCTGGGGGGACTGACGGCTGCGCGGGAGAGCGGGAGGTGAGAGGGCACTGTGGGGAGGGGGTAAGCAGGGCCCTGTGGGGAGAGCAGGCCGGGGGAGGGGTGGGGAGGGGGTAAACAGGGCCCTGTGGGGAGGGAAAGGAGAGGGCAGGCCAGCTGTGGTTGTGTAGTCTGTCTGCACCTTTTTCCTGGCCATGATAAGCCTGGAAGACAAGTTCCAGTGTGGGAGAAGCACCTGGGCAGCCTTTTCCCAGCCAGTAAACACAGAGAGAGACACAGAAGCTTCTAACTTAGCCATGGCTCTAGTTTCCTTGAGATCAGGAGGAACGTGTCTCTCTCGCACCACCAGGCAGTCTGCAGGGGGAGTGGTCCTCTGGTGTCGCCTCCTCCCCCCCAGGTTGTTTCTCCTGTCTCCTGAGGATATACAATATTTGGTGTATGTGGGTCCCTCTTCTCTCTGGGGAGCTTGTCTACAGTTGGATGGGATAGGACCTTGGGGACCTCGGTTTTCCCTTTCCATCTGAGACTGGATGCAGCACAAGTACTTGTATCTACACTGCTGGAAGGACCAACGAGGCATTAGCACCCGGTCCTGCCGACATCATCTCTCACAGTCCTGCAGGCTTTCCTAGGGTAGGCAATTATAATAAAAAAATGCGGCACCCTCTTGTTTCCCCTGCATCTTTCCCAGCATGTTTACTGACTTTGGTAAGAGAAATTACTCCTATGTGCCTTGCAGAGCTCACAAGGCTAAGGGAAAGTGAGCTGGAGTCCTGTCTGAACTATCACAACCAAGTGATTGGCTGAATTTCAGTTGTTAGACTCCTGGTCACAGTTAAAACATCAGTGGCAGAAAGATCAAGTTTGACTTACAGATCCAGGTGGCAGTTAGAAAAAAAAATCCCTCTTACAAAGTGAGCACACTTTTTTTTGGAATCGTTGAAAGGATAAACCTGAAAACAGTGTTATTATTTAGTCACACATTTGTCTAGAGCCCTGTTTCACATGACACTGGAGATTGCCTTTTTGGGAAGTGAAGAAAGGGTGAATGATCAGCAAATGCTGGATCCATCTTAAGCTAGTCTCCTGAATCCAGGGAAGGTATCATGCAAGGAAGTGGCGAGTTTCTTCGGGACAAGTGTGTTCATGACAAAATATTTCCTATCCAATTTTTTTGGGACAGTAACATAAATACAAACTGTCTGCAGTATGTGTGGGGTTTGTTTCAGAGTAATATTGGCTTTTCCCTGTACATTGTATTTCTTATGGAAGAATAACTTCATAGGGCAACAGTGTGAATTCAGAAATTACCAGGGATGACATAAAGAGATTTTTTTGTGCTCCTGTAATAATTTTGATTTTTTGTTAGGAAAACACTCTTTTGTCTTCAGAAATATTACATGGCCACTTAATACTTGTCACTGCTTCCTTTATAAAATCCTGTTTTCAGGCATGAATAAATCAGTCATAAAACTAGCTCTTGGGTGAAACATGTTATGTCTGCAGTTCGGGCACCTGTTTTTATCAATGAATTTTCAACACATTTAGTCAAGCATTTTTGCCATGAGTTTGAGTTATAAATGTTTTTTTGGATGCTGGCTTGTACTCAGCTCAGACTGTTTCATCTTTGTATGAAAGAAGTTATGTAAATATAAATAAGTAACACATTCTGCATGTAGTCAAATGGTTTTGAGAGTACTGAAAGAAATTTTAAATTGGTCAACATTTAGGCTGACATTTTCAAATTTGTGTGCCTAAATTCACATCTTTAATGTTGTTTCTAATATGTGAATTTAGTAAAAAGGGATTGGAACTGATGCTGGTGGGGTCTTATCGATTGGAAAATGTAAGGTGGAAAATGTCCATTAATTTGAACGTAGTACAACTGATCCATGGAATATGGCTCCAGTTTCTTGTGTATCTCCCTTTAAGTGAATTTAGTGGCCATGAAAGTGAGGGATTTTAACAGCATTGCCTTGAGCCAAGTGTGCTGATAGGTGCTGTGAAAACTTCCCTTGTGTAGGCTTACCAGTGTGCTACAATCCTGCAGCATCGTTAGCTATGCCAAACCCAGGACACCACACAGCTCTGCCAATGCACCTCAGTCCAAATCTGCAGCACCCTGACTATTGGTCATGAACCTATAATGGGCAAATACAGCCTAATGTAGGTATCTGGGGTACTAGCGTGGAACCTTTTTGCTTGTGATCTAGGCCATAATTTGAACCAGATTTCCTTAAAGGAAATCCTTGCTCTTTAATATGTTGAGGCAACGTGGAACTTATAGCTGTATAATACATACAAGCAGTCCCAAGGGAACGTAAGACAGTGGCCCTCTAGATCTGGGTGGTGGGTGGGAAGAGTGTGTTCAATCTGTCCTGAAAACGGTTGGTTTCACAACCAAGTTGCTTGTTCTTCTCTTAGGAAGACAAAAAACTCACCTCAGCCTTAGAGATGGTTCTTCAATTTCGCATTCTTACCAGCTTATGATTAATGTACATCTACAGCAGATTGTAGGGGAAGTGCCCTCATGTGGAAGACCAAGGACTTCACCTCCCCTCTTCTTGCACACATGCACAAATTTAAAAAACAAAGAAACCAACTAACTATATTGTAGTGAAAACTGTTTCCTTCACAATAGTAGTGAAAGCCGCTCTTTAAGGATAATTTGCATTTACGCTATGACCAGACCTGAAGTTGCTTGCCTGCATTTGGATAAAGTACCATGCTGTAACAAATCAGAGCTATGAAGTGTTTTGGGAGGGCACTTCCAATGGTATTTCATTTGTAAACTTACTGGACATGCTGATAAATGAATTTATTATAAATTTGCAAGCCGGGGGTGGAGATGGGAAGATATTTTGAAAATATTTTGGCAGTTGTCAGAAAAATCTGGACAACTAGTGAATAACTTTTTATGTAACCTTTAAACTTCTGATTTTTCCAGTTCAATATACCAAGCAGCAGAGAGGGCACATTGTAGCTTGTTGGAAAGTTTAAATTAAAGGTACTTTAAGACAGTGGCTCTCAACCTTTCCAGAATACTGTATCCTTTTCAAGAGTCTGATTTGTCTTGTTACCCCCAAGTTTCATGTCACTTAAACTTACAAAATCAGACATAAAAATACAAGTGTCGCACCACACTATTACTGAAAAATTGCTTACTTTCTCATTTTTACCATATCAATATAATATAAAATAAATCAACTGGAATATAAATATTGTACTTACATTTCAATATATAGTATACAGAGCTATATAAGCAAATAATTGTCTGAAATTTTAGTTTGTAATGATTGGGCTACTGTGTTTTTTTTTCTTGTAGTCTGTTGAAAAACTAGACAAATATCTAGATGTGTTCATGTACCCACTGGAAGACCTCTGAGTACTCCCAGGGATATATATACCCTGGATTGAGAATCACTGCTTTAAGAAACAGCCTCCTGCCTTATTAGGAATATAGTGAAAACACTGCAGGTAGAGTACATCTTGAGATTGCAGAGATTTTTTTCCCTTAATGATCAAAAGCTATAAATTCAATATTAAATTGAACTGTATCTACTTTCTTTCCATTTTTCTAAATCAGTTCTTTAGAGCTTTGCCTCTGTTTATAAGCCATTCCGTTCTTTTTGGATTGTTCCAGTTTCTCAGTATTCTCAGTATTGCCCCTTGGACCACAAAATCCAAATTGCTCCTTTTTTTGGGCTTTATTTTCGGAGCTTGTTGTGTGTTCTCTGAAAACAACACCACTGCAACATGTGTTTTGGTGAGCAGTTTTTTGTGATTGAGGGAGGAAAAGGTGTGTGATGGGGTTAGCTTCTTGTCATACTTGATACTCTTGCCATGTACTGAAAGTTGAGTTCTATCAATGTCACTTTGGCACTAAATTATCAGTTAATGTTGGAAATTACACGGGTAGTGTAGTCAGTGTGCATTTTATGGCCAACACATCTGGGATAAAATCTGCCCTTCATTAAATAGGCTATTTAATGATCACTCTGCGTGTTCCCATCCCCCCTCCAGATGTTACGTAATCCAGAAAACTGGCTAACTGACACTGAAATGCATCTGGCATCTTGAGTTTAAGCACTGGGAAAAGTGTTTGGGTCAAATGATTTTTGTGGTAAAGTTAAGTTTCAGGTGTCCAGAGGAACTTTAAGTGTTGTATGGTATGACTGGTAACATGTCTGAGCTTGTTCCCATCTTTCCCTCAAAATCCCTAGTAATGTCTAATTGTATCTACATTAGAAATTTGTATGAAAATCCCTTCTGTGTAGTGTGCATACATTGGAACTTTTATTGCTATTCTTGCATTAGGACAACTACACCTCTACCCCGATATAATGGCCCCAATATAATGTGGGTTCGCATACAACGTGGTAAAGCTCTGACGTGCTGCTCTGAGCAGCGTGTTAAGGGTGCTGGGCTAGGCTGGGGCCGAGGGGTTCGATAAGGGGCAGAGGGTCTCGGGGGTGGTCAGGGGCTCCCCCCCCAGGGTCTGAGGGGCAGGAGCTGTGGGAGGGCACTTTTGGTGGCCTCGCAGTCCCAGAGTGGCCTGGGGGATTAGCGGGGGGCCGGGAGCAGCCTGCTCTGCTTCCCTTGCCTCGGCCCCAGCCATGTCGCTCAGGGGAGAGGGCTTGGGGGAAGGGACCCCCCCCCCCCCGCACTCACCATCAGTGACGGAAAAGGAGCAGCCCAGCCCGCTCCACTCCGCCAGCTCCCAGCCACAGTGCTCCACTTCCCGCCGCAGGTGAGTACAGGAGGGTGTCCTTTCCCCAACCTCCCCGCACTCACTGGCGGCAGGAAGCGGAGCAGCCCATCCCCAGCCAGCTCCACTGTGCCAGCTCCCAGCCGTGGCGCTCCACTTCCCGCCGCAGGTGAGTGCAGGATCTTTCCCCAGCCACCCCCCAACGACTTGACTGGGGCTGGGGAAAGGAAAGTGGAGCAGGCTGGGGCTGCGTCGCTCCACTTCCCGCTGCAGGTGAGTGTGGGGGGGCATCCTTTCCCCAACCTCTCCGCACTCACCGATGGCGGGAAGCGGAGCGCCGCGGCTGGGAGTTGGCGGAGCGGACTGGGGCGGGGCTGCTCGGCTTCCTGCTGCTGCTGGTGAGTGCCGGTCAGGGGGCGGGGTAAGGGTGGGGGTGGATAGGGGTTGGAGCAGTGAGGGGACGGGGGTTGGGCAGGGGATGGGGTCCTGGGAGTGATTAGGGATGGGGGGTCTCTGGAGGGGCGGTCAGGGAACAAGGAACGGGGAGGGGAAGCAAGTTTGATCTAATGTGGTCTCACCAATACGCGGTGAGATTTTTTGTATCACAAGGACCACGTTATATCAGGGTAGAGGTGTATTGATCAGTGCTCAGGACAGGTAAAGCCATGTTATTTGGCCACAGGAAAATTCTTGCAGAATAAAGTTAATACAGTAAAATATTTTTTGGGTGAAGTACAGTTGTTGGTCATGAGCACTGCTGATTTTTAAAAAAAAATCATCAGTCTATCAGAATATTTCACTTTTGTTACAGGTAATTCAGGTTATCTAAAAATAAGAGACTAGGAAAATGGCATTCTTTTTCTTTATCTCTTTGTGTGGAGTCAGTTGCACTGTTCCCCTTGTGTAGTTAGTTTCCCCTTTTGTTTATGTGGATATCAGATTGCAATAGGGGAAAAAGAAATACTTGTTTAAATCGAAAAATGTGATTTGTAAAACCACAAAAATTAGCTAGGGGAGGGATTAAAGTGGCAGTTGTAGGACCTGAAACTACTCTTAATTTACTTTTAAAATGGACTAGATTTCAAATAGATGGTGTTCTTTAATTTTAAATCCTTAATACAACTAGATGTTAGGATTTCATGGTGAGTCCTTTTAATTTAGCATTTAAATAATACAATAACTTACACCTGCAGTATTTATTGACATATTTGCTTTTTACTTCCGTTGAAGTATTTTTTTTTATATTAGCCTAATAAATGTAGGAATTAATTTAGGCTTGGCAGTTGTGAAAACTGGTTGCCAGACGGTGTCCATTATTGTAGTAAACCTTAATTTGTTTTGTTCTTAGCTTTCTGTAAGAAAAATCTTTTTTGTGTTGAGACTTTCTATGTATGTCTTTTTCCTGAGATTGATTTTTTTTTTAAAGGTAGAATGAAATCTGCTTTGAAGGAATTGAAATATGTATATGAACAGAAATACTTTAAAAAAAATCTGTTTTGAGGGTGTTTGGATCAACATTGTGATGCTCAAATTTGGCATGGAACAAAGTAGTTTTGAATAACTTCGCTTTTGTTTATAGTATCTCCTCTCCAAAGATTTGTAATCTATTTTTGCTTCTCAAACCTCTCCCCTTTAATGTGCCATAAATATTCTTGTTTTACAAGTGGGGAATTGAGATGCAGGGAGGGTAAATCTGTGGCAGAGTCATTGTGTGGTGGAAAAATATTGGTTGTAAAAAGTCAGCATTTTGAAATTGTCTAACGAGAATGTGTAGGTGAATATTTTAACTCACAAGGGTTCTCTTCCAAACAGTCCTAGCACATTTTTATTTTGTCCATTTAATACACCACCTATCCAGGGAGGAAGTGCAGATAGGGCTCTGGACTGGGAGTCAGGATACCCAGATGCTAGCTTTAGCTTTGCCATTCATTTGCTGTATGAGCTTGGGCAAGTGACTGCATGTCTGTTTTGTCCTCTGTAAAATAAGGATAGTGATATCCAGCTTGGTAAAGTGCTTTGAGATCTTTGGATGAAAAGTACCATTATAAATGCGAATATTGGTATCTGTTCCCTGTCTGCAGAATTAAAAACACAAAGATAAACATGCTTTGTAAAGTTAAAATGCAAAACCAAAGTCACTTAGCCAGGTCACAATAGAAGAAATACCACCACAAAATAAAGTTAGAAATTGGTCCAGTAAAGAGATTACCTTACACAGTCAGTGTCTCTAACAACACAATAAAAGAATGTAACATAATTTGCCCCTACTCAGCACATAAGTCGCACATAGTGTGCCCATGTGAAATAAAGCCCATTATAGGAAATAAGATTCCCACCAAGCACTTCCAAATCCCTCAGCCCTTCTCAGAAAATACACAGACAATGTGCTTTGCATTGTGTCCTGAAAGTTTACTAATCTGGGCTGAGGAGAAGACTCTTTCACAGAGAATGCTCTGCTAGCATTCCTCTGTTAAACCGGGGTGGGTGGGTGTATGTCATCTCAAGCACTTCCAAAAATTACATCTACCATGGTATGTTCAGAGAGAGTGGCAATGATTAATCATCTGGACCCATACTGTTCAGAGTTTTATGGGTTAAAAATCAACAACTTAAATTCCACCTGAAAGCCAGTGCGGACCTCCGAGCACCAATGAGATGGGTTCCCTGCGTGAAGGTCAGCGGCTTTATGCGCCAGATTAAGCCTTCAAATGACTGTAAGATGTAGCCTCATATGCAGCACATTGTGGTAATATCTGCTCACTGTGACAAAGCTATAGTTGATTGTAGCAAGGTCTGTAGTGGAAAGAAAAAGTCATGTTCTTTTTTGCCAGGTGTTGATGACACCATGGTCCTGATGACTGCTCCTACTGTAGGTTCTTATTAATAATACCTTGGCATTCCAGGGCAGCTTGGGATCTAACAAGGCTCCCATGTTGTGAACCTGAGCAATGAAAGGCAGACATTGTGTCAGTGAAAGGGATGTGTCCATCACTACTTGAGGTTGTTTCCCTTATGTACATTGCACCATAGTCATCTAGCACCTATCCAGGCATTGGGGTCAGTTGCTCCTAGCTGCTCCAGCCCAGTCAAGTGAGAGAGTGAAAAAGAGAGAGGTAAATGTGATGAATCTACTAAAGAAGTTGCTGTACTTTCCAACTCACTAACTCGTGTGTTTGTTGAAAAGGAGGGGTAGCATGGTAGAAGCCCACAATACCCTCTACAAGAGAGACCTCAACACAGATAAGCAATTGCCTAGTACAGCCTTCTGGAAAGAAAAGCAGATGAATCTCCAAACCAACTCAGTCACCCCCTACTGTGGGCTGTAGATATGTTGCTATGCCCTTGTGTTCAGAGTATCAAAGGTACTCTCCGTTGGAAAATGGTTAGATGGCATTGGTCAGGCGCAGCCCAAGTGCTCTGTCTTCACATACTGCATCACACCCCAAAGTTTTAGTACATTCAGAGTGAGAATCTAGTTTTATCCTACTGCAGCTGTTATCTTAGACACTAAAACTACTTGTCAGGATACATTAAGATGAGAGTCCAATGCTGCCTCTTAACATAGGTCCTTAGGCTGCATTCCTAGGACAGATGCATGCTTGACAAAAGTGGCACTCTGAGAGGAAGTGCCCACTCTAGGAAATTGGTTAGGATGTGTCCGTGGTGTATAGCTGTTTTTTTGCCTCAGTGATGGAACTTTATATCCTGTTACTTGAATGTGTGTGTAAGTGGAAAGAATACATTTAGAGGGAAGATGTTTCTCCCCAAGAGAAAAAACATGGAAATTCCATATACAAAAACTCTGTCAGAAAATGTGAAAGGTGAGATTGAATGTATAGCCTTACCTCTGTTTGCGCCTCTGCATTATAGCAGTCTTTGTGCTCAGATACTTTAAGTCAAGCCTACAGTTTTATTGACTGCAGTCAGCTCGACACAGCTTTGGGTTAGTGGAAGATCGTGGCCTCTTACGACTGGTGCTATATAAATACCGGAGTTTTTATTTTAAGTTTTGTGTTCTTGTTTTTGATAGCAACTGAAATCACTCTTTTGTCAAAGGAGTTTGTTAAATTTCCTTTATCCTTTTCTGTGGTAGTCTTTAAAAATGATAAAATAATCAGATGCAAGTGTGCAAGATGTGATACAATCTACTTTGAGAGCTTGTATCTATTGTGTAAGATATTTAATTAATAAGTGTTCTAAATGCTTATGGAAAAATGACTTGCAGACACTTCTTAAGGTATCATGTTATATCTCTTGTCTAGTTTTTTTAATCAGGTTATTTGCATGAAACATGATCCAAGTACTTGGTTTCGGATGCTTCCTGCACCATATGAGGTGAGAGACCTTGGTGTATGATGATCATGATCGTTTATACAAGAGTCAATGACATCACATGAGAAATAAGCATTGGGAGCAAATGAGTTCTTCTCATAGGACACTAGAAATTAGAGATTGAAAAGACCTATTGGGTCATCTAGTCCATTCCCACTGTTCTCCCCACTGGCTGTTGAACCAATCAAGGTTGTTCACCAGAGTAAATAGTATAATGTAGAGATTCCAAAATTGGTTTGGAATACATGCTAGCAGGTCTGTGGAGAGCTAGCTGATTACAATCTGGTAGCTCTCCTGTCCCTGAGAGAGATCAGGTGAAAGGAAGGGATGAAATGAAGTTGACTGTGACTTCCCCTTTTCCAAAAAGATAAATGCAAATTGAAATCAAGGCCGTTACAAATATACACCTGCCTAATTGTTGCTTGAAATGTTGTTGTAGCCATATTGATCCCCTGATCATTTAAAACAAATAAACTTGCAGCTTGTGATTGACAGAAGTTGGTCCAATAAAAAATATTACCTCGCTCACATCATTCAGTTACCGTATGTCACGTTCACATGGTCAGTTGTGGTAGTTTATTTTTCAAGCTGTGAAAAAGTTTGAAGACCCCTGCTCTCAGTTCTTTGTCCAGACTCTCTCTGTCAGTGGGAATCCCACCAATTGTTGAAATATTCCACAACCTAATACTTCTGTTAGGAACTTTCCCCATTATTCAATGTAAATTTCTAATAATTTCATCCTATCACTCCTAGTTATTGTCCTTGTGTAGCACCTTTACTGACTCTTCTCCCTTCTTGTCTTTCAGGATGCTCAGACCTAATTTCCATGCTAGTATTGTTTGCAATAAAGAGCAAGAGGCAAGAAATATGAGGCAGAATAATTTTCCAAATGCTTCCCTTTCTCTCCACCCTCTGAAAAATTTCCCACAAGTCAGCCATTCTTCAGAGTTTTGTTAAAGAAGTGATAGGATAAAAACAATCACTTTCTTACTGTGCGCACCACCTCTGCTCCCTGTGTCTTCAGATTCCTCTGAGTAATATAGTGACCAAAGCCATATTCTTATTACTGACTGACACGCAGAATCAATATATGGTACCCGTTTGAGCAAACTTTATTTTCTATTGACTCTGGCCAGGTCAATAAGCTGCTGAACACATTCTTATTTAAGAACATTTATTGTCGATTGGTTCATGAAGCCACAAGACTAGTATTTATTTTTTCCAGATTGCTGGCTGAGCTTGCAAATGCTGTCAGAAAACTCTTGTTGTGTGACTTAACCTCAGTATAGTTATTTGGAAGCTGTTGATAAGCTACAGTTATTTCTACACAGTCACTTTTCTGCCTGTAATTGGCCTGATAGCTCTTGAAGTGTTATCACCAAAACGCCACAGCAGTTTTCAGCTATAGATAACAGGATGTCAGTGTGTAAGTATGTCAGTTCTATTGTCAATATATGGAATAGAAAATAATATTTCAACTATTGAGTCCTTTATTTTGAGTTAGACTGTTTCATATTTACTGCATAGCCTGTTTTCTAGTTTAATATCTCTGTATCAATGGTTCCACACAACCCTTCACCAGGGGTGGGCAAACTTTTTGGCCTGAGGGCTGCATTGGGTTTCTGAAATTGTATGGTGGGCCGGTTAGGGGAGGCTGTGCATCCCCAAACAGCCAGGTGTGGCCCATCCCCTGCCTCCTATCCAATCCATCCCCCTGCTTCTCACCCCCTGACACCCCCCTCCCCGGGACCCCTGCCCCCATCCAACCACCCCTTCTCCCTGTCCCCTGACCGCCCCCGGAACCCCTGCCCCTGACTGCCCCCTGCCACCCCATCCAACCCCTTGCCTTCCTGACTGCCCCCCTGTGACCCCTACCCCCATTCAACCCCCCTGTTCCATGCCATCTGACCACCTCAACCCCTATCCACAGCCCCGTTCCCTGACCACGACCACCACCACCCCGAACCCTATCCAAACCCCCCTGCCCCCTTACCGCGCTGCGTGGAGCACTAGTGGCTGGCTGCGTTGCAGCCGCTGTGCAGCACAGAACACTGGGTCGGGCTGGGCTCTGCAGCTGCGCTGCCCCCCGTTGCCCAGAGCATTGCGCCGGCAGCGCAGTGAGCTGAGGCTGTGGAGGAGGGGGAACAGCGGGGTAGGGGCCGGGAGCTAGCCTCCTGGGCCAGGAGCTCAGGGGCCGGGCAGGAGGGTCCCGTGGGCCGTAGTTTGCCCACCTCTGCTCTACACCCACACACCCTGAAATTAGTAAAAATCATGAGACCATAGGTTAGATTACTCAAAATGCCATCGTAAGCAATTTTTACTTGTAGAGTACAAAAGATCCCAAACCATCAAACTTACTTTCCTCCCTCATAGCTCAGGGAGTTGACCTAATAATTTACCATTTAAAAAAAAATAAACTTCCAGCTGGTGATTGACATACCATATAGTTTTACTTTTTGAGCTGTGGACCTCTCAAAAATCGGGTGGGTGTCAAATGGAAGTGGAGGCAGACAACTGTAGTGGAAGGAATTGAGGATATAATCCTTTTAGTCCATCTGAGATGCAATACATGCCTGAACTTGTTCTGTTTCTGCAGCTTATACTACTTCATTTTAATGCAGACAACTATAGATGGGAGGCATAACTGAGGAGTTGCTAGTGTTACTAGAATCTTTTGCACACTTGTGGGCTTTGATATTCTTTGTCATGCTGTGAAGTGTATTGCTCTTCTGATGCTATTGCCTATTTCTAATGGCCGCAAGTAGCTAATGACTCCCACTGTGACATTCTCAAAATACTTTCCCCCCACACTTAAAGCTTCTGAGCACCTGCTTAGGACGGTTCAGCTGCTAGGGATGGCTGTGTGGGTTTTTGTGTCTTTTTTCATAATGTCATGGTATTGATTCTGTCACTGAGCCTGCTTTCTGTTGTTTGGCAAGATAAAATGCTCAACCTGGTGCAGGTAGGGTGGTAGATAATGGTTAAACTATGCATGTGTTCATTAGTACTTTTAGACAGACTTCTTAAAGGAAAGCAGCATGGATTGATTTAAATAACTCATGTTAATCATGATTTAAATCAGCAAGCAGAAAACCTTGATTCAAATAATCAATTTTATTATTGTTTTTCATTTGTACTTCAGTTATTTTCTTTAAAAGGTTGATTCTCATTTGTTGGTAACCATTAAAACATGTTAATTTGCAACTTAATATAGCCTTTACACTAAACTTGGTATTACTGTTTGTTAACCAGGATATATTATATGTTTACACATTTAAGCCATTATATAGTTTAATATGCATTTATTCACATTCTTGACTTTTTTACATTTTTTTTAGTGGTAGAAAGTGGTGGAATATTCAGTTCGTATTTACTGGCTTAATTTTTAACTTGTGACTTATATCAAACTGCATTTGGATGGAAATTGGAATTCAGTTAAAAATTGACAAATATCATTTTGAAATTGTTTTTTCACTTAAAACTACCACAATATGCTGATATTTAGGGAAAAACTGAGTATATCAAGACATGTTTTGCATTTAAAAACATATATTAAACAAAGGCATTAGTACTTGTAGTTAATATATTGAATGGATTGTTTCTGGTTAAGGCTAAGATTTTGCCATGGATATTTTTAGTAAAAGTCAGGGACAGGTCACAGGCAATAAAGAAAAAATTCACTGAAGCCCTCGACCTGAAATATCCCTTAGAAAATGGGAAGGGCCTGGGCATCTGCGAGGTGGCTGGGAGCTCTGCACCCCCTCCTGGATCCCTCCCCTGCCCCGCCATGGCAGCCGGGGAGCCGTTGGGGTACCCCTGCGGCCCATGGTGGCTTTGAGCTTGAGGGCCTGGTATCTCAGGTGGTGGGCGTACCTCACAACTCCCTGCTGCTGCGGGAGGTGGCAGGACCCTTCAGCTCCCAGTGGCCGGGGCTGAAGTCACAGAGGTCTTTGGAAGTCACGGATTTCCCTGTCAAAACCGTAGTGTTATTTCTTGTCACCATATGCTTCAATGATTTTAGAACTAGTAGATCACATCCTGTCTCACCCAGCCTTCCAAGGGGAGTAGTGGGGGCAAAAGACATATCTGGCTTTAAGACTAAGCTTGATAAGTTTATGGAGGGGATGGTATGATGGGATAGCCTAATTTTGGCAATTAATCAAAGATCATTTGCCAAATTATCAGCAGGTAAGTATGCCCAGTGGTCTGTGATAGGATGTTAGATAGGATGGAATCTGAGTTACTACAGAGAATTCTTTCCTGGGTGCTGGCTGGTGAGTCTTGCCCACATGCTCAGGGTTTAACTGATGGCCATATTTGGGGTCGGGAAGGAATTTTCCTCCAGGGCAGATTGGCAGAGGCCCTGGAGGAGTGGTTTGAGCATTGGCCTGCTAAACCCAGGGTTGTGAGTTCAATCCTTGAGGAGGCCACTTAGGGATCTGGGGCAAAAATTGGTCCTGCTAGTGAAGGCAGGGGGCTGGACTCGATGACCTTTCGAGGTCCCTTCCAGTTCTAGGAGATTGGTATATCTCCAATTATTACCTATTACCTCTGCAGCATGGGGCACGGGTCACTTGCTGGAGGATTCTCTGCAGCTTGAGGTCTTCAAACAACAATTTGAGGACTTCAATAACTCAGACATAGGTTAGGGGTTTGTTATAGAAGTGGATGGGTGAGATTGTATGGCCTGCATTGTGCAGGAGGTCAGACTAGATGATCATAATGGTCCCTTCTGACCTTAAAGTCTATGAATCTATTCGTAGATTGCTTTACTCTTCCCTTCAATTTCTAATCGGTTTCTCAACTTTGAATGAAGTATTCATTGAACTGAACTAGTTGAATGAACTGAAATGAAGAAAATACTTTCTCTGCATCTGCAAAAGAGTCTGCTGCTGTCAAAAGCTGGTTTGGCACTTTAAAAAACTCTAATTTCAGCTGCTTAGCCAGTGACTTCCACCAGATCAGTGGTTAGACTTTATTTACAGCTTGGGCAGCAAAGGTTTTTGCTTAATATTGATTTTTTTAAAAAAATTGATTTAAATGATTTTAGTATAGTACGTGTAGGTCTTCATATAGGGTTGTCATCATTTTAAATAGGTTTATTTTTAAAAAGAAAAATGTATGTAATTTAGGTTTTAAAAATCCATTTTTTATCTACCTTGAAGAAAAGTGATTGTCACTTTTCATATGTGGAAAGCAGTGACAATTATATAAAATCTTACAGAATCTGTTTACCTCCCTTGCACTGTCTCTGCGTAGGGTACAGCATATATACCTCTACCCTGCTATAACGTGACCCAATATAACACGAATTCGGATATAACACGGTAAAGCAGAGCTCTGGGGGAGCGGGGTTGCACACTCCGGCGGATCAAAGCAAGTTCGATATAATGCAGTTTCACCTATAATGCGGTAAGATTTTTTGACTCCCGAGGACAGCGTTATCGGGGTAGATGTGTATATTGCCTATTAGCTGGGCCATTCATTCTGCAGAGAATCAGTGTAGATTTCTCTGCCCTTCCTGGAAAACCCAGTTTGGTATTTGGAAACAGCTATTTGCAGCAGAGACCTTGAAAGATTTTGCTTTTCTGATAAGAATTCTTGGGAGACTGCTAATCAGGGAACGTGAAATAGTTGAACTAAAAACTGCGGCTTCCCTCAGTGTGTGTGTGTGTGTGTCTCGTGGATCATCCAGATTCCCATAAATCACAAATTCCGATAGATTTTTTTTTTGAAAGAGGAGTCAAGAGTGAAAATTTCTGTAACTCATGTCAAAATGTGGGTTTAGAGAATGTCTATCACAAGCCAGTTGGTGATGGATTAACACATCTAGTGTTGTAAAACATCTTTTGTCTTTTCACTTAGCCACCACGTCTCATGCCTGCTAAAACATTTAGTGTTAGCTTTATCTCACTTGGGATTTTCTAATGCTTTCTTTCCAATTCCTTGGCCCTCTCTCAAGGATATCCCATTGAGGAGTCTGCTGTTTGAGAACCAGCACGATAGTTGTGTGAGTTTTCTTATTTGGACCATAGTCTCAGTAGTACCACTCCAGTTTTCCAGCAGCTGGGGCAAATAAAGTAAACAGCAGGTGTTGCATATCAACAGGCCAGTGGGAAGGAGCAGAACAACCCCAGGTAACTTGTTATAGAGTTCCATTACCAAGGAGGGAGAAATAGTTCATCTACTTTTGATACTGTCTCACATGACCTTCTCATAAACAAACTAGGGAAATGCAACCTAGATGGCGCACCCTACTATAAGGTGGGTGCATAACTGGTTGGAAAACCATTCCCAGAGAGTAGTTATCAGTGGTTCACAGCCTTGCTAGAAGGGTATATTGAGCGGGGATCAGTTCTGTTTATAAAGTTTGCAGATGATACCAAACAGGGAGGTGTTGCAAGTGCTTTGGTGGATAGGATTAAAATTCAAAATGATCTGGACAAACTGGAGAAATGGTCTGAAGTAAATATGATGAAATTCAATAAGGACAAATGCAAAGTACTCCACTTAGGAAGGAACAATCAGTTGTACACATAGAAAATGGGAAATGACTGCCCAGGAAGGAGTACTGCAGAATGGGATCTGGGAGTCGTATTGGACCACAAGCTAAATATGAGTCAGCAGTGTAACACTGTTGCAAAAAAAGCAAACATCATTCTGGGATGTAGCAGGAGTGTTGTAAACAAAACACGAGAAGTAATTCCACTCTACTCCTTGATAATTAGGCCTCAACTTACTGTGTCCAGTTCTGGGCGCCACATTTCAGGAAAAATGTGGACAAATTTGAGAAAGTCCAGAGAAGAGCAACAAAAATGATTAAAGGTCTAGATAACATCATCTATGAGGGAAGATTGAAAAAACTGGGTTTGTTTAGTCTGGAAACAAGAAAACTGAGGGGACATCACAGTTTTCAAGTATGTAAAAGGTTGTTAGGAGGAGGGAGAAACATTGTTTTTCTTAACCTCTGAGGATAGGACAAGAAGCAATGGGCTTAAATTTCAGCAAGGGAGATTTAGGTTGGACATTAGGAAAAACTTCCTAACTGTCAAGGTGGTTAAGCATTGGAATAAATTGCCTAGGGAAGTTGTAGAATATCCATCATTGGAGATTTTTAAGAGCAGGTTAGAAAAATACCAGTCATAGAATATCAGGGTTGGAAGGGACCTCAGGAGGTCATCTAATCCAACACCCTGCTCAGGACCAATTCCCAACTAAATCGTGCCAGCCAGGGCTTTGTCAAGCCTCACCTTAAAAACCTCTAAGGAAGGAGATTCCACCACCTCCCTAGGTAACCCATTCCAGTGCTTCACCACCCTCCTAGTGAAAAAGTTTTCCCTAATAGCCAACCTAAACCTCCCCCACTGCAACTTGAGACCATTGCTCCTTGTTCTGTCATCTGCTACCACTGAGAACAGTCTAGATCCATCCTCTTTGGAACCCGCTTTCAGGTAGTTGAAAGCAGCTATCAAATCCCCCCCTCATTCTTCTCTTCTGCAGACTAAACAATCCCAGTTCCCTCAGCCTCTCCTCATAAGTCATGTGTTCCAGCCCCCTAATCATTTTTGTTGCCCTCCGCTGGACTCTTTCCAATTTTTCCACGTCGTCCTTGTAGTGTGGGGCCCAAAACTGGACACAGTACTCCAGATGAGGCCTCACCAATGTCGAATAGAGGGGAATGATCACGTCCCTCAATATGCTGGCTGTGCCCCAATTTATACAGCCCAAAATGCTGTTAGCCTTCTTGGCAACAAGGACACGCTGTTGACTCATATCCAGCTTCTCGTCCACTGTAACCCCTAGGTCCTTTTCTACAGGAAGGACTGGTCAGGAATGGTTTAGATGCTACTTAGTCCTGCCATGAGTGCAGAGGATTGAACTAGATGACCTCTTGAGGTCCCTTGTCATATGATTCTATGCTGTTTCTTTCTTTTGCATGTTTTCTCTTAACTGTTTTCACATGAAGCACCTAGCTGAGCATTGCGGTTCCCAGGGTTGTTTTGTGCAAGGATCTGCAAAGAATAAAAGAAAATAAAATTCATAGCAGCTATATTATTGAAGAATTCGAAAAGGCTGCAAAAATGCCTCTGTATAACATTGTTTTGCATCTAATATTCCATGCTGTAGCTCTTGATTTTTTTCTTGCGTCACTCTTCTGCTCTGCTTTTCTGTGGGAGGTGCAAGGGTTGTGATTTACTTGTTTTTCATACTCTTGTTAGGTAGATGTAACTAGATGGTGGTGTGGCTATAGGGATGGGGAGAAGCCAATAAAAGATCAGTATGTAAATTTCTGTAATTACCTAACTATTATGGAGATGAATCACTAACTTTGAACAGTATCTTTGTGCTCTGATCTGTACTTACATAGTATCTTTCATCAAAGGATTTCAGGGCACTTTACAGACAAGATTTAATCTCACAAGTCACTTAAGCAGTAATATATTTTATTCCCCATTGTGAACGTTTGCCTTATGAAGTCTTAAAACATGACAGAATGCATTTGAGTAAAACTCACCCATAGGATGTGTACTGTCCTGCAGTTCAGGTCATACCCCTAGTTCAGAAGCTGAGTTTATGGCAAACAAAGTGCCTTTCCGCATGTTGACCTCGCTTGGTGACTGGAGAGGTGTATTATTGGAAGCCCACAATTTACAGATTACACAGTTCATTCCCATTCCGCTTGCCCGTGACTAGTTTGAAGCTGAGAAGGTTGACACTGATATCCAGATTATCTATGTTCTCTCTTACACTACAGTTGTAACATTCCTTTCTTTTCTTCTCTGGAGGGCACTCGCTGTGTTAGAAATGAGCCTGGTAGTGAAGACGGAGACTCAAGTGAGAAAATAGCATAGTGTTTACAACAAGGGACTGGTAATCATGACATTTACGTTCTGTTCCCTGCTTTGCTACCCATTCTGTGTGGCCTTAAGCAAGTTACCTCTTCTTCCTCTTTTTTCTCCATGTGGAAAAGAGGGATCATAGTAGCCTACCTTGTAAGGGAGAATGAGGCTCAATTAACATCTGTAAATGTGCTTTGAAAAGTACCCTATAAATGCATACTTCATATAGATTTGCCTGAAATGACAGAAGATAAGAGCTGCTTACAGTCTAAACCAAAGTCTGGACAAAAGAGGTGGGTGTGAGAAGGAAGGCATTTAGCTTTCGTGACTAATTTGGAGCTGCTCTGAAATAATTTATGAGTACTGTATGTTGACCTGGTTACTGGTTTGTTTTCTGTATGAATAGATTTAACTAAACCAGGGGTCGGCAACCTTTCAGAAATGCTGTGCCGAGTCTTCTTTTATTCACTTTAATTTAAGGTTTCGCATGCCACTAATACATTTTAACGTTTTTAAAAGGCCTCTTTCTATAAGTCTATAATATATAACTAAACTATTGTTGTATGTAAAGTAAATAAGGTTTTTAAAATGTTTAAGAAGTTTCATTTAAAATTGAATTAAAATGCAGAACCCCCTGGACAGGTGTCCTGAAAATCAGCTCACGTGCCGCCTTTGTCACGTGTGCCATAGGTTGCCTACCCCTGAACTAAACAGAAGATTGTTTGAAAAAACGGGCAGGAAGGGAAAGAATGGTTCAAGATAAGCCACTTCTTCGCAACATTTGGAAGTTAAGGGACAATGCCAGGTCTATTAGCTTTTGCCTCCTCTCTAGCTAGCCCACAAAACTGATTTGAACCAGGACAGATGAAAAGAATTCCTGGCAGGTTTAAAAAAAACATTCTCTTGAGAGCGTATAGTTGTTCAGGGGACTATGACACAGATACTGCCTGGGGGTTTCTGAAGAAGTTAGTCCAGCCTAAGTTACCATCAGGGGATGGTAAACTTTTTTGTGCAAGATAGATTTGTGTAGAGTGTTCTATTTTAAAATTCTTTTTCTCAAAATGCTTTGTTTCTATTGTTCAACAATACTTGGAATTTAAGAAGGCTGTCTGGTCACTCTTTTCACCATAGGTTACAGGCTCCTGAAGGAAAGAATTGCAGGTGCTGAACCCAATTGGATTGGCAAAGTAAGCACAGTCAGCACATGGGGTACTGTAGCCTTGGGCCCCATCTAGGAGTGGGTGAATCGTGTGATTCCACCTGAGACATGTAAAGGCACAAGGCCCAGGGACTGCACTCAGTGAGACCAGAAAGCAGACAAAGGAGCAGTTAACCCTGGAACTGTGACAGATTACTCATGTGGATTATTATGTTGGTTAAGTATGGCACTTGTCCTAACAGTTCCAGATTTTTTATTATAGCTTTGTCATGTAGGGAGGAGAAGGCCTGGGTGAATAGTGAGTTTTGAGGAGAGGCTTAGTGAAGAGTGAGGTGGGCTGTCATATTGGAAGAGGGCTGCTGCTCCAGATGTAGGGCAGCATAGCTGAAGGAATGAAGTCAAAGGGTTTGTGGAAGTGGGAGGGGATAACAGGATCTCATGCATAAATCAGGAGTTTGTAAGATCATGAATCCTTCAGAGAGGGGGCCTTGTTTTTGTACCCGTCTCTAAAGTGCTTCACACACTGGTGTGATACACGAAAATAGCAATAGGGAGAGAGGACAGAAACTTAGACAAGAGGTGGCACCATGCAGGGCCTCAAATGTGCTTGTTTGGACTTGAAACCAATGAAGGGATTTTTGAGAAGAGAGATGAAAATCAACTTTTAAGTAGAGCCCTACGTGGATAAAAAAAATTTTTTTATCCACATCCGATCTGCAGACATAGTCTGTGGATATCTGCAGATCTCTGCTTTTAAGTATTTTTCTAATTTTCAAACTTTGCACTTGTACATGTCTCTGGTACTGAATTGGAGGTATGGAATTATTGGTGGGGAACTGAATCAGGGTTGCCTGTGGTTTTGTAGTTCAAGGTTCAGATGGTTTACTAGTGGGTCCATCTGCTGGTGCAGGGTGTGATTTCCCAAAAGAAGAGGTATCCTGTTTAAGCCCATACTCCATTTGATGTCTGCCAAAAGGCAAAGATAACGAGGAAATGTTGATGTCTAATGTGTCTGTTGGTTGTGTAACCAGGCAGTGCATGACTTATGCCAGACTGCCTCACAGTAGAATCTCTTAGAGCATTTCAGTGTCGAAGTGTTCTCTTGCTTGAACTTTGGAGATTTGCTTTGTCATTCTCCTGCTACTGTTCTATGTTGTTACTTTCATTTTCTGTTTAGTCTCTAGAAATTTCCTTGAATCCTCCATTGTGAGGGCCCAAGCATTTAAAAAAAACAAAGCAAAACCCAACTCTTTGTGTGGAGTGGGGGCTGGCAGGCAGGTAGGGTGACCAGACAGCAAGTGTGAAAAATCAGGACGGGGTGGGGGGTAATAGGAGCCTATATAAGAAAAAGACCCAAAAATTGGGACTGTCCCTATAAAATCGGGACATCTGGTCACCCTACAGGCAGGGAGGGAGGGGGTGTGATACCTGGACACACTGGGACAGCTAGTCTGCTTTTCAGCTTGCATCTTGTTCAGTAGGTTTTTTATTAAATGCTGCAGCAGACTCTGAATTGTTTCCCAGTGGCAAAGCAAGCTGATGAAATATGACACAGGGATGGGAAAAGACTTGGCAGAGGGCCTTGATGCACAAATAGCCCACTACCCTCTGAAGTATGCTTAGAGCCAAGCAAACAGAAAACAAAATACTACAGACTGCTTTCAGAATTGCTGCAGAATTTTCCCTCAAAATCTGTCTTTTTGTTTCCTTGTTTTTTTCACCTTGGTGCAATGGTTTTATTGCTTGTGTGCTGCACACTTAGGATCAGACATTTTAGGATGTCTGGAGATTTATCTCTGTTTATGGATGGAGAGGAGGAAGAGCTGTGTGCAGTAGTACCATGTCTGGCTACAGTAATATCTTTAACCTTATGTCAGGGTAATGTGGGGAAGAAATTTCAGTGAAGACTGACGTCTAGATCATGGTGTTAACCGGTTGAGTGAACAGTAACCTTTTGGCATAGCTCCAGCATGAGTTATGTAGATCTTGTTCAGTGTATAAGCAACAGGCATCTGATGATGTAAAACTAAGCATTTGTCTTCATTTATTAGCTAATGTGACATGTACCCTTCCTGTAGCATTTGACTGAGCTGGCTGTTTTAAATATAGTCCTATCTTTCCTAAGTAGAAAATGCCTAGAGTGGAATAATGGCTTATAGTGTAAAATGCATTGATTGTGTGTCAATGAAAATCTTGCATGGTGGCTATTATGATCAGAGTCTGCTTTGTGCTAGGTAAAGCCTAACAGTAATTTAAAAAAAAATAAAAAATCCTTAACCTGTTTGACTGCCTAAAACTACCTATTATGTCCTGCAGGACATTCCTCCAGTGTCGTGTCACCTGATGCATTGGGTATGTTCTCCATGACTTAAACATGATGCAAGTTAATGCAACCATGATTGTGGCTAACATGTATTTAACCCTAAGCTCTCTATCCCCTTTTCCCCCAGTCCTGATAGCTTCTATAGACATACTTCATTTTCTTGTAAGATAGTTACTCCTTTTGCCTTAAGCAGTTAGCTAGTATGTGGGGGGGGGGGGCTGTGTCTAGTGGGCTGTTTCCATTATGAGGGGAGATTGATGATAGGTAACTCTTTGCAACCCTGTTTATTTTAAAAGAGCATCAAAACAGCCATACTGAGTCAGACCAATAGTCCATCTAGCCCAATTGTCCTATTTTCCATCAGTGGCCAGTATCAGGTGCTTCTGGCAGTTGGAGGTTTAGGGACACCCAGAGCATGGGGTTGTGTCCCTGACCATTTTGGCTAATAGCCATTGATGAAGTTATCCTCCATGAACTTCGGTAATTCTTCTTTGAACCCAGCTATCCTTTAGGCCTTCAAATGTTCCATGACAAAGAGTTCCACAGATTGGTTGTGCATTATGTGAAGAAGGACTTCCATTTGTTTGTTTTAAACCTGCTGTCTATTAACGTCATTGTGTGACCCCTAGTTCTTGTGTTGTGCAAAGGGGTAAATAACAATTTATCATTCACTTTCTCTACACCATTCATGATTTTACAGACCTCTATCAATCTCTTAGTCATCTCTTTTCTAAGGTGAATGGTTCCGGCCTTTTTAAGCTCTGTCTACACTACCACTTAGTTTGGTATAACTAACTGTGTCACTCAGGGATGTGAATAAGCCACCCCCCTGAGTGACCTAAGCACTGATGTGGACAGTGCTATGTTGGCGCTCATTGGGAGTGAATTAATTAAGTTGATAGAACAGCTCTCTGTCAGTTTAGAGCAGGTGCAGCTGTGCCACTGTAAGGTCTCTGATGTAGTCATAGCCTCAATCTCTCTTCATATGGAAGCCGTTCCATACTCCTGATCATTTCTGTTGGCCTTTTTTGCACCTTTGCCAATTCTAATATATATTTTGGTGATGAATGTACACAAACTCCTGCTTCCCTGAACACATCAGAAATCAAACAGGAGGCAGTTTCTTTGCTTGCTGCTCCTAGCCTCTCTTCAGTCACCCTACCCAAAAAGCCCTCTTTGCTTTCTGTCAGGGTCATGCTGCAAGTGCTTTTCTTTCTGTTTCTTTGGCTTTCTGACAAGCTTCTGTTTACCTGTTCTCTGGGTGGTTCTGCTTACAGACCCACACATTCTACACCAAACAATATCCAGCCCCCATGCGTTTGCATTCTGCTCCCAGTGAAACCTCTCTACTTGCATAGGTCAGCTTCTGACAGGCCTTGTATAAGGCCTGTTTTTTTTTGAGTGGTTGCTCCTATGGACTCGTTTATTTTAATCTAAAGAGAAGCTTAACTGCTTCTTACCTGTATCCTGAACGAGGGGCAGCTGTTACACCCAGTATTTTCAATAAAGCTTCACCCAACCTCCATTGCAACAGTACCTTTTACTCACTGAAAACTCAGTGTGCCCACGAGGTATTATCTCTGTTTTTAGATGTGTAAACTGAGGTTAAGTGACTTGCCTGAAGCTCACATAGTGAGTTAATAGTGTAGCCTGGAATTGAAGCTACAAGTTCTGAATCCTCATCCCATCCTATGTCCTTTCTTTTGAAATTGCTGATCAAATGACTTAATTTCTAAAGTATTCACTATGGCTCTAGAGGCCATAACATTGAATGGTGCTCCAAGATGTGTGTACTGCTGCAGGCTTCTACCGTCATCTGATCTGTTGCATCTTAAGTACACTCTGTCTGAAATAGATTATAAGCAGCGTGGAGCTGGGACTGCGTTCAGGACTGAGTATGCTATCAGCAGTAAATAAATAGGATCCTTGATTGGAATTCCTGCCATTCTGTGTATAACCATGTATCTTGAAGGCAGCAGGGCCTGTATCATAGCGATCCAGCAATTAAGTAATCACGCATGTGTTTTTTGTGCTTCATCCATCCCACACTGCCAGAGGATCAGAAGACCTTGTACAGGCGAGTCTCCTCTTATGCGCATTTAACATGCGCAAATTCAGCTTTGTGCGGTCGGCAAAAACAAAAAGAGAAAAATAATAATTTAAATACTGTACCTGTAGTGCGGGCGATTCTGCCTGCCATTACACTCAATGTCATTTTGACTATACGCGATTTTCGCTTTACGCGCTGACAGCGGAGCATAACCCCAGCGTAAGAGGAGACTCGCCTGTACTCCAAAATTAACCAACGGAACTAATGTTCTTTAATTTTTTTGTTTACCTTTAAGAGATGGGAGTATATAAGCCCTTGAGAGTGACCTGATTCAACTGGTCTGTACTTAAGACTGCATTCTGTTTTGCTTTCCAGGAACCTACAAGCAGCCATTGGAGCCTATTATGACTTTGAGAGTCCGAACATCAATGTGCCCTCCATGTCCTTTGTTGAAGATGTTACCATAGGAGAAGGGGAGTCGATCCCTCCTGATACACAATTTACAAAAACATGGAGGATACAAAACACAGGTAAATGGGGGTAAATCTTTCCTTTTTCATTGAACTGAGCTGGAAACTTCATTGAAACAAAGATCCACTTGTTTAAAATGATCTTTTGTTCCGCAGTAATAAAGTTATTTCATATTGAGGTGTTAATGAAGGGGGAGGCTTTCAAAGACACAAGGGGCAGCTAAGTGCCCAAATACCATTGAAAGTCAGTGGTAGTTAGGTGCCTACCTTTTTGGTGCCTTTGCAAATGTTCACCTTTTTGGACACTGACGTTTGGGCAGAAGGGAAGCATGTTACGTTGACAAATGGGGAGCTGTAATTTGTCTTAGCTTCCTTGAGGAGTTAAGGTAGATTAGTCTGGAGACGTTGTAATGCCAAGGTCTTTATATAGGTTAGAAAGAAAAGAAAGCAAATGTGATGTGATATCTGCTTCCCAGCCCCTTCCTCTTCTCCCTTCCTCTTCGCCTTTCCCAGGAGGGTTCTTTTGTGTTGAAGGTAACATGACGGGATAGAGCCAGATGGGGTCTATATGGCTTTACAAGGACCTTACAACCTCTTTTTTTCAGTCCCAGGCTCAATCACTTCAGCAGTTTCTATCCCTCTGAACTGGGTTGATGTTTTCTGTTCCCTTCATTAGTACAGTAGTTTATTGGGTGTATTTACTTTGAGCTCTGTGTAAGTACCATTGTATTTATGGGGATGTTCGTTTTCCTGTTCAGACCTTCTGTTTTGACTGTTGGATATCCTGAACATTTCAAACTCGGAAGACAAGGAATTTGTGATGCAAATTCTCAGTCTGAAAGTAAAACCATGTGACCTAGAAGTGGTCCTAAAATTGTTCAGTTGTTTCTGTTGATGGAATTCTTTATTCTTCTAGTTCTTCTTCTATCCCTGTGCTGTATACTTCACTTAGGAAGGGATATTTAATTGGGATGATAGTTGTATTGGAACAACTCTCTAGGAACAGATTTAGCCTTACTATACTGAATAGAATGAGTGGTGCTTTGGAGCCAGATCGTACACCACTGAAATCAGTAGCTTTGCCACAGACTCCAATTGGAGCACGATTAGCCCTGGGGACAGTGTTATCCAAAATTCTGATTCAGACAGATGCACGTGACCAGCTACGGTGTTCAGTGGTCTTTTGAGTTCCCATCTCTTACTACAGAATTTGCCAAGTAAAGATGAAATCCAAAGGAAGTTATTTTCTTAGGTATGCATTCAGTACGGGATTTCTTATTTTCAATCTTTTCTCTCACTTAAAGGCTCTTCTAATCAGAATCTCTTCCAGATGGAAACAGTTTACCTTTAAAAAGGGATATTTTTCAGCAAATTAACTCAGCTCATTTAAAATTAAATAAAACAATTCTGAACTCCTTGAAACTCACGAGCAGCCAGTATGTTAGAACTGCATTTCATTTGGTTTTTTTGAGTGGTCTGTACACTGTCCCTTCAATTAAATGTGGGACACTTTATAGAACCCATGAGAGTGTCAAGAAATCAGTGGAGGTGATGCAACTCTGAGAAGAGATGGTGTAAGCTCAGACTAAATTACTCTCATTGCAAGGCTGTGACAGTTGCAATTCTATTAAAACTGTGTGAATTGTGTGAAATTAGGAACAGAGTAATCTTGTGCTAGTTCCTAGAGGAGAGGATGTGATGCAAGTTTGTGGAGACAACATTCCAGCGTGAGGTGAGCCAAAACAGTCATCTCCGTGTGAGTCTGAAGTGAGGCCAGGCAAAATAAACTCTCAGCGCTTATCTACTGAGATGTAATTACGGGAGGAAAATGAGATCCGTGGATTCAAAGGGAGATAATACTTTGTCCTTGAGTGCTGCTATGACCGGCTGTCGTATGAGTAGTTAACCTGTGTATCTGAATTTAATTGTCATGCTTTTGCTGCTTCTGTGCAGAATGATAGCATAACAAGGACTAAAGTTCTTGATTGTGTGTGAGCAAATTACAGCTGTGTTAAAAATCATAAATGACTCTTCTTGCCTCAGAACTTGGAGCACTGTATAGTAATAAGCTAAGCATTATAAAACAAACGCTTTTAAAACCCATCATCCTAAAAACTTAGATGTGGATACAGGACATAAGGACAAGAAGTGAGGTAAAGATCGACTCAACACTTTGTAAGCTGGCGATCCTATGGAAAAACACCTATTGCAGAGAGAGGGTTTAGGTGTCATATTGGACTTTCCGGTGTGTATTTGGTGGCTGTTTGGGTAAAATGTAAAGGTGACTGTTGAGCACTTTATTTCTAAGGTGCAAAACTATTTGGCAAATCTGTACGTTTACTATGTATATAATATATGGACGATTAGGCTACGTCTTCACTACCCGCCGTATCGGCGGGTAGCAATCGATTTCTCGGGGATCGATAAATTGCGTCTCATCTAAACGCGATATATCGATCCCCGAATGAGCTCCTGTCGACTCCAGAACTCCACCAACCCGAACGGCGGTAGCGGAGTCGACATGGGGAGCCGCGGACATTGATCCCGCACCGTGAGGACGGTAGGTAATTTGATCTAAGATACTTCGACTTCAGCTACATTATTCACGTAGCTGAAGTTGCGTATCTTAGATCGATTTCCCCCCATAGTGTAGACCAGTCCTTAGTGTCAAATATGAGACATTCTTGACAAGCGATGTGGGATAGATCCAGGGGGAACAAGTTTTTCACCTTAGCAGCCCCCACGGCAAAGGCACTATAATCTTCTCAGCAGTTGAGGTGCAGTTTCCTAAAAGTCCAGGTCCTGTCTAAGCTTCAGAACCTTTCAGGATGAGGCTGGAAAATACTAGCTCCACAAATGACAGATGTGCCTTCATGAAAATGTGGATTTTCAGTTTTTTTAAAAAAATTCTAGATTAATTGTTAGATGCAGTGAATTTTATCTTGTCTTTAAAATTTGTTTCCCTTCCTAAAGTCCTTGGGTCTTGTAGGATGTGGGTAGGGAGTTGAAGGAAACAGTTTCAACTTAGAATTCCTTGGTTTTTGTGGCTTCCTGTCAAAACCAAACTTTGTTTTGGCTTCCACCAGGGCTAAAGCATTACCTTCTTTTGTAAATTTTGGCTATAACAATACTTTGCGTTATCCACAAAGGCCAGACTACACTGTTACAACTTGGTTTAGCTTCAGTCTGGGTTAACTACCGTTTTTGTGGTGGTGGTGTTACTGTGCAGATTAGGCCAGTGTCTTACATTTTAAAAATATTTTAATTAATATTTAATATCCAAGGACTGGAATGTTCAAGATTAGATCTTGCTAGGTAGATGCTGAAGTGAAGCCAAGATTCTTAATGATCCTGCAGCAACCCTTGATTAAATGACTTCAGTTCTAAAACATGAAAAAAACAGACCGAGGCATCGCTTTGAGGGATTTGGTGTGGCAGAGCTGCATTCTGTCTGTTGCAGAGAGCAGAGTTGTTGTGTACTCAGTTGGTTGAACAGGTCAATTAGAGTTCTGTAAGCATGTAGTTCTGTTTATGAATAAACTGGTTTCAGGCAGGGGCTTTTTGCCTGTTATCAAAAACCAAGGTCCAGTCCTCTTGCAGTGTGATAGTCTTTTTGCAGGCTAGCCAATCTTGTATAATAGCACTAAAGAATCACCCCGATTCAACAGACTTACTTTCATCTCCCAGTCTACCTCTAACTGCTGCAAGCTCCTTTGGACAGTTACTGCAATCTGTCATCTCCTGAGAAATGCATGTACTGAAATAGAATGACACAATCATCATTTTGTTTTAATGGCGCATATCAGCTATAGCACTCAAAGCACATGGCAAACTTAAAGCTATTAAAACTGATAAAAATCACATGTATTATTTAAACCAAAACCATGTTGCCAGGCTGCATACCCTTTCACACAAAAGTTGTCACACTCCATAACTCCCACACATCACAGCATAAGGCCTGCTAACCACTCAGATCTTCCTTTTCCAAGGGTCCCCAACCTTCGTGCTGTTTCTAACTGTAGCTTGGTCCAAAGATAGCTGCCCTGATCCCATTCCAACTATCCCGCACTGATACTTCCTCAGTTGATGGTTTTCTCTATAGATCCAAACCCCACAAATTATGATTCACTGCCATGCCTCGCTGCAGTACCTCCAGAGAATAGCCGACTTTATGGAAGAGTCTATCTCAAGGAATGCTCCTACAAGGTGTCCCTTGGTCACTAATACCTATCCAGAGTTGCCATCTCAGCACAGGCTTGCAGTAATCATATATATCTGTCCAAATTTCTCTGCAGCCCGTGGACTTCGCTAAACTGCTCCCATTAACTTAGAGCAGGCAGAATGCAATCCCTACAGCTCAAAGTCCAAATTTCTCATTCCAGCTCATATCACATTCTCAGAGCAAGAGAGTATCCAAATGCCATGTTGACACTGATCTTCACACACCCACTAGAGCCATGCTCTACAACTCTTTCAAAGCCATTCTCCAGTTTTTCCATCTCACCATCCTCTCCTCTTTTGCTGTTGCATGAAACTGCTGCGTCTGCCCTCAAATGAGCTGTTGCATGTGCACCAAATACCACTTTGTGCCATTCCTTCATGGTATACAACATCAGCCCCTAGAATGTCAATCTAAACTTAGATCTCAGAATACGCTGTCAGAGTTCAGCCACACCATCATGGAGCTGGGAGGGGCTCACTGCAGGAAGGAGAAATAAAACAATATAGAAGATATTTCTAGTTGACAAGTTTACAAACGGAGAGCACAAAAGCATTTGCTCTTCCCAAGACTGCCAACAAACTGAAAAAGGAACATGACATCCTGGAGGAAAATGTCTTGTTAAAATATTTTCAGTTATGAGATTGGGGGGAGAGGGGGAGGAAACCAAAACAGTAAAATTAAGATGGAAAAACTAGCTGGTTATCTTCATTGAGTGCTACATGTGTCCCCAGCATGGCTAAAGTGCAACTGAATGTGTCATCACAAAGTCTCGCTCAGATATGTTAATTATTGTTGGACTTTGTTAAACCACAGCTCTGGGTTTCTCAATTTTTAAAGGACTTGTGCATATTCTACAGATCTTTCCTTTCAGTTGATCATGTGCTGGAACAGTTATGTTTTATATGAAAATCTTTCTCTCCCCTTGCTGTTCTATGAGAACTAGAAAATTTGACTAGGTTGGTATCTGTTAGCCACCTTGAAATCTCCTTGACTGTTCAACAGAGCAGTGTAACTAATTTAATAAAATGTTTATCTACTCAAGCAGGCACTTGCCAGAAAAGAAGCGAATGCAAAGTCGCTACAGTTGCATTGTCACTGATACTTTAATACCTTTTTCTGCTCAATTAGGGACAGAGGCATGGCCCCCAGGGGTTTGTCTTAAGTACGTCGGGGGAGACCAGTTTGGCCATGTAAACATGGTGATGGTCAGGTCGCTAGAGCCCCAGGAGATTGCAGATGTCAGCGTTCAGATGTGTAGCCCCAGCACAGCGGGAATGTATCAGGGACAGTGGCGCATGTGCACTGCTACAGGACTCTATTATGGAGGTAAGTTATTCCTCTCTTTGCAGTTCTCTCTTATTTGTAATGCTCCCAAAGCATACAAGGTAGGAGCTTTCATCCTTGTATTGCTGTTGGCCAAATACTTGCTGGTATCCCAGTCACCCTCCTAATATCCAAATGATAATCCAGAGGTACTGTAACTTTTATTCCTGTGTGTGTTAATGGAATAGCTGCCAATACAGCACCTCCCTCTGGCAAGGTGTGAGGAGCACTGGGCATTTTATTGTGATAGTCCTTGGTATATGTCCTGTGATAAGTGCTGTCTTCAGCATCCCAGAAGGCCAGTGTGTCCAGTATGTTAATCCTGAAATATATTCAGATTGCATTCCCCATGTTTGTACTAGGAGTAGGAAGATGGAGATCTATCAGATCCAGGAAACTAAACATAGAAAATGAAATGGTTAAGACCTGTGAGTTGATCTAGATTATTCCCTTGGGGCCAATGCTGGACTGTTCTCTAGACTGGATCCTTCGGGTTTTTTCCAGTTCAGTTTTAAGAGTGGAACAAAAGAGTTTTCACCAGTTTTCATGGAAGACTATTTTACAGTCTAATTGGCCATATCAGGAATTTTTTTGCTCAAGTGAGAGCTGTTCAGTGCTCTGCACTTTTGAAAATCATGCAGCTTAGCTAGGCACCTAATTATGGACTTTGAAGTCTAAGGGTTTATCTAGACTAGGAAGTTGTGCTGATTTTACTATACTGGTATAATTAAAGTTGCTCAAATCCTGCCCTCCTTCCCCTAGTTTGAGTGCAGTTATAATAGCATAGAAATATTTTACACTGCATGGCTATTTCCATGGCTGTTCCCAACGATACTGATTCAAAATGATCTGGACAAGCTGGAGAAATGATCTGAAGTAAATAGGGTGAAATTCAATAAGGACAAATGTGAAGTATTCCATTTAGGAAGGAACAATCAGGTGCGCACATACAAAATGGTAAATGACTGCCTAGGAAGGAGTATTGTGGAAAGGGATCTGGGGGTCCTAGTGAGTCAACAGTGTAACCCTGTTGCAAAAAAAGCAAACATCATTCTGGGATGTATTAGCTGAAGTGTTTAAGCAAGACATGAGAAGTAATTCTTCTGCTCTACTCTGTGCTGATTAAGGAGTATTGTGTCCAGTTCTGAGCACCATATTTCAGGAAGGATGTGGACAAATTGGAGAGAGTCCAGAGAAGAATAACAAAAATTATTAAAGGTCTAGAAAACATGACCTAGGAGGGAAGATTAAAAAAATGGGATTTGTTTAATCTGGAAAAGAGAAGATTGAGGGGGAACATAACAGGTTTCAAATATGTAAAAGGTTGTTAGGAGGAGGGAGAAAAATTGTTTTTCCTAACTTCTGAGGATAGGACAAGTAAGGGCTTAAATTGCAGTAAGGGCGGTTTAGGTTGGACATTAGGAAAAACTTCTTAACTGTCAGGGTGGTTAAGCACTGGAATAAATTGCCTAAGGAGGTTGTGGAATCTCCATCACTGGAGATTTTTTAAGAGCAGGTTAGACAAATGCCTGTCAGGAATGGTCTAGATAATACTTAGTCCTGCCATGAGTGCAGGGGACTGGACTAGATGATCTCTCAAGGTCCATTCCAGTTCTATGATTCTGTGATTTAAGGCTGGGCTACATTGCAGATATACTGGCAAAACTTAAGTTGGTAAAAAATAAATAAATGGAGGGAAAAAATCGTACCCTTAACCAAAATAGTTAGCCCAGTAAAACCTAAATGTAAACCAGCCCTAACCTCATGCACCTAGTTTTGGAAAACGTGGCCTGTATTTGGAAAGTACCTAAAATAGTTTGGGCCCCACCTAAATAATAAATAACCCACTGTCCTCTTCTGCAGGACACTTCACTCTTTTGAGATTTGCACCGAACATTCACTGATACTAACGGCTAGCGAGAACATTGCTAACAAGATTTTCATGATTTTTTTTAAAGTTTTTTTTGACAGTTAAAGTTCCCTAAATGCATGGGGTCAAATGAGAAGTATTAGCACCATGGGACAAAATAATTATCCTCTTCAAAAAGTACATGCTTATTGAGAACTGTCAGCAGATCTGAGCTTTCTTTGAAGGGGATGTAATTTATACCTGAAATGAGAGGACAGCTTTCTCTTCTGCTTTTATTTCAGTTCAGGATGTCTGCATAACTGCAGTTGTCTTTGTTGTTGCAGAGCTATGTAAGAGCATGTGATTTTTATTTTTAAAGGTCATTAGAAGTATAGTGTGGGGTAAAGGTTATAAATCTTCTTTATTTGCTTTTTTCATCTATAGCTCTTTCTGATATTTACATTCCTCAGAAACATAGCTCTTTCTGATATTTACATTCCTCAGAAACACAAGTGGCGTCATATCAAATCAGATCCATAAAGAGTGATAGCTTGCTTCCAAGGAAGATCCCTCCCCATAATTTATAGCCAGTTCAATGTTGTACACAGTGTGTGGAATTCTTTCCTGATCCCTGTGCAGGATGGGATGATGCTCTGAAGCATGGTTTGATTACCTCTATTTTAGCTGGGATAACTACAGATGATGTTGGTCATAAAATTACTAATGCTTGGAATGTGGGAGTAATTTTATTTGTAGAAGCATTCTTTTGTCTTTGTTTTTCCAACTGTGGGGCATCTAGAGAGGAAATTTGCTTTCCTGTGATCTTCTGCACATACCATATTTTTTAGATCCCTACTCATGTATTAGTTTCTTCCCTGTTAGAATTTTGAAATGATATGGTGCTTTAATTTCCTTTCTTAAATGGTGGTAATGGAACTGGCTGTTACCAGTAGGTGTCCTTCCAGATATGTGCAGCATACCTAATTTTGACTAGCTCTGAATGTGTGTCCATTGGGAGGATAATTTTGCCATCCCTCAGTTTCCCTCCCTCCCTAAACCCACCCCCAAGTTATTAAAACAATCATTCCTCCCCCAAGAGGACTGGAAGTGGCTTCCTCTGGAGTGCAGTGCTACTTAAGAGCATTAATCAGAGGTGTGTTTTGAAAATAACACAAAGTGCTTCTCCTGGGACTAAATATGCTACTTCCACAGCTCTCCCAGCCCCTCAGGATCTAGGGAGCTCCAAATTTGAATTCAGATGATCCTAAACCACTGGGCTGGCATTGAGTTTCTGAATTTTTTGGCTATCTAACTTGCAAGTCACATGCCGGAGACTCTTAATCCATGAATGAAACTGTATTAATGCTAATACAAAGCCATAATAATTGCAAATAAATGATGCCAGTTGGGTTGGGAAAGGCAATGAAAGCTGGAGTAATGGAAATAATGATTAGTTCTTCAAGTGCTTGTGCATGTCAATTCCAGTCAGGTGCACAGCAGCCAGAAGATTCTTCTCCTAGCAGTATCCATCAGGTTGATCCGGGCACCCCTTGGAGTGGAGTGGTGTCCATCATGACGCTCAATACAGGGCCCTTCCGACCCGCCACCCCCCCAGTTCCTTCTTACTGCCAGCGAGGATTAGCTGGAACTTCCCCTTGCTCTTGTCGTGACAAGTGCTTTTGGCAGTCTGTATGTAGTTAGTGTTAAGTAGTTAGTAGGTACTTTACTTAGTTCTTAAGTTTCCTTTGGAGGGGTTTCCCCTCCTGTGCTATCCCAGCGCTAGGGCATCCCGTGGTCTCCTGGCTTCAAAGGTCTGCAGCAAGTGTATGCCCAGAAGTAATCCTCGCACTTTGTGTTTGAAGTGTTTGGAGGAGAGCCATGAAAAGCAGGGGTCCCCAACGTGGTGCCCACGGGCGTCATCTAAATGCACCTGCGTCCTGGCCGGCTGTGGAGCACCTGCCGAAATGCGGCTGAATTCCTGCAGCATTTCGGCGTCGCTGCCTCTCGATGATGCCGCTTGTCGCCGACAAGTGACGTCATCGAGAGGCGTCGCCGCCGAAATGCCGCAGAAATTAGGCGGGATTTCGGCGGGTGCTCCACCGCCACCATGGTTCTTTGTCTGGCTCCCGCCAGACGAAAAGATTGGGTACCACTGATCAAAAGGATTGCTCTAGGATCTGCAGCAGGTCAGAAGCAGGCCTTTTGAAGGTGTGAACAAGGAAGACTCACCAGAACTTGGTTGGACTGGATCCAACCCACCTTACCTTCTCATCCCGACTATCCCCTTTCTACCCTGTGTGGGCCCATATCATATCGGACCGCTGGGTGCTCTGCATAGTAGAGAGGAGATACTCCCTCCAATTCTCTGCCCTTCCATCACCCTTCCCTGTCCCTCTTCAGGGACCCTTCTCACGAGCAGCTCCTCATACAGGAGGTGCACTCCTATCGCTAGGAGCAGTGGAAGAGGTTCCTCAGGACTGAAGGGCAAAGGTTTCTGTTCCCGGTATTTCCTCATAACAAAAGCCAAAGGCGGGCTAAGACCCATCCTCGACCTGCAAGAGCTCCACAAGTTTATGAGGAAACTGAAGTTCTGCATGGCCTCTTTGGCTTCCATCATCCCTTTCTTGGATCCAGGGGACTGGTATTCCGCCCTTGACTTGAAGGATGCGTATTTTCATATAGCAATTACACCGTCCCACAGAAGGTACCTCAGGTTTGTGGTGAGAAGCAAACACTACCAGTTCACAGTCCTCCCCTTTGGCCTGTCAGCGGTGCCTCGTGTGTTTACCAAATGCATGGCAGTCGTGGCTGTGTTCCTGTGCAGGCGGCAGATACAGGTGTTTTCGTTCCTCAATGGCTGGCTGATCAAGGGCCACTCCAGGGCTCAAGTGGAGCCACAAGTCGACTTCATAAGAAAGACATTCGATGAACTGGGCCTTATCCTGAACGTGGGGAAATCAACGCTCTCCCTTGTTCAGTGGATAGAGTTCATAGAGGCAATGCTGGACTCGAACATGCCAGGGGATACCTTCTGCAAGCGAGATTTTGGCGCTGGGCAACATTATTTGAAGTCTTGGGCATTTTCCAACCACCACAGCAAGGAATTGCCTGAAACTTCTAGGACACGTGGCCTCTTGTACCTATGTGGTACAACACGCCAGGCTCAGACTCCGGCCTCTCCAATAGAGGAACTGTTGTGTTAGGGAGCATTTATTTCATTAGCTGTTTCAGGTCAAACGGCTAAATTGTGAGCTTGGCAGGTGGGTAAAGGAAATAATTTTTGGGCTACTTTGCGTATAATTTTCAGTCTACAGATGTCCACTAATGATGGGGGCATGTGAGAAAGTTTCAAATCCAAACTTTGCGGTTCCTTTTCAAATAGGGAAGGGGAAAAAAGCCTTAAAAAAACATTACGTGTTAATCATTCTGGCCTTTCCTGAATTGACATGTCCTCTAATGCTGGGATAAGACTTGAGGAGTTGCCAGAGATTAACAGCAGATGGCACCACTTCACTACTTGCCAGACCTTTTTGCGGAAAGCTGCCGACCATGTTGGTTTAACTGAGAGAAGACTCCTCAGTGGAAGTAATTGGATTTAGTCTACTTTCTTGTGCCTTTTCAGTATCCTAATTGATGTTTCATAAAAGATTTAAACATAGGTAGGATATGGGGGTGTTGGTCACTGATACGTTCATAGATGAATTAAGATGGCTACGAAAAAGAATATTGGGAGCAGAAAAGGCGCTAGTGAATCACCTTAGTCTCGCTTAGTAAAGTAGAGGCAGCTAAACCCTGTCAAACTAAGCATGGTGGCCAATTGAGAAGAGACATGCTATGAGTTGGGATGTTTGAGAATCACTGGTAGCCTCACTAAACTGTAAAGGAACCTGCTGTCCTCTTTTTCCCAGCCTGCCACTGGCACCATGTTGCAAGCAGCTGGGCTGCTTGCAGATTAACTTTATCTGGAGGAAAACCAGCAGGTGATTAGAGAGACACAAGGTGGCTGAGGTAATATCTTTTATTGGACCAACTTCTGTTGGTGAGAGAGACAAGCTTTCAATCCACACAGCTCTCCTTCAGATCTGGGAAAGGTACTCTGAGCTTCACAGCTAAATGCAAGGTGGAACAGATTGTTCAGCGTAAGTGGTTAGCCCATATTTTAAGGCAGGAGGTGCCCAACAGACAGCTCGTGGGCCGTACGTGACCCACCAGAGCATTTCATAACGCTGCAGCCTGCTTCAACGCAATATACTAAAGGCTGATTCATTAGTGTTTTGTCATCATGCTTACATCATTTTAGTTTACACCAGTGTGTAAATAAACAATACTGTACACAGAAGCCACCTATCTAAATACATATGAAACAAGCTGAACTTAAAATATAAATCAAGACAGGTGACTTTTAATCTTAGTAAAATAGGTAGAATTTGTTTAGCTCACACAAGGTTGTGCTTAGGTTTCTCTGGCTGTCCTGTGTAATAAGTTTGGCACCACTCTTCTAAGGGACCATTCAAGATAGAGTGGCTGGTTAACGCCTCTGCAGTCATAGGACAAAAAGGGGTCGGTGGGTTACAGATGTTTGTAATAAACCATAAATTCAGTGTCTTTGTTCAATCCCTGTATGTACCCCTGAACGCTTAAAATCACCTTCACCAAACAAGGATGCTCCACCATTTTGGTCCTTGTTGGGTTGCCTATCACAACCTGCGGTATACCTCATGCAGTGCACTAAATGCCCCAATAGCAACTATGTGGGTGAAATCGGACAATCACTACACACTCAAACTGACACAGGAAAATGAGACGAAAAATTCTCTATCACCTCTGGGTGAATGCTTTTTGCAAAGTGATCACTCTGTATCTGACCTCTTAGTCCTCCTCATTAAAGAAAACCTGCACAACACTTCCAAATGTTGACCCTTGGAGTTTAAATTCATAACTCTACTAGACACTAAAAATCATGAACTGAACAGACGCACTGGATTTATGGCTTATTACAACAATCTGTAACCCACTAATGTAAAAATCAGGAAATTCATTTACATAACTCAGCCACATTGCTCACATACAGATGTAAGCGAAGCTAGTGTAAATGGGCATATTCTGCAGCAGAAAAGTGAAGGGCTGGGAGTAGTTTTCTGGGTTCTTTCAGTCTGCCACTCACTCTTGGTCTGGCTTCGGGCAAGTCTTACTTTCTTGGTGCTTTCAGTCTATAGGAAACTAGACTGCATGTGGACCTTTATGTTGTGAGGCCAATAATTACTTTTTTTGTTTAGTATTTGGCTACTGTCCTGAGTAGCATATACTGTTGCTTACTTGGCAGAACACTTGCCTTCTTCTCAGAGGTGGTAGGCTTACCTGATGCTTGTAAAACACAGTAAAAATGTATGGTTGAAAAATGCTAAGTAAGTTAAAAATACTATTATTATATTACGGGGCAGGAGTGGTCTCCCTGTTCCTCTGTAAGCTACATCTAATAGTGACCTAAATGACCTTCTCTTTTCACAGATGTCATCTGGGTGATCCTCAGCGTGGAGGCTGGAGGACTTTTAGGAGTAACGCAGCAGTTGTCATCCTTCGAAACGGAATTCAACACACAACCACATCGCAAGGTAGAAGGAAACTTTAACCCCTTCGCCTCTCCGCAGAAGAACAGGCAACCAGATGAAAACAACCTAAAAGACCCTGGGGGTTCTGAGCTAGGCACAATCAGCAAAAACACGTGGGGGCCTGCTCCTGACCAAATTGAACAAGATCAGAACGGACTGTCACAAAACTCTGTAAATCTCTCCCCCAGCAGTCACTCGAACAACTTGTCGGTAGTGACGTACAGTAAGGTAGGTGCCCTGGGAGAACAGGAAAATGGGTAGGTGACAAGACCATGGTGTGTATCGTGATAGTCCTTCTTCGTTACAAACTGTGAAGCCCTCCCTTCCGTCTCTGCCTGACCTGCTAAGGAAGGGTTTGAATATAAAACCGTCTAGCTCTGCCAGCTCCTCACCTTTATATTAAACAAAATAAAACACCCTTTTCATCCAATAGATTCTACTAGGTCCACATTTTAAAAATGCTTCTTGATGTTAACCTAATCTTGGCTGGGTGCTGTAACTGATAGTGGTTGGAGCCCTCTCCAAACTCCAGTATGGTTAAGAAAAAAGTCACAATATCTTCAGACTCAAATATAGGTGTTTTAAAAAAAATATACCCTACACATCTTGGGATTCATCCAAAGAATTTTTTTGCTCTAACAAATGGGCAGGGGGATGCCTAGTTCAACATTTTGGTCTCAGGAGTCACTGTTCAGGAATAGTCAGTCCTAGGACCATTCCTGTTTGTGACCTTTTCTTGTCTCTATAATCATGTTTTAAAATCTCCTTAAGAAGCCTGCTTGATGGATGCTATACAAATAAGTTTGAGTGATATTTTAACTTTTTTTTAGATGCTTGTGTGTACAAATACGTGAAAAATGAATTGCAGGATTATTTACACTTCAGAATCCTATTATTGCAAGAGGCATGTCTAGGTGTGTATTGTCCTATGTCCAGAATAGTTGATTTTAAAATCCTTTAAACATGCTTAACTGTACTTTACACAGGCTATGTAGGACAAGAACACTCAGTTGCTGTTTGCTTTAATAAAGTCCTACTGTTAGGAACTACAGTGCTGTAGATGAACTGGTTAAATTGCTTGTAATGTACAAATGGATCCATTCTATAATACCCCACTTTGTACTGAGGTTACATCTTTGTTTAACCTTTACTTACAGCAGGTACCAAAATAGGAGATGCAACTGTATAGCAAACTATCAATTGCCCTCTTCATATTATACACCTCAGACCAACAGTTGTATGAGACTTATTGGGTCCTGCTTCAAGATGGGACTCAGCAACCTTTTAAAGTTGGAGCTCGATTGCTCAGGGAATTGGGAATGATATAAAGCTTTTCATCTCTAGATTCCAAGTCAAATCCAGCCTCGATCAGTAGTGACTGAAAGCTCTTACCGTCTGATGATTGCTTACTGTGCTTTGGTCCAGGCCCTGGTGGACAGTGGCCTTATCACAAATCACTGCTCAGTCCCTATGGAGATGCCAAGAACTAATGTACCTGTCGACTGAACTCTGCTTATCCCCATAAGTGGTCCCTCTGTAAAAGGCTGAGGCACATCGGTGGGATAATGTGGGGGAAGTTGACCTGTCGTTATTTGTGTGATGTATATGTTCTGTATCTGGAGGGCTGCATTTCCAGGATTGATAAATGGACACCTTTCAGAAGTGTTTTAAGTACATGCAAAGAACTGAAATAAAAACTCATAATTCAGCTGAGATACTGGACTCATCTACCAGTTTTTCACAGCTACAGATGGAATCAAGTCTAGTTTACGTAACACATGACAACTTTGTTGTCCTAGTCTTAGAATATGTCCACATTTCCAAGTGAAGGTAGGCAGAGCTATGCTAGCTTTAATCTAGCTAGCATGGGTAACAGTAGCAGAGTATATGTGGTGTTGTGGGCTTAGGCATGGGTCAGCAGCCGAGTTCAAGTCCTGCAGAGTCCCTGAGTATGTATTCCAGGTGCTTGTCCATGCTACCACATGTATGTTGTTGTTACCTATGCTAGCTAGATTAAAGCTAGGTAGGTATACCTGTGACCAGTCATGCTTTCACTTGCAGTATAGACAGACCCTTGGGAATAAATTTTCAGATGAGCTTTGAGTATTTTGTGCCTGCACATTTTGGTTGCAGAATTTGGTTATTACATATGTCTACTTGATTGGCACCTTCAGTTGGGTAGGCATGTAACTACTAAGATTTGCACCTGTCATAAAGTACAGGTGCAAAAAATCTGGGTGTGGGGTTTTTGGTGGAAACAAATTGTGCTGTGAAAAGAGAGGCAGGGCTATTAAAATGTATTCTTTAGTCTCTGCTATGCATCTTCCCACAAGTCAAAACAATCATATCTTTTGATACAGTATAGCACAACTGAGTTGCTACTCATTAAGAAGCCCAGACTAGAACAGTGTAGATGTTTTAAGATTTAAATTAGTGTATTGATGAGCTGTGTTGGAAACCCAACTGAAATACTAGGTATGTTGGGATAAATGTGGTGTAGCTGTTTAAGGATAATCTCTTTCCCATATTGCCTAACTGTCTGGAAGGCAGTGACAGCTAGCATGGTGGTACAGAGATAGAAACAGACAGGAGCTACACCTTGGATGAGCAAAGCTAAAGGAAGAAGGGGCTAATTCCATGGGCAAGAGTTACATTCATCTTAACAATCTGGGCTAGTTTGTCATTGCTATCCATTTGGATCGTGATCTGTTTTGACATGAGTCAGTCTAGACCCAGGAGGCAGGTGTAGGGTCAACCTGTCTTCTAGTGATTCCTTCTTCTGACTGACTGGAGTTTAGCTTATCCATTGTTTCTAACTTGTTGTGATACCCATCACAAAAGATCCCTCATCTGCTTTCAGCCAAAAGGTAACTAATAATAGTTCAGTGGGCTAGCCAACAATCGTGGTTTCTTTTCCCGACACGGAAAAAGATCACAGCCCCACTAATCTGGTCTTGTCTTGTAGTGCTTGTGCACAAAGCTCAGAGTTTTGTTTCAGGCTGCCAAGAGATTTCCACTGTCTTTTGACAGAAGCTGAAGTGGACTGGGCCTTAATATTATTTAATTTGATTACCTCCTGCTTAGAATACAGGGCCCTTGAAGAGTTTCTGTGCTATTGATCATGTGCTGTTCTTTCCATGGTAAATTGGTATCTAAACACTACCTCGACACTTTACAAGGTGACTTTCCAACAGGAGACTGTCAATAGCAGGAACCTCTTCGCCGATCTATGCTTGCGTGTCAATGTATTTGGTACCTTTTCTAAAGGAAGCAAAAATGACAGCCTGTTGTGTGTTGAAATGGCTGACAAAGCTGGTGGGAAGCTCCTGGCAGAGTCTGTTGCGTGTTGACAGCATTTTGGGAATGCAGGTGGAGTATTTTTTGTCACATCCAGAATTTATTATTGGGTTGGCAGAACAATCTAAGACTGCTTCACACACATTACCTTGTGAAAGCTGGATGGATATGTGATCTATCACCATCAGGAATTGAACACCTACACTGCATGGTGGTTTTTGCTGGGGAGGCACACTACGTTCACAATCAAAAGCTCTGTGAGACTCTGGGATGTGCCAAGTAAGAAGCAGTAGGAGAGAATGGCCAATCCTTTTGCATCTCATATCCTTGAAGTTCCCACCTCTGTTTGAGAACTTCCCGTAGTAGCCAAGCAGGTATATGCTGACCTGCTTTGCTTGAAGTCATAAATCTGGCTTGTTACTTTTGTTTGGAATACACTGGGCTGATTGTCAGCTCAATAGTAACCTGCCTATCCCAAGTGAATGCTCTGATCAAATATTAGTGAAAGGTACAAACTAGTTTTAACCTCTTGGCTTCAGAATTCCTGCAAGCATGTTGGTGCCAAATACTCACTCCTGTTGTTGCAAGGCTGATCTTTTCCTACCCAGACAAATGTCCTAGCTCCAGTTCTCATTGCCAGAAGGATTCCAGTTTTCCAAAAGCGGTCTTCAAAAATCACATCTATTGAACTCTTCCTCTGTTTCCTTTTCCATTCTGCTGTTCAGGTTTGGACTAAACTGGTGTAAGATCCGGTTGAAGATCTGAAAGCTCCAGCTGGGGAGCAACTGCCATACCATTTTGTGGTCCTAAATAGGGTAATTGTGGAAATAAAAAAAATAACAAAAATTTCGTGACTGATTTTGAAGCAAAGCACCCCAAATCTGTGGCAGAAGTTTTGTTATTACAGCCCCATTGTCTGTTGGTTAAGAAGAGATCTTGCTGGTGCTTTTGGAATGGGGGTGGAAGGTTTGGTGTGTGTGGATTCATTCACTTACTGAGGTGCCTTATGCCCTGCACTTTTATCTAGGGCTCAGTAAAATACGCAACTGGTTTCCTCCAGAGCCTGGGCTGTTCTGAAGACCAGCCAATGCCCAAGGCTGCTAGACTAAGCACTTTGCCTTGAAAAGCTGCCTTACTTCTTCTGCCCTAGGGAGAAAGGAATTCAGAACTGGGTTTCCATTCCCAGAAATCATCAGGAAACTTCTCCATTCATCCAGTGTCCCTGGATTCACATGATCACAGTTCCTCTCTGGTGAATGGTTTCTGTAGACAGAGTGTCAAGTAAAGCAGAAGCTTTGACACCACGAGTTTCTGGACCTACGTTTAAAATTGCCTTAGATCCAGTGCTGTCACCCTCTTCTTGCAAGCTGGAAGTCTTTCTTTAAAAAGAGTTTTTCCCTAGGGAGGAATAACATGTAAAAGATTCACCCTGCGCTTGGGTTCCTGTTTAAAGGGAGGTGGAGGGCTCCTTAGGGAAACTTCAGAAGTATTAAACCACCTCACCAGCACATGGTGTGCATGTACTTGATGGCAGTCACTTTGCCTCACCATCTGTCTGTTCCTTTCCTCTGGGGGGGTTGGACTCTGTTCTGCGTGTCTGAGTAGTTTTTTGGGGAAAAGGGGAAACTACACCTGTACCCTGATATAATACTGTCCTCGGGAGCCAAAAAATCTTACCGCATTATATCGAACTTGCTTTGATCTGCTGGAGTGCCCAGCTCTTCTCCCCCCCCCCCCCCCCCGAGTGCTGCTTTACTGCGTTATATCTGAATTTGTGTTATATTGGGTCATGTTATATCGGGGTAGAGGTGTACATGGATACTTTAAAATTGCTAGGTTCTTGTGCTCTCATGTTCTTAACAGAGAAGGCTTTATCCCAGGTGGCAGACACATAACATTGTAGAACAAAATGGGAGAGCTATGTTCTAATGGTTTGAGCATGAGGTTAGAGGGCAGGAGACCTGGGTTTTATTTCCTGGTCTGCCACAAACTTGCCATGTCATCTGTTGAGTCCCTTAATGAGCTTGTGCCTCAGTTTTTCTCAACTTATAAAATGGAGTGAATTCATTGCCATGTTTAATTAAGTTCTTTTGAGATCAGTGGAGGAAGGGATGGGTGAGATAGTTAGGGTTTGGATAAAATTTTCAAAAGCACCTAAGTCCACTTTTTAAAATTGATGCAGTCACTTAAGAACCGAAGTTTAATTGAAAGTCAATGTCAGATTGTCACTGAGGCATTCTCTACACTAGAAAATTTTGTGGATAATTCCAACCAGTTCAGCAGTACCAGTGGAAGTATCTCTTTAGCCAAAGCTCTGGCAGGTTCCAGATTATAACAGAGATTGTGATTAAACCTGCTGGTGTAAAAAAGTGTCAGAAGCTGCCAGAGTCTTGTCTGTGCTAAAACTCCCTGTAGTGCAACTGAACAGGTGTAAATTGTCTTCTAAAATTCCCTAGTGTAGATAAGGCCCTAGTGACAACTTGACATACCATCTGCCACTGAGGCAGGCAAGCATTTCACACACACAGCATTTGGAACACTGTTGTGTGGCAGTGCAGGCCATGGAGTGTGGATGTATAATCTTTGGAGTACCAAAATCATGTGTAAGGAGACTCACTTTCTCTAAAAACGTAAGTAGAATTTAATAAAATTACTATGATTTATTAAAACACTAAATAGAAGCACTCTGGACTACTACTTCTGTAGTATGTCTCCCTCCCTCTACCCCCAATGATTTGATCAGCTCCTGCCTAACCTTTATGCTCCAGTTTGGTGGTAACAGGGCCATCCCTATGAGTTCCAGATGGGTACCTTGGTTCTTGGACTGTCGAAGGCTGAAATTATATAGGCAGCTTACTTGGTCCCAGCGTTATGATGGGGAAGGAATAGCACCTTATTTCTCTCTCGTATCTCCTATATCAGAGGTTCTCAAACTTCATAGCACTGCAACACCCTTCTGACAACAAAAATTACCACATGACCCCAGGAGGGGGGACCGAAGGCTGAGCCCCTTCAAGCTCTGTCATCCTGGGGGTACCAAAGACCAAGGGCTTCAGCCTCAGGCACGGGGCCTGTAACCTGAGCCCCGTTGCTAGGGCTAAAACTCTGAGGTTTGGGCTTTGGCCCTGGGCGGTGAGGCTTCTACTTCAGCCCTAGACCCCAGCAAGTCTAAGCCCCCCATTTTGGGGTCCCGACCCACAGTTTGAGAACTGCTGTCCTAGATTCTTGAGCCTTCCCCTTTGGAGAGAGGGTTTGTTCCCATTGTTCACAAACTTTGAGCCTGGATTAGATATTTATTCTCCAAACTGGGTTAGTTGACAGCCATTATAGTTGAACTGACTTAGATCAAGTGTGGAGAAGCCACAAGCTCAGCATTGCTATTAGCCACCTTCCTGGGACAATCACACTGCTGCTTATTAGTGTCAGCAGGTTAAACTGTTTTAACCCCCTCCTCTGTGGACCCAGGAGTTGTCTTACCTGGCTGTTGAAAGACTAATATAGATGCAATTAACTGGTTTAGTTAAATCAACTTGGAGGGCAGCTGCATTGTAGGAAGATTATCTTTCCCAGTGGTTGTAGCTGTCTCATCATATTTGCATAGCATGCGTGGAACAAAAATAAAACTCAACACTCTGTTCTTCTGTTTGTATTCAGTTTACGTAAATGAGTCAAAAGAACTCAGGATAGTTTGGAGAAGCACTGATCAGGAACGGCCCAGGAAGTGATGAGGAAGAGAGAGGGACTTGTAGTGTTATCTGATGCTGCCATCAGTGTACACTGGGAGACTTTTGTGTTGCGTTGCAGCCGTGCATCAAAAAGCTCGTCTTTTTTTTTTTTTTTAAACTCAAGTGTACCTTTTATTGATCTAAATTCAGCCAGAAACAAAGGTGAAATAAAGATAGTTGTGTGAAAGTTTCTGTGTTGTGATGGTTTATAAAAGATTAACTCTCCGAGATGAAAGTGGGATTTTGATTTAACTTTAAGAATGCTGCTTTTACAATGATCATGCTGCTCTGAGTAATCACTGGAGCATGTACCCTTTCCTTCTTCACAACCCCTCTTTTAGTTTCACAGGTGGAATGTATTTAAGGTCCCAGCTGGGCTCATTTGATCTCATATGTTGCAAAAGTGGCTGTGCTAGTTTAGGTGCATGGATCAAAATGCAGACTCTTGTGGGTGCTGAGCACTTCTCAGTAGGGCTAGATTTCCAAAAGTGCTGACCTCCAATGTAGGCACCTAAATAAAGTGGTCAGATATTCAGTATGGGAGCAGCTTTTTTTTTTTTTTTTTTTAAATCTGGCCCTTAGATTTCATTATTCACTTCATTTGTGTAAATATCTGGACAAAGGTATTTCAGCGCAGAGTTACTAACTTTTACCTCTGGGGGGGAGACAAGAAAAAGAACTGAAAACTAAATTTGCAAAGCAGAACACGAGCTTGTCACATTTTGTTTTGTAGATGGGTCTCATTTTGCAAACAAGATTCAAATAGAAGTTTCTTTGGTTGAAATGTTTCAAAATTTTTTTACAAATGTACAGGAAATATGAGATTTCTTGTGTGTTTCTGGTGGGAAAATTGTCTATTCATGGAAGTGTGATGGAAAACAAAATGAGTTGCAAAATGAATGCTCACTAACTGAAAAGGTTTCCACCATGTTTCTCAAACATCATGGCTTTCACACAGCTCTGTTACCTTTTAGTTTAAACCAATCACTTTCAACATTTTTTGATGCTGTGACTTTTTTGGATCACTGCTATTATTTGTATTGTACTAATTTCTAGAGTTCCCAGTAGAGATTAAGGCACCATTACACTATATTCCTGTGAAAACACACATAGTCCCTGCCCCAAAGCACTTACCATCTGAACAGATTAGCTAAAAGGTAGAAGAAAGATGACAGATGGAGAATTGAGGGACAGAATGCTTGAGTGGTCTAGAGATCATGGCAAGGGTATGTGCAGAGCCAGGAATATGATTCAGATCTGAGTCCTGGAGTATTATCCTTTCTCTGTACTCAAACACTGGTTGACTTAATGAAAAAATCAAAGCCTTTCTGTGCGTCCACAGGTTTGACTTTTAAATTACATTGTCTGCATCAAACTTAGTTCCTTTAACTGGAAACATTGACATGAAATAATATAAAAGATTAAATAGATCTATTAACTCAGGTCATTCTCTGCGGATGTGGGATATAAACCCTGATAAGGAATGTATTGGATGTTAAACCAGTACTTTGCTTGACCTTAGCCAAAAGGACAAGATGCAACAGTGGGAAGTAGTGAATAAACTGCTGTGGGAGAGGGGAGAGTTTTCTTCTTTGGATCATTAATAGGTGCAAGTGAGTTCATGTATAAACATACCCTTCACGCGTAAGTATGAGCTATAGTGAAGTGTTGTGTGTATGCTCAGGGTTCTGTTATGGTAATCATAAGAGCAAAGATTAATTTGACCAGAAGAATTAATCTTTCTTCTGATCAAATTTGCAATTGCAAGAGAAACCCATTTGGAAACCATTCTGGAACTGTTAATGACAATGTATTCACATTGGTGAAATGAGTCAATCATAGTGTTAAAGTACTGCAAAAGTAGGGTGGTTTTCTCACACTCTAAAGTGAACTGAAATCTAGTTTTGTTTGAGACCCCAAATCATTAACAGAATTGTTTATATTTAAATTAGACACTGCTGAAAGCAAGATTTGACTTTTTTTTTAACATACTTGAAAAGATCTAAGGACAGAATTCTTTCTTTTGCAACTGTTTATATATATATACACACTAATCTCTTCAGGGACTGTTTCTGTACTTACAAGAGGATGTGCTATTAGGCTGTATCCATTTCTGACTACTATTATCTCGAGGTAGCAGAGGGTGCTGTGCTTTACTTACACTACTTTTGGTGTTAATATTGCCATTTGGTGTGGACAACATTGAGATCTTGGCAGCCGAAAGCTTTTCAGTTCAGTTTTTCAATGCGTCTTTATCAAATAAGCTGCAACAGTCCGCTCCTACGTTATATCACAAGTGGCCTTGTTTGCCAACACATGAAGAAAAGATGTTGGTTGCAAGGCTCATTTGAAAATCTGGCCCTTACAGACTAATCTGAAGTTACGAGATGCTGCTCTTGCCTAATGTTCCACTAGCTAACCATTCTCCCCTGGTAGATGCTGGACTCAGCAATAATTTTGAGTCACTGGAAGATACTTTACTTTGCTTTATGCATGTCACATGTTCCCTGACACTGCATAGCCCAGGGAATTACTCTTGCCTGGTTAACTGTGGTTAAACTCCAATCAGCACTTGATCATTACATTCTAAGATGATGTTAGTTTTTAAAATACAATAGGGCTTTTGACTTCAGGTGTATTTGCAGGTTGACCCAGCCCATCCTACCAGACTTGGACCAATATGATCAGGGCTTTTTGGTATGTGTCATACAAAAACATCTCAGTGCTTCACAGCCAGTTCCAGTATTTATGGGTCGCAGAGCAAGCTGGTTATGGAGTTACAGCAAAATACGTTGGAGACAATGTTTCTTTTGCTGCTCTGGCCTGTTGTCCTGCATGAAATGAAGTGGTAAAGCAGTCTTACACCTTGCTTGAAAAGGCAGGCAATGGAGTTGATGTTTAATTAGGTCACTGGCCATCTTTTTACATCATCCACACAATGGGTAACAGCAGGGCTGTATAAAGAATGCCAGAAGACCTACCTTCTGTCTCTGGGTAACTGAGCATAATGCATTTTTTCTTATTTTTCCTTGGCATTGTTTCATGTTCCTTTAAAAAAAAAAATTGAATTTAATTGGTGCAGCTATTTCAGTAAACTGTGCACCTCTGATTTATAGAGAAGTCTCAACACTGTTGAGTCTCTTTCATTTTGATGTATGATGAAATGCATGAAAGTTGGCTTGATTAGAGCATGGGAGATTCAGAACTAGTGTCCTTGTTAGTTTCAGACCTCCTGCTGCTAGATCTGATACGTTAAATAACTTCACTTCATGGTTCAGGAGGAAAACAAGCTATTAAACGTTTTCCCATTTTTGGAGGCAGCTGGTTTTGTTGAAGAAAAATGTGTATTCTAGAAATGTCAAGTCTCATAGTCTTGTGGGAATTAAAATTGTCAGAGAGGAAAAGCTTCTTCATAGCAGGTGGGAGGCAGTGGCAGTGTTTATAGAAGGAGACAAAGGCCATATGTATATTGAGAATTTGCCCTGCGATACCCTAGTATAGACTAGAGAAACGATGAATTTTACTGGTGCAGCTTTACCCTGGTTTCAAGCAGAGGGAAGCTGCTTGGGCACAAATGGGGTTTACAGGGTCTTTTTCACCAGTAACTGAAATCCCCAGTATAGAGAAGGTCAAAAAGTGGCCTTCAGCAGAAGAACATACAGTCATGTTAACTGACTATTGTCAGGGCTAAATGACGGGGCAGAGGTGAGTTGCTGGAAGCATGTGTAATGATGCCCCCTGGGTTCATCTGTGGATCTTAAAAGCAGGACCAGACCCATTAGCTTAAAGGCATCTATATCTGCTCTAGATGCTAGAGCAGGGGTCGGTGTGCTGAGTCTTCATTTATTCACTCTAGTTTAAGGTTTCGCGTGCCAGGAATACATTTTAACCTTTTTAGAAGGTCTCTTTCCATAAGTCTATAATATATAACTAAACTGTCGTATGTAAAGTAAATAAGGTTTTAAAAGTGTTTAAGAAACTTCATTTAAAATTAAATTAAAATGCAGAGCCCCCCAGACCGGTGGCCAGGACCCAGGCAGGGCAAGTGCCACTGAAAATCAGCTCGCATGCTGCCTTTGGCACACGTGCCATAGGTTGCCTACCCCTGGTCTAAATGGACGATCCATATAGGTTTTGCCCTTTCTGGCTCCCATCTCTCCCTGCAATATGGAGTCTCACAAACACCTCACATACTTTTCAAGTTCAGAAGACAGTAGCATGTGCATTTAAGAGATAACGCAACGACAGTACCAGCAGCGGGTGGGGGGACACGGCTACCACATAAAGGAGCATTAGAAGGTTCTTTCAAATGAACCTGTGCACTGATTACTCTTATTGACAGTGCCTACGGGAGTTTCAGCTTCTCCCTTTCGGTGATGCCAATGGCTGAGAAGCAGCTCAGCTGCAACTCTTGACATGAAACTGACACAGCAGGGACTGGAGCTTTCAGAAGCGGCCCTTAAGACCCGGGTCCCTGCTGCCCAAAAAACTCATATGGCTGCTTCTAGGGACCACTGTGCTCCCCACTGCCTTCCCCTTTGAGATGCAGATCCCCTGTGATGCAAGACCTACCCAGATCACTCCGCAGTTTGCGCATTTTAAACCTGAACTCTCCTGGGGGCTGAAAGCTGCCCAGATGGGGGGTCACTCTCGCCCGAGCTGAAGTGCCACTGTGTTAGGATGCATAGACATGGCAAGAGCCACCCTGTCTCCATCTGCTCTTTCCAGAGGCTAAAAAACCCCTCCAACCCCACCACTGCCTGGCCGGCTCAGGGGCGCTGGGATTGCGGCCCCCTCCTGGGCAGATGCAGTGCCAGAGAAGGGGAGAGGAGAGTGGGAGCATGAGGCGGCAGTGGGGCCATACAAAGAGGGCTGCCAGTTGCGACTCGCAGCGCCTTGCACCAGTCCAGGCTCCCCCTTTAAAGTCCAGGGGCCAGGAGAGAATCACACAAGCCGCTCATGCAGCATCTGGGAGCCTTAACGCAGCTGCTTCCCAGTGCTCCCTGAGCCCTGTGGGTCGGGGCTTCGGAACTCACATTCAAGATCACCGAGGTGCCTTTCCGCTGCCCCATGGGGAAGAATCCCTGGCTGGCAGCTGCCTGCCCTTCTTGGAGGAACTCCCTGTCGGAGAGCAGCGGGCTGAGTGGGGCCGGCAGTTGGGACCTCGGGCTGGCGGCCGGGACCCCAGAGCAGCGGTGGGCAGCCCCACTCAGCCCACTGCCGGCCTGGGGTTTCTTTCATCGAGGCTGGCAGTGGGCTGAGCGGGACCGGCGGCCGGGACCTCGGCTGGCAGCAGTGTGCCATTAAAAATCGGCTCGCGTGCCACCTTTGGCACGTGTACCGTAGGTTGCCGACCACCTCTGCCTCTCTCTAGCACAGGGGAGTTTTAGCATGGATTACACATGGATGTGGAGTAGGTGGTCAGTTGATGTGGGGTGAAGAATGCAGGAGGTAAATGCAAGCAGTGGGATAGGGTGGAGAGGGTAGGTATGCTTTTTGCAAGCTGATGATCAGCTGGTTTAGTCTCTTGTCTATTGAAACTGATTTTGTCTCCAACTTTCTTTCAGGGTTTCCACGGTCCTTATCCCTTTGGACAGTCTTAAAAACAAACAAAAAAACGGGTACCGTCGAGGAGAATTTAACAAAGAACTGACTCGTGGGGGACAGAGAGGGGTTCTTATGGCTTCTAGAAGACACGGCATGGATCCCCTTCTCTGCCTCCGCAACCTGGATAAAGAAGAAAACAAACAAAAACCAATAACTTAAGACTAGTGGTTTCCAGAGGAAAACAAAACTAAAGTATGCATGTGTGAATGCTGAATTTTAGGAGTGCTGTTCAGTGCTACGAGAAAGAGAAAATACACCAACACCATGTTTTTTTTTTAGAAGTCATTATCACAATTAATTAGGTAGCTGAAAAAGTTTAAAAAAATTAAAATGAAAGCCATCTTTTTAAAAGAAAAAAAAATAATTATTTTGCCTACAGAGCGGTTGTAGTTTGAGCAAATGTTTAATTTTTTTGTTTGTTTCCTGTTCATAATTTTTTTAATAAGGGACAGAGTGCATTTTTATGGAACTGTCGTGTTTGCTTGCTACAGAACGGGAGCTTGCTTAGCATCTTCTGGGGTTCATGCAGTGACTTCTCTTTGTATGTTGGATGTTTTTAATGTGTGATTGGGCTAGCACCCAGCTCTGTGAATTTCAGTGGTATCAGCCATTTTTAGTTATCAAACTTTTAATCTTCAGTTTGTGTATGTTTCCCTTTTGACCTTAGTGTTGTTGGAAACCTCAGTGAAGACCAAACTGTTGCATTAGGATGGGAGGACTCCAGCATTGAGTTAACCTGGGAGGTTCATTTTTCTCTTGGAACTTGAAATATACATACACATATTTCAGTAAGAAACAGATTTACTAGAGTTCCAAAGCTGGTCCTAAATGATGGGTATTTTAAAATGCGGTTTTGTTTGTCAAATATTGATGTCCAGTAGCTGTGCCTAGGACAGCCAGGCAAGTGTATCTGTCTTGTGCCAAGAGGAAATTAACTTTCTGTAGCTGTAGTTCACCAAACAGTAATTATAAAGTGATACAAAAGTCATGCCCCTTTAGGTTTAAACCTCACATCCCTACCCTTTTTATATAAGTATAATTTTAATTCCGCTCTCCTGTGATTAAAGTACTAGCTTAGGAGGTATAGGCCAATTGTTTTTGAATGTAGAGCAAGAAGTTGAATCATCAGCTGGATTCCACAGTAGCGCCTTGTATTCTTTCGCCTTTTTACTGGCCTGTAGCTTCTTTGAGGCTTTAGCTTGATGGGTCTCATCAAGCCTCCTGTTCAGAAGAGGAAGAGCTTTTCTGGACATGAGGGTCACTTACCTGTGAGCGTCCTTGGAGGAATGATAGCCATGTGCAAATGAGACCGTGCAGAGCAATTGCAGAGAGTGGGGGAGTTCAGTTTCAGACTTTACGGGTCACTGAGAGACAAGCAGCCCAGGTACTTGGGAAGAGAATGGGTTTTTTGGAGAGGAGGCACTAATTCAGAAACTTGAACCAGGCCGTAACAGCCATCTGCCAAAGATACAATAATATGCAACGTCCCCCATCCTCCTCCTCCAACTCCCCTCCCCCCATCCCAAACTACCCATTCATGTTGGGAACTGAGTGCATGGTATGCCTGCTGGCGAGAGCGATGCAAGGCTTTGGGCTGGCCTAGTCTGCACCTAAGCACCAGTGTTTGCTTGGTTGACTTAAGCAGAGTTTCATTTTCAGTGCAGTTTCCATGGGCCTTATTCTCCCAGGCATATGGGTAGCTCCTGTTGAGGCTAGTGGGAATTGTTGGTATCCTGCCAAGGAAGAATTAGACCGTTGGTGAGGCATTTGGATACTTGTAGTCTCTAGAACCCAGTGAACAGCTACCCTGGTATTACTCCATTAATGGGTGTTTGATATTTTAGTTTCTATTGGACACTGGATTTCGAAGGCCATTTTAAGATTGGAAGTTTCCCTTTCATCTCTCTCTAAACACACAGAGGGGGCTGGGGACAGGGTTGTAATGGATCGCCCCTTGGATGAAGAAGGTCAGGGAGTTTGGAGGAAGATCCTGCCTGGCTTACACAGCTCTGGTTGGGGAGTTAACCTGAAGGCTTGTGGTGGGATGGCTGCCTGCTAGACTTGGAGAAGGGGGTGCAGATCCACGTTTGTGCTTTGAATGCAGTTTAGGAGGTGGAGGCTGCATTTGGTTAGCTGTAGTCGTAAGACCCTGTATATGTCTTGTAAAATCCCTCTTGCTGTGGGCGAGATATGTTATTCACAAGTCACAAGGAACCAAGTGTGTAAACCGTTATGGTGAAGTGTGGGCAAGGTTTGAACTGTCATGACAAGCATGCAAGGCACAACCACATGCACATCCAGTACCCAGCATGTAGCATCCCCCACTCCCGGGCGTCCCTTCTGGAAGTGTTGCTGTTAGTTGAGGTGACAAGGCTGCTCATTGGTCTCTTCACACCAGCTTCATCCGTCTGTTGTGTAGAGGAGGAGGAACAAGGAGTTCTGGGTTTCTGACTGCTGCCATCACTGGGCCCAGAACTCTGCAAACCTTGTACTGGCAGGGGCCACTGGGCGACCCTCAAAGCCAGCTCGCCTGACTCTGGTTTTCTCTTCTGCTGTTCCCAGGCAGGTAGGGTTCACCTGAGCAAACTGATGGCCATGTTCACATCCACCTGTCACCAATACAAAGATTGAATTTTGTTCCTTTCTCTAGAGAAAGCTATCATACACCCCCAGTTGTTCCTGTGCCTTCTCAGTCCATTCTGCACAGATCTCAATGTTGTCTCCTCTCCTGAGTGTGTCTAAGTCTACCATGCCCTTGCGATTGGGTCGTTCACAGAGTGAAGAAAGGCAAGGCCTGATTTGAGCTGCAGTTGCAATAAGTCAGCCTGTCAACGCTAGCATATTACAGCTGTTTCCTAGGAAATTGGTCAGGAGCATAAACACAACCCTTATCAGTGGGCATGATCTCTCTGTAAATAACTGCAAAAGGCTCATAACTGTTTCAAGGTGTTGGTTAGTGTGATAATACTCGTGTGATAATGAAGGGAAGATGTTTAAACTGGTAATTAATCTGCTTCTTGTTTCTTCTCTCCAGTGAAAACTGAGTCCCCTGGTAATCAGCGACGCACCCAGTCCCAAATTTAAGCTACTCTTAAGTCTGCAACATTTTCAAAAGAGGATTTCAGGGGTGCTCAGCAAAGGTCTCAGCTAGTCATCGTTGGGGCTGAAATTGCACTGCTTTTCTGGGGCAACATTTTCAAGACGGGAGGGGGCTAACGTTAGGCACCTAAACCAAAAATAGCCAGATATTTTTCAGACGTGCTGAGCACCCAAGTTTCTCATTGATCTCAGCAGGGAGAACCTCTGAAAACCAGACTGAATCACATACCTAATTTCAGGCACTCACATTTTAAAATGTGATCTAGGACTCAGAGCCTCAGCAAATAGTTACCTGCTTGAGACTGCTGGGCAAGGGAAGAGGCCCAACAAAGCTTGCCCTATGCTGTTTTACCCAAGCCAGACTGGTGTCCCTGACTTTGGGAACAAAGGGACTGGTACCCACTGGTCTGAGACAGGCTGTAGCTATGGAGGGGCTGCAGTTGGCTCTGGTCCCTGCTTTTCTTTGGCTGCTGCTGTTGTGGGGAGGAGGGTCTTGGAGTCCTGAGAGGGCACAGCAAATGGAGATCTCTTCAAAAAAGGAAATTTAAACTTCCAATACATATTTGTTTTTTAAATGGAACCTCGAGCATGGTGTGAGCTGTTGAGTCTGGAAATGCCTGGTAACCCCTGTGTCTCACTATGTGACTCACGTCTGGGTTGCATATATATTCTGTCCCATGGCTGGGAAAGCCTGGGTAAGTTTTGCGCCCCTCTGGCTGGAAATGCGCTCTGTACCTGGGAAGGGGTGTCTAGCCTGCTTTGGCATGGTAGGGAGTATCTGCTGCCCTATGTCTGGAGGGGTGTGTGTGCGTGTGAGGTGGGGAGAAAGAGTGCATCCTGAAACCTCCAGGGTTTGGGAGATGTCTGAGATCCCACAACTGGGGATGCAAGTGCAAGCCCAGACCTCATGGGTGTGAGCATAATCGGAATCTGCAGGGCTAGGAAATACACACTGTCCCCTGTTTCTGTTTTTTTTTTCTTGTGTGAGTGAGTGGTTGGTTCTGCAGCCTGTCGTTATTCCCTCTGGGGGAGTGCATGTGTAGAACAGGATGGCGTGTTGCCTCATTGAGTCTGGGAGAAGTCTGATGATAGCACATTGGGTATAATACAAAAAAAGGAAGCTTTTTCCTTTAATGTATAAATGAATATTTGTATGATTAAATTAACACAGAAAAAATTACCGTCAGCTGTCTATAGAGTTTTTTTTATTGAAGGCGCGAATGGTTTCTAGTCTCCTGTGACCTGTGCAATGTTTGTTAAATGCACCTCCTTTGCTTCCATCCCCAGATCATTGAGGTTGCCGGGCAGACATCACAAGTGTGCCATAAAACTCAACATTACCTCTTCTTTCCCCATGAATAAATGTAAGGAGAAAATTTTAAAGGAAATAAATTCAGGGTGCATTGGATGCATGAAATAAAACAAAGCACTTTTCCAGTCCAGATATAAATGCCAACAAGACTAAACACTGGAGGAGGGATCATTTGAAAAACAGATGGCTTCACATAGGAGTTGACATGAAAAATGACCTGTTAGAAAGGAGCCCTGATACTGCAATCTTTTTCATGCAGGTAAATCCCCATTAGGGCTCCACATGGATACAGGGTGCCTATATGGGACAGTTTACAGCATTTGGGCCACTCTTTTTGAGTGCTGAGACAGATGTTCAGGGGAAAGTACCTTGTCTTAGGGGCCAAGAGAGTAAAAGCTCCAGCAAACAGTGCCTTCAGAGGCAAGGTTGGACTTGGGCCATCACTAGTCTCTGCCTGTGGCTTTAGGAAGTAGAGATCCTTCCCAAATTCTTACCATAGATCAGGTTTTCATTGTTGGGTAAATGGAGACTGCAACAGATGTCAAGACATGGCTAAGATGGTGGCAAAATTATGGTGAGCAACTTGTCTTGAAGTGCATGGAGATACGTATTTCCAAAAGCCTATGGTAATATTGAATGCAAAGCCTGCTGAAGGATGGATTGCTGAAGGCATGTTCTTAACCTCTCCGAGTACTGGCACAGGGTCACCAGGCATGGTGTGACAGAGCTACAATAGACACACACACACCCCACACCCCCATAGTTGGGGTCCTCACAATCGATCTGCTAGGGTAATGAAGTGGTTTGTGGCTAGATGTTGCTACAAACAAGCCCACGAGGGGGGGCTCCATGTTACAAAGGGTTGGTGGCCTTTTTCTGGCAAAGGTGATGTCTTTTGGTTACACCAGTCTTAAGCTGAAGTCTTTGAGTGATCGTCAAGGGTTAGCCCCAAGCAAATCATGCTTTGATGGCCCAGCACAGCTGACAGTGGTAAGTACTCTTACAGCAAATACATCCAGCCTCTTGGGTCATTGCAGAGGGAAGTGAAGTGGGGAGGGAAGGGAAGCAGCATGAGCCACTAGCTGGCAATCCGAAAGTAGTCATGGAAGAGGTCAGGGTTGGCTCCAGGTTTTCTGCCGCCCCAAGCAGCAAAAAAAAAAAAAAAAAAAAAGGCCATCGGTGGCACTTCAGCGGCAGCCCAATCACGCCACTCCATTTTTTGGCGGCACTTCAGCAGCGGGTCCTTCACTCCCTCACTTCCTCTTCGGTGACATCCCAAAGAGAAAGAGAGGGATTGAGGGACCCGCTGCCAAATTCCCGCTGAAGACCCAGATGGGCTGCCCCAATAGCGGACGGAGTGCCGCCCCTTTGTATTGGCCGCCCCAAGCACCTGCTTCTTTAACTGGTGCCTGGAGTCGGCCCTGGAAGAGGTGCAGAAGTCCCAAGTTGATGAGCCTCTTTCGTAAGAGGTGGGATATACTCCACCAGCAGATAGAGCAGTCACAAACTCAACCAGTTCTAGTTGCGTTCTTCCCCTTCCAACCAGCATTCCTCCATCTTCTCCCAATGACCCCAGTTACCTCGGCTGATGCATTGACTCCAAGGGAGATGCACTGATTTATAGCACCTGAGGATCTGACCCATCAGTTGGCATTTTGGCTTGTCACTGGGAGAGGAGGGAAGTGTGTGTGAAATTCATGTATTGTTAAGGCCTATGGACAATTAGAGAGACAAGGTGGGTGAGGTAATATCTTTCATTGGGCCAACTTCTGTTCATGAAAGAAACAAGCTTTTGAGCCATACACAGCACTTCTGGTCTGGGAATATGGACAGTTATGACTGTCTAAGCTGACCTGCATCAGGCAGGCCAGAGAATCTCACCCAGTTGAGTCTAATGCTCTGCCTATATGGAGCAGTTTAGTTGGAGCTATTCACTTGCTTACGTGTGGTTTCATTATTAATCCCTGTGAGAAGTGTCAGTGTGATTTTTACATTTGAATAAGTGCCTGGAGCTTTTATATGCCGTTTAACCTTGTTTGAAAATTTTGCTGGGAACAGACATCCTGCTGCGTATGCCCATTGCTGTTTGTTCTGTGCCTGGAAATGAACGCACCCCTTGACTCCGTGGTGCTCCCAGGTGTTTTTAAACTCACTCTGTGTTTGGATAGTTTGAGATTTCCCCCCCCCCCCTTACTTTTCTTTACTAGTTATTTGCTTGAAATAATCTGTTTGTCTTTAGGGCTGCAACCTGTCAGGAGTTCATCAGGGCAAGGCAATCAGATCACACCTTCATTAACGCACTGTCTTTGGAGCAGGACAAGTAACTTTGGCGATTACTCTAACACAGGTCACTTTAATGAAGCAGTATGCCATGACGCATGCATGGTGGATCTGTGCTGCGTGTGTGGGCAAGGCTAGTGGCCAAGGCAAACAGTTGCAATAGAATCAAGTATAAATTGAATTTTTAAAAAGGGACCCAGATATTATTTTATCATCAAAACTAACATTCACTTTATGCACTTTTTAAAATAGAGTTAATCCAACCTCTGTGATTCAGGGAATGAATTGATAGCTGCAGTGGTCAGGAGGGAAATCCCCCATCTCTAGGTATGGTACTGCCTGCTGCATTACTGTGGGGGAAAGGGGACTGTTAGCTTGAGGAAGCATTAGTAATTGCTAGGGGGTAAAGTATGGGAATTGAAGGATCAAATTGTTATTCCAGCATGGCAAATTCTTGTGTGTCTTTGGCTTCAATCACTCAAAATGTTACTCTTTGCAAAAAACTTTGGCAGGGAAGGGTCATTGCCATTATGGAATGATTGCAGAGTGAACACACAAGTTTTGTCGCAGTGCTTTGTTACACAGCAGCCGTGGGATCTGCCCAGCCAAGGTAAACTCTACCAAAATCCCTCCCTGAGGCTAGAAGCGGCAATGGCTTAGTGGACTGAAAGGCTGCCTGGGGTCACAAGTGAAAACTAAAGTTGATGGGGTTGTCATCCTAGGTCCCTATTGTTTGTTCTCATCACAAAGCTAGGTCACACTTTGGGGGCAGATTCTGAGCTAGTGTAAATGATCAACAGCCTATGACAACTTGCTCCAGCTGAGGATCTACTCCTTGATGCATATTCAAGAGAGGTCCACAAGTGGAAGATCTATGGGCTTTGCCAGGTCAGGAGTGAAGCGACTGACTGCCTGTGGATACACTTGTTGTGTACATGTGTCCAGCAAGTGCTATTGTTCCTTCAGTTTCATGCCCACTGGGGTTTCTTTGGTTAAGTTCCCATTTTGCCAATCTCATGTCATTTCCTGAGTCAGGGATCATGTGGGAAATAGAGTATGTGATGGTTCCTAATCACTTGATCGTAATGGATATGCACAAGGGGGCAACATTAAGATTACACAGACCACCTTAATGTTGGTATCTAACTTTTGAATGCTTGATTCTCCAACCGTAACTTTCTTTTAACTTTTGTATTTTAGATGCTGTGCGTGTGAGAGTGTGTGTATGTATGTATATAGTTGTCTATAGCGCCTTACTACTTGTGTGATCCATTTATGTTTCTTGAACGAAGGGGATCAGCTGGGGGAAAAAAAACCTCAGTTAAATAGAAGTGATTTGTGGAAATCTAATGTTAAATGTTCCATATTGTGCTCATACAACTGCTGGGCTTAGTAATGGAAAGAATCCTGACACAACAGGGGAACCAGATGGCACCCAAGGGTAAGGAAGTAGCATCATTATTCATAGTGCATCTATTATGGCATCAGTTCTTAACACTGAAGAGTGGCGTGATCTGTTTCATCCCTGGGTAACTTGTCGGCAAAAGGCAAAGTTAAGTGAGGCTGGTTTAAAAGCTGTAATTAAAATAATGTAATGCAGATGGCAGTACATGTCGTCCTGTTACCACAATACTTTATATTCTTCTATCACTCCTCATAAATCTCAAAGCTGTTTAAAAAGGACACTCTTGTTATTCCTCACTCTATAGATGGGGAAAGTGCAGCACAGCAGCATGAAATGACTTAAGTGTTAAGCTCTGGTCGCTTGCTCTCAGAGAAAATATTTAGCACGGGTCTCCCCACTGCCCCTTGCGTTTGGTTTTGGGGGGGTAATTGTTCCAAACCTCAAGAGAGGGGCATGGGGTAGGAGTCAAGACTGATCTGAAGCTGGAGGCTCGTGGCCCAATATTTGATGTGACTTATTTCCATATTAAGGTAAAGTGAAAGAAGGTGGGAGGGTGCGTTCAGTTACCTTCTAAATGGAGCTGGGGCCCCTGGCAGTGAGAGGGTGATGCCAGGCATAGCAGGGAGACAAGCTAACAGGAAGCAGGTGTTGAGCACTTGTAGCTCCCATTGATGCTTGGTGAAATTTTGGGGTGCTCAGGCTCAAGATGTCAATGATCACGTCTGAACTGACAGCTAAAGTTAAGGAAGGGCTGAGCTGTGAAGAGAGGGAGTTGGGATTTACTTACAACACAAGGTAGCTTGTATGGGGGGAATGGCAAAGAACTGCCTGGGAATAGCATTGAGTTCTCCTATGTCCCTGTCCAGGGCTGCCTCTTAAGTTAGTTTTTTTTCTGTCTAGAGCTGTAATGTAAATTTTAAAAGGCATCTGAAATCAGTAAGGGGAAATCGTCCCTCGCACAAATGTATCTTCAAACAGCTTTTAGCATATCCACAACTGGGCTTGTGGGTTTCTTTTTTATTCCTCTGACATCCTTCTCACAGGCTCATTTAACTGAATTTCTGTCTCTAAAGACATTTTCCTAGGACTTCTGAGACTAAGGAGTGGTGTTCGCATGCCCCCCTGTCGCCCTCAACACTCTTTGTAGGCTCAATTGCTGATTGCTAGGCCTACACTGGGGGCATGGTGTAGTGCTTAAAACGTAAGACTGGGCTGCAGGAGACCTCTGTTCTCCTTTTCCTGGCTCTGCTGTTGCTGTTCTGTATGACCCTTGGAAGGTCGCTTGCCCCATCTCTTAAAATGGGGATAATTCTTAACCTTAAAGCTCAGTTGTGATAGTGCTTTGTTAATACAAAGCATTATTTGTATTCTGATACCACCCACAGTATGCAGGGCTCTGTCCTCAGACAAAGGAAGACAAAATCCTTGCCCTGAAGAGCTTGCAATCTAGGAAATCAAGACCTTTTAGCGATTTGGGGCGCGGAACCTGGAGGGGGGGTGGTTGGCTAGGGAAGTGAGAGTGGAATATTTATTGTAACCAGTTTTCTTGTAGCAGGGATTAAGAATTGAACCATCAGCAGTGTGTCAGAGCAGCCAGTAGAGGGAGCTGAATGCATTTGTCAGTCTGGGAAAACATCCAGACCCTACATTGCATTGCGAAACTGGCTCTGCTACATTTGAGGATTTATTTTTCCCTTGAGGTGGGATGGCGACGTCATTTTCTTACAGATGGAACAAGCTCTGTGGCCTGGAGCCCCGGCGAAGTATTGCCTATCAAGGGCACCCAGGGGAAATAATTTAGTTTTTTCCAGATTTCTGGGTGGGACTGGAGCCCTGGTGTTCATTGTTAGAGGACCCCCTAGATCTTTGAACCAGCCCCCTTTTGCTGCCAACAACAACTGGCAGAAGCGTTACACAGAGGTGACAAGCCTATGCTCCATATTGCTGCAGAATCCTGCTTGCCCAAGGCAGGGTGGGGATGGATGGCCAAAGGCCCCCCACCTTTATACTTTTAAATAGGTGACCGGTTGCAAGCTGGCCCCGGACAGATTAGCAGAATTTCCAGCAGATTCTAAATCCTGGCTTGTATATTCCAGCTGCTGTTGCCATCCATGTGCACTGAAGTCTCTGATGCTCAGCCTGCCACTCCTGAAATGGGCGGGATTGTGTATGAACGTCGGTCCTGTGTCCTGATCCCTACATCTCCAGGTTGGAAATGGGGGAGAGATTTTGTATCACTTGGTCTAACAGCAGTGGAATCTGTTGCCTACAAGTATTTTAGGGTAGGGCAAGAGAACATGGTGAGCAGGGCCTGGGTTGATCTCAGGTGACTATTCCGGGGTGGGGCTCGTGCTCCCTTGGAAACGAGATTCTGCTACTTTGGCCCCGGCGTTGTAAATTTTATGAAGTGTTAAAAGAGTCTGCAAACAGCTGCATCACTCAATGATTTATCACCATCACATTGGGAGAGCAGGGAAATGGTCCAGCTTGTGTTTCAAACCTCCTGCGTTGTAGAAGCTTTATGGGTATGCTGCAGGGAGGGATTTGGGGTTACCCCCTTCTGTCTCTGGATCTGGCCAACCTTGAGCCCTTAACTCTCTCTTTCTACAGCGAGGGCAGGTGCTGTAGGGGTGTGGGGTTCCAAAAGCTCTAGCGTGGGGAGATGGGAACGCCAGTGTTCTTTAGGAGAGGAGCCTTCCTCGAGTGCAATGTGTTTTTAACACCCACTCTGTTAGGTAGGTAACATTCCCCTCCCTGGCTTTCCAGGCGTGGCTGGTCTGCTGAGGTTGGCTATACTCAAAGTAAAATGAAAACGTTGAAAATCATGGACCATGCCCCTCTTAAAATTAGTTTAAAAATCATAGATTTAAACTTGTGTTGGGTTCTTTCTCTGCTCTCGGGTTTTGAGCTTTTAGGCGGTCACGTTTTCAAGTTTCTCTGTGTGAAAGCTGAGACCTTCTCCTAATTGGGTGACTCCAGGCCCAGATATCGGGGACTCCCAATAAAATTGTGAAAGTTGATTCCATTGCTAGGGCCTCTTCTCGTCTTCCTTCCAGTTGACTTTGGTCTCTTCCTATCTCCCACATGTCTGCTGTTACCCTGACTGCCAGGGGAATATAAATGGTGGAGCCATAAACCAGGGGTTTTCAACCTTTTTCTTTCTGAGCCCCCCACCTCCTCAACACGCTATAAAACCTCCATGGCCCAGCTGTGCCATAACAACTGGTTTTCTGCATATAAAAGCCAGGGCTGGTGTTAGCGGGTAGCAAGTAGGGCAGTTGCCTGGGGCCCCACACCACAAGGGCCCCAGCGATGCTAAGTTGCTTTGGCTTCAGTCCTGGTGCCAGGGCTCAGTGACCCAGGCTTCAGCCCCATGTGGTGGGGCTTTGGCTTTCTGCCCGGGGCCCCAGTGAATCTAACACGAGCCATGCTTGGTGGATCCCCTGGGACCTGCTTGCAACCCCCCGGGGGGCCCCTGGTTGAGAACCACTGCCGTAAACCATGCATGCTATAAACTGCTCTATATCTGCTTGCCAAAACTATCTCCTGCTGCTCCGTCAGTAAAGGGAAGGCCAGTGCTATTCCTCCCAACAGCCAGTGAGCAGCAGCTACCAGTAATTCCATTTCCATCAGTGCATTATCTGTTAGCAGGGAATGGAAGCCCCAAAGCTGGGGGCCAACAGGCTGTTAAACTGGTTCTAGTGGGTGTTGTTGTCTTAAAGCACATGAGCTAAAGCAAGCGTGTCCATCTGCGCTCCTCATAAATCTGACACTAGCAGAGCCGATGGTGGTGGCTTCTCTGGAAAGCCTCTGAGTGGATGAGGGCATTGCACAGAAACGAATAATGGCAGATCTCTGTTCACCTGGAATCCATCTAGCACGGAAGCACTTGCTCTGGCGAACTTCACCAATACACCAGTGTGTGAGCTGGAAGGAAGAATCCTGATTACTCTCGTTTTGAAGAGGCTGCTGGAGAGGCAGGATGCCATCTGCCTCTGGAAAGTAGGAGCCCTGATTGTGAAAAGCTTGGAGTGAGTGGCTCTGTGCCTTTCCTGCATAGCCAGGCTGGAGGCTGTGCATATGTGATATGGCTCCAAGTGTAAGTCTGGCCACAATAAAAACATTTCCTTGTTATCTAATCTGCCCCATTTTCCTTCCCCTCTGTTTACCGTGGCCAAGTTTCCTCAATAATTCTGACAGCTGCAGGCTGGGCTGCGACGTCAAGCTGCAATATTGAAGTAAAAAAGATGTTTAAATGAGAACAGTTAATACTATTTATTATAAAGTTGCAGCCTGGGTGGCTAGGCTGGGGGAGGATTGAAGTAGAACTTGGCTGGCTCAGCTCAGTGGTGGTAGATGGTCGTGATATTTTAGGTTAATTTCATGTCTGTCGGGCTAATAGATCCCAGAGTACATTGCTTCATCCAGCTCTGGGGTGGAACACAGCAGCAGTTTAAAGGCATGCAGCAAAAAGTGAATGCTACCATGTTCAATTGTAACGGCCTCTTTCCAAGGTGGTCCTGTCTGGGATCAGTCACATGTCAGGGTCTCGGGGAGCAATGATGGTCCTCCAGGGCAATCTAATTCCAACACTTCACCACATGAGTCAGTTAAGACACTATATGCTTTCTTCCCATCCCCTTCTGCTCCTTTTCTGCTTCCCTGGTGCATGCAAGAAACCCTGTGTCTGGCATGATGAAGCTCCAGCCTGAGTCTCCCATAAGAATGGCCAGACTGGGTCAGACCAATGGTCCATCTAGCCCAGTATTCTGTCTCCTGGCAGTAGCCAATGCCAGGTGCTTCAGAGGGAATGAACAGAACAGGCAATCATGGAGTGATCCATCCCCTGTCATCCACTCCCAGCTTCTGGCTGTCAAAGGCTTGTACTGCAAGCTATGGACAGTCACCTTGGTTGGGGCTGAATATTGAATTCTCCTTGTGCTTCTGGTGGTGATCCTTCCGGGTCACATCTGAGGCCACTGATGGAGTCAGTAGGGTAAGTAAATGGCTTTAAATGTCAACGTTATTTTTCTCCAATGAAATGTAGGTGTCTAGATAAAGGACCCTTTCAGCTCTAGCTCATGGGATGAAATCCAGCCCAGGCCAGTGTCCAGAAACAGTTACCATCTTTTTGACTGTTTTTGGGGCCTCTGTGTGAAAGGATCTGGCAGCTATCAGTTAAAAGCAAACAGGTGTCTCTAACAGGTGATCATTAACCCCCTCACCACTGGCCTTGAGTTAGGGTGACCAGACGTTAAGGGGAAAATATCGGGACTGCCGCAGGGGGATCGTTGTTTTTTTTTAAACTCACCCATCCGGGAGTTCGGCGGCAATTCGGCAGAGAGCCCTTCAGTCGCGGATGGTCTTCGGCGGTATTTCGGTGGTGGGTAATAAACCTTGCCACCAAAGACAGAAGCACCTGCTGCCGAAGACCGTCCGCAACTGAAGGACTCGCTGCTGAAGACCAAGAAACAAAATATCAGGACAAATGGCAGCCCGACCGTACTCTGGTCGGGACGTGGGACAAACGCCTCAAAATCGGGACAGTCCCGATTTTATCAGGACGTCTGGTCACCCTACCCTGAGTGCTCGCTTGGTGCCTCAGCAGAAAGGCCCAGGCCTGAATGGGCCGTAGAAGCTGTACTTTCCTCTCAACCTTAGAGATGGTCTTTGCAGGTCTGCATTGAGTCATACTGGTGTGGCAACGCAGGGTAGTTTTCTCTGCTGTTGCTTGCACTGTTCCTGGTCTGTGGATGGAGGGAACTTCCTTGCCCAGATTGGCAGTCCAGCACCTTTCATCAGCACTAAATTGGCTCCCAAAGCTAAATAAATAGACGTAAGCTTTATTTTCCGCAGCAGAAATGCCAAGCCTGGCAAGATTGCCGTTCCCCCTCCACCCCCAGAGAATCCGTGCACAGAGCTGAACTTGTCTGACAGGCTGCAAGAAACTGACGATGGCTGTTTGATAACATTGTCCAGGAAGTAACTGTGTTTTCTCCCAAGAGCCCAGGTTAGAGAATCCTGTTTTTCCAGCCAGAGGGGCAGCAAAAATCGACAGTGCTCAGAGAAAGGAAGGAACGAGATCCAGTCTAATCTTTCTGGTGTGGCGAGAAGGGGAAAGGTATCTGCAGTAGCCCTGCTGATAAATCCACTTGTATCATGGCTTCGCAAATATGCTAAGGTTGGGGGAGTCTCGCCTTTGTTTCAAGCAATTAGATTTGTGGGCATCTGGCACAGAATTACCCACTGGCAGGGTGGGAAGAATTATAGGTGCTGGGGAGGTGGAGGAAGAGAGCGAGAAACTGACAAATTCCTAGCCACTCTGCCTCCCAAATCTTAGCACTTGGACAATCAATGAGCTGTCTGCCTTGGGATATCTGATCTGGCTTCTGCTTAGGGATGACTGACAAAGAAGGGTTGGAAGGAAACCGGTTGAGGTGCCTGAGAAGCAGGTTTCTCAGAACTTTTAAAGGGATCTAAATAAATAACTATAAGGAAGCAATTATTTCAAGAGCAAATAAATGGGTGCCTGCAATTCTAGGTGTTTGGTTTTGGTGGTTGGGGGGTGGGAAGGGTAGGTTTTGTTTGGGTGCTGGCATCTGAAGGAAGAAATTCCCACCACACCCCTACTTTAAGTACTGTCTTGGTTTTTATATCACACACGTTACTATGGTATCTCAGCACCTAGGAAGGTACGTCCTTAAAATCAGGAAAGTGAATGTATTTTTGGGCTGGTACCAGTTTCTTCTGGATGTCCCAGTGGTGGAAGGATCACAGTGGGAGATGGGCCAATCTCAAGGATGTGGGCCAGGGGGAAGTTATCTATCTGCCAAGACTGTGTCGGATTGTTGGCCTGGAATAGTTGCCAGATTGGCTAAAAGCAGCTACACAAAAGGTCTGATTGACCAGTTTCCGGACTCTCACCAGGAAATGTTGATGCCTCATCTGAAAATGCCAATCTGAACATAAGCCCAAGAGCCAGTGTCTTGGCAGGTTTAAAACGTTTCATGCAAGTTACTCACCAGTACTGGGTCACCAGTAGGAGACAGAGAAACTGACCAATGTCTGATGCAATGGAAAATGTAAGCTTCCTCTATACCCCAATGCACCGTGTTGTACACACCTGGGAATTTGTTTCTGTAAGAAAGAGATACAGCCCTTGAGACACGATTGACTCATCTACCATAATTGAGTTTTCATGCACTGGAAACAAAGGCATCAAACTTTCTGTTAAGGATGCTAGGTATTAAAAGTCCAACAGGCAATTTCCTATACTAAACCCTAACCTCCCTGTATCTTCTCTTCTTCCCCTTGGGTAAAACTGAGGTGATAATAAAAACTCCCAGGATGGGGTGAAGGGGGAGGGGCATTTGAGGCTTAAATGTTTGTTTAAAACAAAAAAAAGTTGGGTTCCCCTGAGCAAAGGATCTGCACAGGTGTAAAGAGTGTCTATATATGCACCAAGCCTGTCGTATGAAAGGAGACTTGAGGAGCTCGGTTTGTTTTCCTTAACCAAAAGAAGGTTTAGAGGAGATATGATTGCTCTCTTTAAATATATCGGAGGGATAAATACCAGGGAGGGAGAGGAATTATTTCAGCTCAGTACTAATGTGGACACGAGAACAAATGGATATAAATTGGCAGTCGGGAAGTTTAGGCTTGAAATTAGACGAAGGTTTCTAACCATCAGGGGAGTGAAATTCTGGAACAGCCTACCGAGGGAAACAGTGGGGGCAAAGGACCTCTCTGGCTTTAAGATTAAGCTTGATAAGTTTATGGAGGGAATGGTTTGATAGGATAACGTGATTTAGTCAATAGGTCAGTAACGTGCCACCACTGGTAATTAGTACCGAGGGTCAATGTTGGGATATTGAAAGTCTTTTTCCTGAGTGTCTGGCTGGAGAGTCTTGCCCGCATGCTCGGGGTTCAGCTGATCGCCATATTTTCCTCCAGGGTAGATTGGCAGTGGCCCTGGAGGTTTTTCGCCTTCCTCCGCAGCATGGGGCAGGGGTCGCTTGCTGGAGGATTATCTGCTACTTGAAGTCTTTAAATCAGGATTTGGGGACTTCAACAGCTGAGTCAAGGGAGAGAATTATTTCAGGAGTGGGTGGGTCAGCTTTTGTGGCCTGCATCTTGCGGGAGGTCAGAGTAGATGATCATAATGGTCCCTTCTGATCTTAAGTTCTATGATTCTATGATTTCACGTAGCACAGGGATACTGTTATCACTGAGGTAGAAGCCGTTTAACAGAACACCTCCCACGACAGTTTAGTAGGATAAGAAATGAAGTCTGCCCTGGAACCACCATGGAGAATTTTAAGTAGGCAGGTGAGTTGGAATTGATCAGAACCCCAGGAACACTAGTGCTCGTGTACTTCTGCTCAAATGGTCATGGCCTTTAATGGCTACTGGTTTGGTTTCCAGTAATTGTGTGTTTGACTTTTTTTTGTCAAGGGTACCCAGAACCGGGCCTAGGGGGTTCTTTTTCAGTTGATTAATCTATTTACAGTTCAGTATTATGTGGTCAGGAGCTGCAGTCTTCCATCTCCTCTGAATAGATGCCAATCTGCAGAGACGGTGTAATGCAGACAGAGGCCAGTTGTCGACGGGCGGGATTGAACCTGGGATCTGGGGAGCTAAATGCATGAGCCTCTACTACATGAGCTAAAAGCCATATGCCCGTCAGCTAAGAGACTCATTAATCTCTTTCTCTAAGTGGTCTCGGTGCCACTAGATGGGACAGAACATCACACTCAGGAGGTGTGTGGGTTACAAAGGTACTTTGAAAATGACTGTTCCCGTTGAAACTGGCTTGGTGGTGATTTTCATAGCGGGGTCAGAAATTGCCCAGAATTGCCCTGATTTTTAGGGTTCCTATACTGTTCTTTGCATGATGGGTTTGCTGTTCCAATAACTAAGCAGCATACGCTCTGCGTTTTTGCTCTCCATCGCTGCGCTGACACTCCCTGACCGAGATGAATTTTTTTTTGTTGACTCTCCAGTTAGGAGAGCTCCCGGTGAATCCTGCAACACCCTGGCACTATCCCTTTGTGCTGGGGCGCAGGGATGTCCATTCCAGAATGGAATAAGTCCATCCCCTAGGGCTCTGTAGGAGTTTCCATTAGAATCCCAGTTCTGATCCTCTGTATCTAGGTGTTATGGACCTGTTTTTTTCAGAAAAACTGAGCAGCCATCCTACAAATGAAATAAAAAGGAGCTGTAGGTGCTCAGAGTTGAAAATTAGGCCTTGGGTTACTAGCTGAGGTGTGGCTTTGAGACATATCAGTATGGAAGTGACTATGCTAATACTTCTGAGTATGGACGTTGTAGAGTCAGGGTTAAAAATAATCAGATGGGCCCTCCAAAATCATGAGATTAAAAAAAAAATTAGGGGTTCTTGCTTTCTGCTTTGTGCCTTGAGGGTGCGATTGGGTCACATTTGCAATGTTTTCTCTGCTACCATGAGGACTAGAAATTCTTCTTAAAATGAAAGTTCTTACCTAATCATATGGCTTGTGGAGCTTGGGCTTCAAGACATGCATCAAATATCATGAAACTTGGGATAAAATCAGTGGCATCACTGGACCTCCAGAGGCCTGAGCAGACTTGGGGCGTGTCTACAAAGAAATAGCTTCAATTAAGCTGGTACCGCTTTTGTCTATGGGCCTCCCATATTGTTTTAGAATTGGTTGTATCATTTGAACTTGCGCCTGTAAATGTACCTCCAGAGCTACCAGAATTCCCACTTCGAATACCAGCTCCTGGCCTCCTCAGAGACTCCTTCATTTGCCCCTTTCCCTCCATGCAAATGTCTTGAGCTTCTGGTATTCAGAGGACTAAAAAACCCTATTTATTAAATGTATGTATTTGTAACCCACGCTGACACAGTGTGACTGTCTCCTTCTAGTGGCACCTCGTTTGAGGCCGCTACAGTCGGTGTAAACTGCACGAGCTCTTGCAGCTCAGGCAGGAGAGATTTATGCTTTTAGATCCAGTGGTCACTGGTTCAGTCACCGTGGCACTCTACCCACCCAAGCATGTCTGTGGCGTATTGATTTAATATTTATAGTCCAATAGCAGCAGCCAGAATTGGGGCCCCATTGTGCGCTGCACAAACACACGGGAAGATGTGGTCCTCGCCCTGAAGAGCTACTATATAATAATCTGTTAGTCTTGCTTTAAAGGGCAACATATTCCCATCCCTCATGCTATTTTAATAGTCTCTTGGTTGGGGATTAGTTATGTGTTGACAGAGCAAACATTTTTCTGCCCTCATTCTGCCACTGAAAGCAGAAACCTCACTGCGCCTTGGCTTTCGCGCACTGACTGACGAATACAAGGAGTCCCAGCCTGGAAGATGAGGCCATCTTTCCAAAGGGAAGGCAGGGTCCTCTGAGAGGCAGGACTTCTGGGTTCTGCTTCCAGCCCAGGGAAGGGATATGCTTTGAGCAGGGGAGTGGGCACCTCGGCTCCTGAGTTCTGTTCCCAACTGTGTCACTGATTCACGTTGTCCGGGTAGTTAACCTCTCTATGCCTTCGTTTTTTCATCCGCAAAATAGACTGAATGAGCCCATCCTCCCCAGGGCTTGGTGAGGTTTCAATAATCAATAATGCAAAGTATTTAATCGTTAAGTTGCTGGCTCAAAATTAAAACTCCTTCCTGGTGCAGGTGCTTAGAAACTGTAGCTCTAAGCCCCAGTTCTGGCTGTCCAAGCCTGCCTGTATTTCCTTTTATAAACCCTTTGCTTTAAGTGTCTGCAGGGAGGCTGGCCTGGCTCAGGGAGGGCAGGTGTCATTTGCACCTGTTCGGCTGGAGCCGGCAGCTTGCGTTCCCACTAGTTTGCTCTACAGCAGCTTGGGTCGTGGGGGAAATGGTTATTCTTCCATTTAAAAATCAATGGGTCAAACCCAGAGCCAGCTCTTGAGCTGCAGGAGGGAGAATGCAACTTCAGAGCATGGCAGTCAGGGTGACCTGCAGGGGGCTCGGGCACCCAGCTCTCTAAAGTGGGCCCTCAGGACCCTAGTTATTCTGGTACGCTGTGCAGAGATGGGTTGGAGGCGGAGCAATACATGGCCCCAGCTAGGGTGACCAGATATCCCGATTTTTGGGGCTTTTTCTTATATATGCAGGTATTACCCCCCACCCCCGTCCCAATTTTTCACACTTGCTGTCTGGTCACCCGAGGGCCTCTGGGGTTTGATTGGGACCCTGATGCTGGGGACAGCCCTAATTTGCCCCCTGGCTGCAGTGGCCCCATGGGACATTGCAGACACTGGACATGTAGGGCCAGCCCACCCACTGCCCTCTATGGGCTTCTGTACTGGCTGGTGCAGTGTATGTCTGGGGCATTCTCTGGGGTGTCAGAGGGCCCTCTGGCTTCAGCATGCGTTAATTCCTCTCCCAGCACCTGCTGCACCTAGGGAGAACGTTATACCTGCAGGGTAACAGGTGCTGCTGAGTCTGGCTCTGCGCTCAGAAGACAAAGTTACCTGTGTCTTGGGCTCAGCAGTGAGTTATCTGGGGGGGGGGGGGGAGGGAGGGAGGGGAGGGTGTCTCTGAGCCCAGTTCTTCGTTAGTCTGGAATGACACGTTTCCTTAGCAGCTCCATGACTCACATCTGAGTCAGCGCTCAGCCTGCATCACCTCTGCCTTGGTCTTTCCTTGTTTGTCTTCTGGCCTTGGATTATAGAGGCTAGAAGGCTCTTGCCCAACTTCCTCAGCACCTGTTGTCAGCGCCGGTAGGTGTGCAGAGGGGAATCTTGCTGCAGGTTGTTGCAGCATGAGAACTGGCTGCACTTTATTTCTGACAGGGTGTGTCCTCCCCCCCTCCTCCCCCGGTTAAAGGAGCCAGGCTGCCCTGGGCTCAGTCCCCCTTGAGCAGCATCTGAGAGGACTCAGTGATAGTTAATCTCTTAGGCAGGGATGATGGTACAAATTAGCATGCAGGGATGAGCTCTGTGGTGGTAGGGGGTGTCTGTGTGGGGGGGAAGGATGCTGCAGAGCTGTTCTCTGAGGCAGAGGGTATTTGTTTCAGGCCTGCTAGAGAGACTTCAGTCCTTTGTGCTATATTTTCCTGTTGCCTCTCCCCGGATTCAGGGTTAAAACCCTGATATTAACCCTATTCTGCTGCTGCTTCACCCTCAGGAGACCTGGGTCTTGTTCCGGGCCCTGCCAATGGCCCACTGTGTAACACGTCCACGCTCTGTGCCTCAGTGTCCCCATCTGCAAAATGAGGATAATGATATTGCCCCCCCTTTATGAAGCACCGTGAGATCTACGGATGAAAGGTGAGCTATAGGAGCCCAGTTTTATTATTAACTTTATAGGCAGGGATCATTTCACCCATCACTGAAGTGCAGCCCCTTTGGTAGTGGACATGACAGCTATTGATCATCACAGAGCATGATTATGTAACGCCGACAGACCGCGGTCGTCGGTGGGCGGGATTGAACCGGGGATCCTCTGGAACTTAGTGCATGTGCCTCTACCGCATGAGCTAAAAGCCAACTGGCTGTTGGCTAAGGCTGCAGAGGTGTGTGTGTGTGTGTGCGTGCGCGTGTGCGTGTGCAGGCGTACGTACGTACACACCCCCTTCCCCCCCTCCCGCCACTAGATGGGACAGAACACCACACCCAGAAGGTGGGTGGGTTACAACAGCACAGCACTTTTTTTTAAGATCAGGGAGAAGTAGAGGTGGATTTATAACCAGGCTAAACCACGAAGAGTAATTGGAGGAGGGAGAACCTATCCAGCTGGAATTGAGGACAGGGGCATGAACGCTTCAAACCATGCCTTAAAATGCCATGGCATCTTCAGTGACCACAAAGGGGTCCCCCGCTCTGTCTCTTCTGACAGACTAATGTTGCTCACTGAAGTGAGGTTATAGGTGGTTGCTTATCCTAACTGAACACCTTTACTCTGTCCAAGGGCAAGTAAAATCTTAAATGCTTCCTCCCGCAGCATGAGACTGACCTTTGGAACTCTCTGCCTCATAAGTCAGAGTCAAATGCTGTGGCTGAGTGTAAAAGGGACTGGATCAACTTATGGCTAGTAACAACCCTTTAACTCTTTGTATCCATTAGTTCTGAAGGAATGGGGTATCCTTCCCCCCCGCCCCAACATGATTTCAGTATTATGCAGTGGCAGTCACCCAGTAAAAGGGAGTTTCAGGCTCCAGGACTTCAAGATAAGGCTAGTCAATTCTCATGCTTCAGAGCATGAGCTGATTGCCATGGATCAGGCAGGGTTTCTAACTCCTATGTGTAGCATTAAACAATTACCCAGGTGTGTTATGGATATCTTCACCTTCCCTGATGTACCAGGGACTGCTCACTGCCAGAAGCAGAAGACCAGATTTAATGGAGCCCTGGTTTGGATAGGCACGCTGGATGTTGTATTCTTTCTAACTTCTGAACTTAACGACCATCCAGATCTCCCCAAAGGGGACAATGAGAGATGAACCCAAGCCAGGGCTCATTATCTAACTCTCCCTCCCTCATTCCAGCCTCTCAGGCTCCATCTTTTGGGGTGAGATGGGACTGGGATCTGAACTGACCCAACCCGCTCTGGGTTTGCCTTTGCGAACCTGAAACTGGCAAAATACAAATCACCCCAGTTTTGCCATGGGACAAAACTGCCGAAACCTTTTATCTAGACAGTGGTGGTCAGGGATACTGTAGAACCCAGACAGGCATCGCTCCCGAGAACCCAAATCAAGATCCATCCCATTCTCTTGTGGCACTTCCTTGTCCTGGCAGCTCTTCTGGACTTCAGGTCCTTGCAGCCGTGGGTACTGCTTGCTCTCAAGCCTGTGAGGCATTCTCAGGAAGAGGGCTCACCACCCGCCTCCCACGATGCTGGCCAGGGAGCTCTGCTCCTTGAGGCCGTTATGCCCAAGGATCATTTGCATGCACAAAAGAAAGAATTTGCATTTCTTCGTGGCAGCTAGTGTGGGAACCGAAGCAGCCAATGAGTCAGGCTGCGCTGCAGCCTAGATACACGCTGGGCACTGTGTGAAAAGACAACATCCCTTCTTTTGGCACTTTGTCACTGCTGGTTTCACCTGGCTGGCTGTGTATGCCTGGGAACAACTGGCAGAGAATGGCTTGATCTATTGTGGCTGGCGGAGAGTGAGGGGCGGGGAGGGCTTGAGTATGGGTTACCTGTCCCAGAAATGACCCTCCCAATGGTAGCTAATGTGCCGAGGAGGGAGAGCAAAGGGGATTACAGCCCCACGCTGACATTTTCCCCGTAGGCAGGTTGGGTGCAGCAGGCTGAAAATTGATTGACATTACCATGAACGTGGGCTAATTGTATCGATACCACAGGGCTTCTCCGGGTGTGGTGGGGTTGGGACCACCCTGCCTTTCCCAGATTGCTAACTGGGAAGGGGCTTGCGGGTTGAGGTGCCATTGGCTCATGCTATCCTTGAGGCTGATCCAACCATCCGTTTGCAAAGGGGGTGTAGCGCCTCTCCAAGATGCTCAGGTGACGGCCCTGGACAGCTGAGGCCTTTCTCCAGCCAGTCAAGTGGCAGGCAGGGTCGGCATCCTCCAGCTGGTGGCCATTTAAGGCACTGCACATCCTGTCTCAGGATGACGCTGTTGAATTTCCTTGTGTGGTTCTCAGCCCTGGGGCTTCCTCTTCTACTGAATGCTGGACTTTCTGCCACAGTAAGACGTGGGCATGGTGACTGGGGGAAGATTGCACCCACTATGAGGACATGGGTGTGCAAAGGTGAACCCTGATGGGTCGGTTTGCTAGGGGAGCAGGAAGGAAGGGGTTAATCGAGCCAACGGGGTATGTGGTGCTGATTTTTATGACAGGGGACATGCTCATTTCAATGCACTGCACTAGGTCTAATCTGGCTGAGCATAGCCGCTGGGGGCACATTAGCATGATGTTCAGCACACCACGAGCAGCTTCTGCTTCAGAGAGAATAGCAAGGAGGTGGGGTAGCACCTGATGGAGGATGCACTGGCAGAACTACATGGGAACCCGGGCCTGGAACAGCAGGAGGCACTAGAGTCATCACTGAGTGCAATTGGGAAAGGTTGGGAAGATGGGGTTCAGGACTGGAATATCGGGGGGGGCAGGAGGTCACGATCACAGGGGATTAATAGAGCTGTGGGGAGGGGGGCCCACGACTGGAACTGCAGTGGGTGATGCAGGGTGGGTTTGAGGGGCCTGGGCAGAGCTGTGCTGGGAAACTTCTGCAAAAGCTTCATTTCTGACACTCGAGGTCGGTCTGTCTCTTCTGAGCACTGAACTTCAGCAATTCTCCAAAACAAAGGCAACAAGCACTGTTTGTCCTCACCTCACCACTTCAGGTGGGTCACACCCGCTCTGCACTGAGATGCCCATCGCTGGCAGCGATGCCAGCCCCAGCATGGATGGGCTGCACACAGTGACTTCCAAGGCTTAATCCCAAGAAACAAAAGCAGTAATTTACAGAACCCAGAGGAAGAACAGGCTCAGGGCATTAACCACAGAACAACAAACATGCAGGTGGATTCTGTGCCCTGGACTGTGCTTGCCAGCTGGGCCGTTTGGGTTGGTACAGGCTGAGATCTTTCCACTTTGTTCTGCGTCATTAAGGATTTGAACTGGCAGTGCTGAGAGTGACAGAGACAAAACAGCCTGAACGAGGCAACGGCAGCCAAAGAAGGGGAGAGCAAGGACCAGGGCAGGCTGGTGGCCTGAGAGAGCCTGGAGGGGAGCGAGGACACGCCTGAAATGCACCAAGGAGAGACTGGCTAAGGCAGGGCAGGTTGGGGCTGGAGCAAGGAAGGTCTTGCATTGGGGGCTGCCTGGCTTTATCCTGCCTGTCCTGGGGCTGCAGGATTGGAAGTGCATGGCAAGCTGTAACAAGCAGCGGAAAGGCTGCAATGTGTGTGCGCAGTCAGTAACGTCAACAGATCCCCTGTTATGTATGAATCCATTGCGACCGGCCTTGTCTGTAACCCCAGGGGCTCTGTCGCTCCAGCCCAGCTGGAGTCTGTTCCGCACCTTGAGGCCTGTATCCCTAACCTCAGCAGTGCTTGGCGGCCACCCCAGGGGGACCTGCCACCACTGTTGCCTTGCCCTAGTGCCAGTGTCCCCACTCCCCTCCTGCTCTCCTTGGTCACGTGCCCCTGCGGACAGGGCTTATCCCAGGCTAAAATGGGCATAAGTGTGTGTTGGGGGAGCTCTTGTTAAAATACTGGCAGTGTCCTCCCCCTGGGAGTGTCCTCCCCCTGGGAGTGTCCTCCCCCTGGGAGTGTCCTCCCCCTGGGAGGAGGGTGGGAGGCTGAGGCCTCAGATTGTCAGCTCTTTGGGGAAGGAACCATCTTCTTGGTCTGCATCTGCACGATACTTAGCATAGTGGTGTCCTGGACCGTGACGGGCTCCCAGGTGTTCCCACAATACCCCTAATTAATACCAATGAAGAGCTTGTGCTGCCCATGGGGAAGCACACCTTATATCCTATGGGGCATGCATCTAGCCTACCCAGGTAGTGTGCTCTCGCTCTCATCCCATACCCCCTTCTCCCCATGACATCTTCTCAGTCATCGCCGTGGATTGGGAGGACCCACTTACTGGGCTCTTCCTCTTTAACTTGGGGGCAGAGATCCCCCTTCTCCCTAGAACTGCCTCCTCCTCCAGTCCATACACACAGGTGGCTGCATGGAAGACGACCCAGTGTGGGGACAGGGTGCTGGGAGTGAAGTCCGAGATGGTGGGGGGGCGCTCTCCTGTAGGATCTGCTGGCATTGGACTCTTCTCTCTGGGCACCCCTGTCAGCCACCAGCCACCGAGTGACGTTTCAGGCCGCTCTCTTCCTTCAGCCAGTGGCTACTGATCAATGGCAGAAGCAGCATCATTTCATTCAAGGACATAAAAAACAGCTGGCATGCTGGGAGTGCCCGACCGTGCGAGGCAGGGCCGTCCCAGCACCTCCATTGCCTGGCTCCTTCCTCCCAGCCATGCATCCATTCGTCTCTCATCGGGACCTGTCGCCTGCAGGGAGCCCCACCCAGTGTCTCGCCCCACTGAAAAGAGCATGTATGTCAGCGCTGTGGTTACCTTGGAAGGGAGGGACTAGCATGTAATGGTATTTATGTTCGTCCCTGCTTCACTGATCTCTGACAGGATTGCCTCCTGCTGCAGGCAGGGAGGGAATGTCTACACTGCAATATTAATACCTCTGGCTGGCCCATGTTAGCTGACTTTGGCGTGTGGGGCGTGGGCTATGGGACTGAAGAGTCCAAAAAAGAACTAGATAAGTTCCTGGAGGATGCGTCCAATAGCGGCTATTAGCCAGGATGGGCAGGGAGGGTGTCCCTAGCCTCTGTTTGCCAGAAGCTGGGAATGGGCGACACGGGATGGATCACTTGATGATTCCCTGTTCTGTTCGTTCCCTTTGGGGCACCTGGCATTGGCCACTGTCGGAAGACAGGATATGGGGCTAGATGGACCTTTGGTCTCACCCAGTCTGGCTGCTCCTATGTGCTTAAATCACAGTGTAGGCATTCCAGCTCGAGCAGCAGCCCAGGCTCTGGGACCCCGCAAAGGGTGGAGGATCTCTGAGCCCAGGCTCCAGCCCGAGCCCAACTGTCTCCACTGCAATTTAATAGCCCTGCAGCCTGAGTCAGCTAACATGGCCCTGCTGCGGGGGTTTGATTGCAGTGCGGACATACCTGGAGCGCCTTGAGTGCACAGCAGGCCCTGGTACGGTGAGGAGAGGCAATGATGTCATGGGATGTGTCTGTCTACTTTATCATCCCAATCTGATCTAATCCCTCATCCCAGTTAATAATAGGGTTGCCAATGTGGGTTGTATGTATTCCTGGAGGTTTCACCGCATGACCATCTTTAATTAAAGATTAAGCTTTACTTCCTGGAGACTCCAGGACAATTCTGGAGAGTTGGCAACCCTAGATCATAAATATGGCCAGACTGGTTCAGACCAATGGTTCATCTAGCCCAGTATCCTGTCTTCCGACAGTGGCCAGTGCCAGGTGTTTCAGAGGGAATGAACAGAACAGGACATTCATGGAGTAATCCATCCCCTGTCCTCCAGTTCCAGCTTCTGGCAGTCAGAGCTTTAGGAGCACCCAGAGTATGGATTTGTGTCCCTGACCATCTTGGCTAGTAGCCATTGATGGACCTATCTTTCAGGAATTTACCTAATTCTTCTTTATCCTTTTTTGCCTTCATAACATCCCTTGTCGCAGAGTTTCACAGGTTGACTGTGTATTGTGTGAAGAAGTAGCACTTCCGTTTGTTTTAAACCTGCTGCTGCCTATTAATTTAATCAGGTGGCCCCTAGTTCTTGTTATCTGAAGGGGTAAATAATACTTCTCCACACCATTCCTTATTTTCTCTCTATCATATCCCCCATGTCAGCTCTTTTCCAAGTTGAACAGTCCGTCTTTTAATCTCTTTTCATATGGAAGCTGTTCCATACCCCTAATAATTTCTGTTGCCCTTCTCTGTACTTTTTCCAATTCTAATCTATCTTTTTTGAGATGGGGCCATCAGAACTGCACACAGTATTCAAGGTGTGGATCAACAATGGATCTATATAGTAGAATTATGATATTTTCTGTGTTCTTATCTATCCCTTTCCTAATTATTTCTAAAACTGTTAGCTTTTTTGACTGCTGCTGGATTATATTTTCCAATGTGCATAACTCTGCATTTATCAACACTGAATCTCATCTGCCATTTTGTTGCTCAGTCACCCAGTTCATTGAGATCCCTCTGGAGCTCTTCACAGTCAGCTTTGGACTTAACTATCATGAGTAATTTTGTATCATTGGCAAACTTTGCCACCTCACCGTTTACCCCCTTTTCCAGACCATTTATGAATATGTTGAACAGCACAGGTCCCAGTACAGATCCTTTGGTGAGGGATCTTGTCAAAGGTTTCCTGAAAGTCCAAGTACAATGTCCGCATGCTTGTTGATGCCCTCAGAGAGTTCTAATAGATTAGTGAGGCATGATTTCCCTTTACAAAAGCAGTGTTGATTCTTCCTCAATATATCATGTTCATCTATGTGTCTGATAATTTTCTGTTCTTTACTATAGTTTCAACTAATTTGCCTGGCACTGAAGTTAGGCTTCCTGGCCTGTAATTGCCAGGATCAATTCTGGAGCCTTTTTCTGAAAAATCGGTGTGCATTATCTATCCTCCAGTCATCTGGTGTGAAGGCTGATTTAAGCTATAGGTCACATACCACAGTTAGTAGTTCTGCTATTTTATATTTGATTTACTTCAGAAATCTTGGGTGAATACCATGTGGTCTTAGTGACTTATTACTATTTAATTTATCAGTTTGTTCCATAACTGCCTTTGGCACCTCAACCTGTGACAGTTCCTCAGATTTGTCCCCTAAAAAAAAATGGCTGAGGTATGGGAATCTCCCTCACATCCTCATCAGTGAAGACCGATGCAAAGAATTCATTTCGCTTCTTTGCAATGACTTTGTCTTCACTGAGTGCTGTGTTAGCACGTCTGTGGTCCAGTTGGTCAGGCTCATAGGCACTGGAACTAGGGGTGCAGGGGTGTGTGTGTGTGCTGCAGCCCCTTCTGGTTTTACGTGGGGCTCTGCTGCCAGCCCTGCACCCAGGGTCCCAGCTGCTGTCTCGCCCCCCCCTTATCCCTGTCCAGGTCCCCCCCTCCTAAAGACACGCCCTGCTCCCAGCCTCACCGGGGTGGGGGCAGACAGGGGTAAGGGGGCTGGCTTTCAGCACCCCCACTGGGCAGGCTTCCTGCTTCTGATGTACTTTAAAAAAATTGCTGGTAGTTTTTGTGTCTAGAGGTAGGTTTACACTTAAAACACTGCATTGGCGCAGCTGCAGCACTTAAGTGAAGATGCTCCTAAGAGAGCTTCTCCTGTCAGCGTAGTTAATCCACCTGCCCAAGAGGCGGTAGGTATGTCAATGGGAGAAGCTCTTCTGTCAATGTAGCGCTGTCTACACCAGGGGTTATGTCGGTATAACTGTGTCACTGAGGAGTGGGGATTTTTCACGCCCGAGTGAAGTAATTATACTGATATAGGTCTGTAGTGTAGACATGGCCTATGTCAGGTATAATCTAATCTGCTATCCTCAAGCAGTCCAACCTAATCCATTATCCCAGTCCTGTATAACTTAATCTACTATCTGCATCAAATCCAATTTAAACTCTCATCTCAGTCTAGTCCAAACTACATCTATTGTTCCAGGCCAGTACAATCTAATCCATAGTTCCAGGCCAGTACAATCTAATCCATAGTTCTCTGTTTCTGTTTTGTGTTTGTACAACAACTAGCACTGTGGGGCCCTGATCCATGACTGGGGACATTTTAGGTCCAATACAAATACTACAACTGCAATACACACAATAAACAGTAATATCATCCAACCCACTCCCTGCGGTCCCAGTTATTTTCGTCTAATCTACTGATCCCATCTGGTTTAATCTAACATCTCCTCTCCAGTCGAGTTCTAATCACTCCTGACTGCTGCGGCTGGCTGGAAAGCCTGCAAAGTTCAAGGTCTTCAAACTAAACTTGGGAATTCTGGCACTGGCACTTTGGTTTGGGGTGCATTCAAACCCAGAGAGAATGTGCACATTTCCAAAGCAAGCACTGAAGGTGCATTAACAAGGTGGCATAGGTGTGTATTAGTGGAGTGACTGGAACTTCAGACCCTGTATTAGAAATGGAACCTTAATGCTCCCCTGACTCTCACTAAAATTTTAGAGTGAATTCCTGGACAAGCAGGGTTAGAAGGGACCATAAGGACCATCTAGTCTAACCCCTGCCAAGATGCAGGATTTGTTGTCTCTAAACTGTCCCCCTCTGGGTTTGTTTTAGGATTCAAGGAGCCAGGAAGGGCCTATTTTCCAGTTCTAGTTTGGCTGCAACCAAATTCTTGGGAATTTCTAGCAGTCACTCTGAAACATGATGACAAATCCGATATTGGTATTACGTTTAGTCTTTCACTGCTGATCGTTTGAGCAGAACCATACACAAGGCTGGCTTTAGGCCCATTCCCCCGATTCCCCAGAATTGGGCCCTGCGCCTTAAGCGCCTTTTTAATTTTTAAATCTTTTTTACTCACCTGGCAGTGGTCTGGGTCTTTGGCGGCACTTCGGTGGTGGTGGTGGGGGTATCCTTCCCTCGCTCTGGGTTTTTGGCAGCATTTCGACGGCGGGGGGTCCACAGAAGACCTGGAGCAAGGGAAGGACCCCCCACCACCGAAGTGCTGCCGAAGACTCGGACCCCCGCCGGGTATTCAAATTGGGCCCCGCAATTTCTAAAACCGGCCCTGACCATACAGCAACTCCAGCCCTTGGTGGGGTGGAGCTGGGAATTGTGGATGGAGCCTGAGAACCACTTACAGTATCTCCAGCCCCACACTTGCACTCCTGGGCAGCAGCAGATGGGTAAGGCAGCTTTACCCGTGCCATGCTTGGCACTAGCAGGTGCTGCTGATCCTATTCACTCAGGAGCACCAACAACTCACTTCAATACTGAAAATGAAAAGGAGTAGGAAGGTGAGGGAAGTCCTGTGCACCTGTTTTCCTATGCAGCAGGCTATGTCTGTTAGCTTGTGCCAACCCCACAGGGTGGACCCAGCATGCGGCTGCCAGCTATGACTGCTCTGTTTGCCTCTGGCACCCGCATAAACCCCCATAAACCCCTTTATGGCAGCATCTGGGAGATGGGGCAGAAGGCTAAATGGAAGTAATAAAAGGGAGTGACCCCTATCTCAGTCCAGTCATCCCGATTCAGGAGCTGTGACTGGCTAAAAGCTGGTAGTGTTGACGGAGGCAAATTTATTGTGACTCAATTGGTCCCTGCTGTGGATCATAGTCACATAAATCATTTTCCAACTAATCGCACCATGCTTCTGGCTTGTTGATATATCTAGTGGCAGAGACTTCCATGGGTTAAGTAAGGTTGTATTGGTTTTAAATGTGCTGCCCTTCTGTTATTTTCTCTTCCACTCTCGACGTACTCTAACATTTTGTTTGGTGGTGGGTTGGATCCAAGATACCTATTCCCCAAGTCCAGTTTGGATGCCGTTGAAGTGCTGGGAATGCCCTGAGTGTATTCTGAAGCCTAATGAAGATTGTTTAAATACCAGTTACATTGGCAGAAACATACACCTAGGCCAGCCCTTGGAGGTGGAGTTTTGAATTTCTTTTTTGTGTTTCTGTCTTTGTCAAATTCTGTCCTAACCCTCCTCATTTTCCTCTGATGTTTAACCTTTAGTGTGTAGGCTGGATTTCCACAAGATGAAGGATTCCTGTCTTGTTGAGGTAACCTCTTGCACCTTAGCATTTAGTCATCCTGAGTAATCTTCCCTTTGCATTCCTGCTTCCGCTGAAGTATAGAGGGGTATGTAACCTTCTAGCTCTGCTGAATTAGCTTCCACCCCCTAAGACCTGCTTTGTTTCCAGCATTTATAATAGTGTTAAATATAAAAAAATGTTTTTAATCTATTGGGGGGGGGGGTGTCACACACACAGACTTGCTATGTGAAAGGGGTCATCTGTACAAAAGTTTGAGAGCCACTGGTCTATTTCATACAAGCTGCTGCTAGGACAGATTTTTTTAATGATATTTGCAGCACTTTTTTCTTTTGCAAATATCCCTGTTGAAAATTAGGATCTGGCTATTCCTTGCCTGAGAGCCACATAATTGCTAAAACTTTCTCTTCTCCAAAAGAGCCTTGTGACCAATCCCCTCCTTGTAATTAAACAGAGATTCCCAAACAGCTGATCCATGGCCTGTTTCCTCTCTGGCTACAGTTCCCTTTCCAGATCTTCTCAGTTATGACTAAGGGCAATTCAGATGCTGTGTTTCTACTTAGCTGCTGCTCAGTTGGTGGTTAATGACCTGGGATAATGGTGCTCAGACGTCTCCTGAACGTGCAGCTGGCAGCGACCCATCAGATCAGCACATCTCAGTCCGCACCTAACTTTGCTGTTGCTATTAAAGATACCTCTTCTTGCTTCCAGGGATGGCAGAGTCCATCAGACACTGGGAAGGCTTGGCTAACTTGGAGGGAGGTGAGGATGGTACAAGAAGCAGCTCAGAAAAACACACAGGCCTGGCTTCTGCATCCTGCTGGCTGTGCCAGTTTGGAAGCATGTTTTGATCATTGCAGCAACTGTGCCAGCTCTCCTCAGGTTACAGAGCCTAGTGCGCAGTGACTTCCCAGCCTGCAAAGGAACCAGTGATCACATACATGACATTTACAATATTGCAACAGAGCAGAGGTGATGTTGACTGATGTGCAATCTTGGATACTCCTGGGGTCCTGGACACATGTAGCTCTCTTAGAAGACTTTGCTCTGCTATAACACTTCTGATCTGAGGAGCTCATGGCGCTTTATGTTCATTAACTGATGCATGCACACACGCACGTGCACACACACAATGCGGGTGGTCTGTACCTTATCTATAAAACATGGGATTAGAGAAGGGAAGTGACCTGTCCAGGGTCACACAGTGAGTCAGTGACAGATCAGTATGCAGGTGTCCTGACTTCTGTTCCTTAGCTCTGATCAGTAGTCAACACTCCCATTCAGGGGTGCTGAGAGCCATTGAACCAAACCAGGCCCACCGACGACAATTCCGGGCCGCAGGGCTGTCCCTGAGGGGCGGGACAGGGCCAAGGACGGAAGTGATAAATCCATCACTTCCGGGACCGATCATGCTGGCCATTCGCACTGGCCCGTGGGGCCCCTCAAAGCATGGGGCCCAGAGCAGTCACGTGTGCCTAGGAGCCCTGTGGCCCACCCGGGCAATTTAAAAGGGCCTGGGGCTCCCAGCTGGGGTCCCCTGGGCCTTTTTAAAACAACCAAGGCCCTGGGCCATTGCCCCCTTTGCCCCCCTTGTCAGCGGGCCTGAACCAAACTGTAAACCCTATAAATAATGGAAACCACTTCAAGCTGGGGGGTGCGGCACCACCCCTAGTTCCAGCACGTATGCGCCCATTCCTATGTAGTTTAGACTACACCCCTCAATATTTGTGAGAGGACTTCAGGAGAAGGGACAACAGCCCTCCCCTGGCTTCCCCTGAGTCCTATTGCTAAGGGGGCTGCTTAGACCACTTCAGGCCTGTTCCAGTTCTCTGCGTGGTTGTGCAGAGCCCCAGTGCAGTCAGGCGAAGTGGTGACTTGAGCTGGTGGAGCTGGCTCCTGGATGCTGCACTGGAGTGAAACATGAGGAATAGCAGCTGTGCAGCCCCACCCATGGAAGTAATGGAGGCAAATCCCCAGCACAGGTGAGGCCCTAACTCTCCCCGAGACGGGGAGTGGGGGGTTGGGCAAGAAGCTCCAGGAAAATATCTGCCAATGAGAGAATCTTTGAGCTGCCTCTCCCATGGACAGTGCTTCCGAGTGAGTTAGGAGGGGATGGGGAGTGATTGCTATTTCCCTTTGACAATGGGGACAGGTACCCCCCTTAGCAAACAGCTGTAGGCAGCCGCCTGATGGCAATGGGGGGATGGGTGTTTTGTTCTTCAGTGTGAGCCCCGGTGGTGGGGCCCATGGGGGAACGGGGACTCTCAGTGCCAGCTTGTACAAAGCTACGGACTCTTATCTGCTTCATTCACCCATGGGAAAAAACAGCTTAAACTGCTTAAAATAAACAGCTCAGCCCTCTTAAAAGCAACCCCCCTGGGCAGCGAGTTGAATGAACGGCCCCTGTGCTGTTGTTTCTTCTGTTTGCATGTGGTTGGCAGGCGTTAAGAAGCTGCCATGGGATCAAGGTGGTTATGTATACAGCCGGCAGTCTCTTCCCAGCCTCAAATACCCATGGGTAGCGCTGTGCAGTGTAGCTGGCCTCAGTGCAGAGCGCGTCAGGCGCTGAGAAACGTAAACACCTTGCAACTCAGGGGAGCTATGGAGTGAGTGTGCCACACGTCCCCTTCCTTTAAGAGTGGGGCTCCTTGGAGAAGAACCTGTGAAGTCAGGTCATGGTGTGTGTTTGTAGCCAAGGCTGCTCGCTTGAGTGTGTGAAAGGCTCAGGCTTCACTTCACTTCTAAGCCTGCGGCGTCAGTCCAGCTCTGGGAGAGGGAGCTGAGTTCTAGCTGGCTGGTCAGGTTCTCATTGTAGGGCTAGCAGTGCAGCCCCTGCTCCCAGGACCTCCACTCTCTCTGCATCCCTCCCTGAAGGCGACGGGAATAGCAGAGGATCTAATGTGATCACCGGGGGGTTGCACTGAGGGCAAGCCTTGCCTGCAGAATCTCTCTTACTACTGATGACTGATGTATCGGAAAGGGCCCCTGTTGGATGCCAGGCTGAGATTGCAGGGCTGGTAATGAGAAAACCTTTTTATTATTTTATTTTTACAAATGATGGTAGGGTCTGAGAGGTAACAAATGCAGTGCCCTGCACAAAGCAGAACCATGCAGGAAGGTTCCTGTGGCAGAGTGCAGGGCATTCACAGGGCGCCTGCACTCTGATCACTCGGACATCAGTTGGGTCCCCTGGAGGAGGCTGATTGGGGTAGCTGAAGTTAATTATTTAATCAGCTGATGGGGGAAAGGGGGCTGAGTGAGCTAAAGAATCCATCAGCTCCAGGAAGTGAAAGTGAGAGGAACAGGTCTAGTTAAGCCCCGTCTCAGAGAGCTCAAATAAGGGAGACTTCTGCTCCCCTCCTGCCCTAGAGAAGAGGCTGGAAGCACAGGGGACTCTGCAAACAGCGCATGGGACTGTCAAGGTGTTGGAGGTGGGAACATAAATGAACGGTGTGGTCTGGATACCCAGCCGGTGGAGTCTGAGCAGGTTTCTGGGGTGCAAAAAGGCAGGAGAAAAGCCCCCCTGCTATGGTCCTCAATGAACAGATGCAGTTAGGTCACTCACTGGCCTTTCACCATGACCAGCCTCAGTTTGAGTCTTGGCTTGGGCTATAGATGGAAATGTGTTTGTGGGGTGGTTTATTCCTGTCCTTAATCACCCCATGGTCTGACCCAATTGGATATGACTGGCAGGCTGCTTAAGAGAGAACTCGGGCACATCAAGGCAAGATTGAGGTGCCTTGGCACAGCTGTCTGAGACTCCTGCCCTGGAATGATAAGGGGCGCTCCCAGTAAGGACTGGGATGCACTGGTGAAGCATGCTCATAGGTGTGACTGTATGTCAGGGCTGCACCATGAATCAAGCCTGGATCAGCAGAGCTGTGCGGACACCCAGTCACGAAATATCAGGGTGGTCGCTGGTCAGTGCACTTACTGGCACAGCTCTGCCATGGTAATAGGATGTGAGGGGAGCGGGAGGTAGTGCTGGAGACTGGTACAAGCTTTCTGCACCCTGTGCACATGGGGACACAATCGACCCACCAGCAGTTTGCAAACTTGGGTAAGTGAACCTGCTTAAAACTCCACGTTGGGCACTGCCTCCCCCCTCATTGCTGCTGGTGATTGCTTAGCAATGGTTAATCTACTTCAAGGGGTTTAATGCTTTGGAGCTGCCTGCTAGCTGGATATGTCAGTCACTGAGGATTGACAGAGGGGCAAGGGCGGGCACACTCCAGGGCATAAACCAGTCTGTAATGGAGCGGGGTTAGGAAGAAACGGTTTGGGTCAGAATAACCCAGAGCTGCCTCCTGCAGCCTTTCTTGAACCTTCTTCTGAAGCCAGGATTCTGGGCTAATTGGACCGTGGGTCCGATCTGGTTGGTCTGGCAATTCCTGTGTTTTATCCCAAAGTATTTCTGCAGGTGATTTCAAGAATCTCCTTTCTCAGGATGCCAGAGCGCGCTAAAGGTTCTGACCTTCTAAGTATGCATTAGCCTGCAATAACGTAACAGAGCCAGCAATAACCCCCATCAGCGTGCTGGGAGGAAGTGGACTAGTATAAGCAAACGTAGACTGCAGAGCAATTAAGATTACGAGCAGTGAAGGGGGTGGGGAGGTGAGCAGCTTCCAGGACAAACACCAGCAGCTCACTCATGTAATTACCTTGTTTCTAAGGTGACAGAGTTGGTCTCCTTGCAGAAGCGCTCGGCTGCCCCTCCTAGCCGAGGTGCACTCAGTCTGGAAGCATTTCCTTGCTTCCCCGGCTGCTTTGCTCCTGGATTTTTTAGGGCATAAAGAGACATGCCAGTGGGTCACACATGGTAGGAAAAGACTTGCTGTGGCTGTAGTGAATGTAAAGGGGATTCTCTATGGAGGCTGCTGGACAGGGACTGACCCTGTGGTTCTCCCAGATTGACCAGTGCTGCCTGTGCCTGCTTAGCATTGTCATGCGCTACCTGGCTACATGTGCCTCCCACAGGATCTGGAGGGACATTGTTCAGGGGAAAAGCAGAGCTAATTTCCCATTGTGTGACCCTTTCAGCCATTGGCCTTTTTTGTGAGGCTGTTAATGATGGGACCCATTAGTGCCAGTTGCAGTGGTGGGTGATATGATGGGATGCTGTGTCAGGAGGGACCTGCACTGACCTTCACCCAGACTCCTGTCACTTAGGGGCCATCCTACTTCACACCCTGGTCTACACAACAGATAAAATGAAGAAATCTCACAGCATTGGAGCACTGGGAAGTTCCATTGGGTTCTGGTGCCAAATCCCTGAAGGTTGATGTCTGTGGTTTATGCGATGACATCAATACTCCTAAGTGTTTTTATTATATCCGTATGTTACATGGTTGCTTATCTCTTAGTCTTGTGATGAAACCAAAGATAAGCCCAGAGAGATTCCTCCAGACTGATTCATGTCGCTTTCCTAATTCTCACGTTTGTGAGCCACGCACTAAGAGTTAAGGTGTGACAAGCGCACCTGAATCGGAGCTGCTGCCTTCACAAAAGGGACCAGGAAAAGTTTAAAAATCAGCCTTTGTGGCTCTGGTGTTGCAAGCTATTCTTTTAATTTCGCTGTTTTGCATGTGTAACCAGAGCTGTTGTGAATAGCAGTTGTGACCGCACCGGGGTTGCGAAAGGCAGGGCTTTCTCATTCAGCCAGATTTGCAGCCCGGGGAGCCGGTTATAGGGGGGCCCTGAGTCAGCTAAACCTGACCATGGGAGGGAACTCTGAGAGGCCTGGACAGGCCAAAGTGTAGGCAAACCAGCACATATATATATATATATGAGAGAGAGAGCGAGAGAGAGAATATATATATTCATTCTCTCTCTATCAGGGTGGCCAAACTGGCTTGTGAGACACATGTGCCTCTTTTACTGTTCAAGTGTGGGTCATGGAGCCCCCCAGCCCCTGCTATTCTCCAGCTACCAGACTAGGCTGGGGGAGCTCAGGACCTCTGAGTCTCACCTGCTGGGTCTCAGGTCTTCAGCAGGAGTGGGGCTGAAGCTCTGAGCCCTGTCAGACGCATCCCGCAAGGCAGAAGCTCCAGACCCTGGCAGGTGTGGCCCGGCTCTCAAACGTCTGAAGATTGCTGTATGCAGCTTGGAGGGCTGGTAAGTTTGGCCACCATGACATGTATACGTACGTAGAAGCCTGAGTCGTGACCCGGGACCCCATGGTGCTAAGTGCCCTACAAACACAGAACAAAAAGAGGGTCCCCGCCCTGCCAGAGGCCAGATGTGGTGGCTGAATTAAACCAAGCCTGTCACAGGAAGACGGCTCTGCCTACCGCTGCTCTTCATTGCTCCCTTCGTGTCTCAGATGGCTTCAGGAAAGGGACCCAGTCAGCTTGTAGCTAATTTCCAAACCGAGTTAACGGCAGTTTCAGACCCAGCTCCTGAATCCTTTTGCCTGTTTTGGGGCTTTTATATATTTTTTTTGCTCTGTGTTGCTGCCCCAAACAAACAGGGGAAGCAAAGAAGGCAACGCCACAGCGCTGCTAAGTTCACAAAGCCAACAGCCTGCAAAGCAGGGCCATGGTGTTTTCTCTAATCTCTTGCTTATCGAAATGTCCGGTGTTAGCGATAGCAAGAGCAGGGAAAACATTTTCAGACCAAAGCGCGATCTTTACGTTGAGAGAGTCCCTGAAAGGCCGGGATGAATGGGAGTTGGGATGCAGCTCCAACTCTGGAGCAAGGACCGTCACTCAAGTTCTCCCCTTCCCAACCCCGCCATGGTCCCGCGCAGGCTGCTTCCAGCTCCATCCCATTTGCCCTGTAGCCTCAAACTGGCTGCTTGCTTGGCATGACCAGACCCTTCTCTTCTCTGGTTGGCTGGCGGCTGAGGCAGGGTTGGCTGCTCTAGTGTTGGTCCTGGTACAGAGGTGGTAATGAAACTGAGGAAGACAGGGCGTCCCATCAATGGCGACAGTAAAGAGTAGCCAATTCAGCTAGCACAAGCAAGAGCCCCCTCCTCACAGAACTTTCTATTAGCCTCCTCCCTCCTGCTGAAAGGCTGGTTACTGCTCAGGCACGGCAGCATGTTGCTCGCATGACGCTTTTGTGGTTCATAGACCTTTCCGTGTGCATTGTGTCTGCCGTGTCTGGAGATCGTACGGTGAGTCTGAGGCTTTCATTCCATAACCTTAGACTATATCAAGTGGAGAGCAGGCATGTAATTAGTGTGTGTGGCTGATGTGACCTTAGTGCATAGCATGGGTGGGCCATGTGAAGCTGACATGACCTTAAGGTGCAGTATGTGTGAGGCTGGAGTGACTTTAGTGTGTAGCACATGTGCTGAGTGTGGATCATGTGCTCTTTCTGTGGTACAACCAAACAGTGAGAATGCACCTGGGGCACAATGTTAAAAAAAATAGCTCTTGGGAGCTGCAACTTATGCTAGAATGAGCAGTGCGCTTGGAACGGCTATATAGATCTGTAATAGTCAGTGCAAACGAGCAAAGTAAGAGCATTAGTGACAGCTTAGGGAATAAAGAATAGACTCTGCTCTGAAGCTGTGCTGAGAGCAGGCTGGACCCTGGCAGGATGCTGGACTTTGAGGACCATAGATCCTATGTCTGTCCAATGGTGCTACCGGCAGAGCTGTCGGAGTGCCTGGCTCAGCAATAGCGGAGGGGGTTGGCATAGCACCGAAGGAGCACGTCCGGCCCTGCCTCCACTATGCCTGGCTTGCGCTGTGGATTGCAATTTCCCTTCCCTGTCATGAGCACGGAAATTCACTCAGTTTTGTGAAAATAAGGGAAACCTCTTAAACAAATTGAGTTAGCTCCAAAAAACCAGCCGTTTCTCATGGGGTGGGGGTGTCAGGGGCTGGGATCCTCCCCCCATCCCTGGCTGCTGCTTTTCAGAGGCTGGACTGGTTCCAGTTTGTGGAGCGCAAATTGGAGATTAGCCCAAACCAAAGCTCTGGGGTCCAAGTTGAGGGTGGGGGAGATTCAGATCTGGGTCCTTGTGGCCCAGGTCTATCGCTAGTGTCGATTCAGTATTGCCCTGCCTCACGGTGAAGCTGCAGCAGGTTGGCTGGTTCCCAAAGGAGTTCCTGTCTTGATACTCCCTAAATGTTTCTGCTACCGTTCCCCTTCAGGCACGAAGGGGAGGTAAACAGCCCCCTGGGATTAATTAAACTGCCACAGAACTGAATCATTTTAAAGCCTGGAACCATAGCCTGACCCTGCACATTTAGTGTAGTGAGCCTTTGTGCTGTGTACTTTCACACGCAGAAACAGGGCAAGTGTTCCCTGTTCCTCTCCTAGGTCAGCAAGGTCTGCAGAAGGGACGGTTCCCTCAGGGAAATGGGGCACGTCGGAATGAGGCTAGAATCTGCCTCTGCTGATCTCGACAGTCATCTCAGCCAGGACCCCCTTGTCCCACTCGGGCCCAACCAGTCTCCTCAGTGGGAGGACTGGCTGATTGGAGCGCAGCAGTCCTTTCCTGTCCGGGTTGTGACGGCCGCCATCTTGGCCTGGGAAGTGAACCCGGGACTTCCAGAGCTACAAGCTTGAACTGCTAGGGCTTGAACTCAACACTATAGTTGAAGTTGTAACAGATATATATCCTTGGGGGCGGGGGAGACACATAACACACTCACCAGTGGGTTAGACTTTCATTTTGGCTTTATTATCCCTGAGATCTGAGCCAGTGGATCACGTTGCTCTCCCAGCATTACTCGTTCCTCCTGGGCCAAGGGCTACCGTCTGCTGAGAAGATTAGAAGCGCTGAATCCGCAATGAGATGGCCATGTTGACTCATATGACTCTCTCGTACGTACAAAGAAGCCACCATGTCTTTCGCAAGGACTGGGATCCACTATATCCCTGCAGAGGCTAAATTCCAGACATCCTAGGCTGTCGTGGAGGCTAATGGAAGTTACCCATGTTTGATGGTCCTGAATTTCCTTCCCTTCTGAGCCCTCATCTTTTTGGGATTCACAAAAACAAGATGCCATTGGTTAGGAAAAGAGCAGTAAATTGTTTATCTGTGGATGTTTGTCTCTTTCTCGCTGTCTCTGGGGTGTGTGTGTCAAAGTCCTGGTCAGCAACATCACAGTTCCTGAGAAAACTCTGAATAATGGTTTAGGCAAATCAGGGGAATTGTTTTTTGCACTGCTCTATAATCACATGCACTCTCATAGTAAAGAAGGTAAACAGGCTGCCCTGCTCAGGCAAACAGCTCTCTGAACCTCCCCACTCACTGTGAATTGGCTTTACAACAATAACTAAATAATCAAGAAACAGAGAAGTGGAGAATGTCAGTAGCAGCTTATGTTGGCTGGTGTGTTTGTGTGGTTATTTTATGCCCTATCTTAAGTTTCCACATTTGAGACATACCTGTGTTTCTATTCATAAACTATGATAAAGTTATCACTGCTTGGAGAGGGTGCAGCGGGACTAGCTGTGAGCTGAAAGCAAGCAAGGACTGAAGTAGCCGTGAGTCGAGCTGGGCCATGTTTTTCGCATGAATTTGTTGCCTCCAAAAAAGGCAGGTTTGGGTCGACTGAAACAATTTGCAAATTCGTGTCTATTTTGACAAACTGGGGTGGTTGAAACAAGCAAAGAGGAAGGACTGTGTTGGAAGTGCCTCAAGAGACCAGTTAGAGTCTTCAGAAACATCTCATTTGCTTTCTCCTGCTAGACACTCTCCCCAGAACTGCTAGTACCACCCCTTGCGTTAGCCTGGGGATTAGGGCACTCAGCTGGGAGAGCCAGGTTGGAATTCCAACTCTGGAGCAGGGACTGTAACTCAAGTTCTCCCCTTCCCAACCCCGCCATGTGAGTGCCCTGACAGCTAGGCTACTTTAGGATGGGGATCTCTGTCTTTCCACTGAAACTGTTCCACTTCCTATGGAATAGGATAGTCCCCCAGGAAGGACTGCATAATCCTCCTGTTTTGTATGGCTGGGTGGACAGATCCATGCCATTGGCTTAGGAGATGGGGAGAAAGGAGGCGCTCAGAGCTGGGTTCTGATCCAAAGCTCCTTGCGGTCAGTGAGGGTCTTGCCATTGACACTAGAAGGCCCATAATTCCTTACTATCCCGGAAGGCGAGAAACTCCATGAGCAACCAAGAGAAATTTGGTTCTGACATTGAGGTGCTCAGATCCCACTGGAGCTGCAACTGCTGAGCATCTCTTAGGGTCATACCCTTTGCAAGCCATGCTGATGAAATCCATGTGTGCACCTGGGACTCCTCGATTGACCTAGTTACTCTACGTTCGCTAGTGATCAAAGATGGCGCTTGTGTTTCAACAGTGGTTGCTTCCTGGTTCAAAGCCCCAATGCGTCCTGCAGGGAAGTTGTAAATGAATGCTGGGTTGGTCCCAGCATAGTTATTTCATGGCATCCCAACCACCAGATTATGGGAATTCCTGGGGGCGGGGGGTGGTCAGGAAGGAGAAACAGGGCCAGGTGGGGAAAAGGTTCATATCCAAATAGAAATATCCTGGGAACAGGAGGGCTAATGGGCGATGGACCATTTCGGCGTGGTAATGGGTACTGAATGAAAGTTTCTACTAGAGAGGGATCCATTCCCAACCCCCAGAACCAAACATCCCTGACACTTTTAGGGAGACACATGCACTCTGAACCCAAATTTTGCAGGTGGCATGTCTCTCTCTCTCTGACAGCTTGAGCCTACATCCCTGGATATTAGGCCAGCATGCATCTTGGCCTGTCTCTGCTTGTTGATATCTAAAGGTTGCTTGGTGGCCTGTGTGAAGTGAGCTGATGGTTCTCAGCCTACCTCCTTAGTGGGCAGGTGTCCGTATCACCATATAGGAGGATGGCCCAGAGTCATGGTGCTAGCCTGGACTTGGGAAACCTAGGTTCAATTCCCTGCTCTCCCAGACTTCCTGTGTGATCTTGGGCACGTCGTTTTCTCTCTCGGCTTCGGTCCCCTATCCGTAAAATGAGGCCATTTCCTACATCCTCCAGCATGTTGAGGACACGACATATGGTGAGATGCTCTGGTACTACCATAACTGGGGCCTACTACCTACCTTAGATGCTGTCATTGGATCAGCTGGAGGCTAGACTGAAACCCTAGGGAGAAGTGGAATATGTGCATATCTCACTCATAAAATCTACTTAACAAACATCTGCTGCTGATCACGAGGGTGCCCATGTGGGCAGGCTGGGGTGAGCCAAGGGCATGCAGGATATTTCTGCCCAAGGGGGAATCGCTAGCAGTATAGCTGCAACTGTCCCAGGGAGCTTGTCCCCAGTGTGGGTACACACCCAGCTCCCGTGCTGCCTGCCACGTGTTACGGGCTGGACTCTAATTACAAAGCGTTCATCGAAATGAACAAAGAACGCTCGCCTGCAGCAGCCAATGCTGTAATCTAGGGGAAATGGTCTCCCCCTGATAAGATAACATTGATGCATTTCAAAAGGGAGGCTGAGCCCCCTGAGTTGGCGATAGTGTGGGAATGTGCAAGGGGTCTGTGTGCCAACGTTGCCGGCACTTGCTTGTGGCACTTTAATGCACAGCCTTCCTTTATTTTTACTAGCAAAATAGCTTTTTGATTGTGCGCTTATCTGGGCTGTGGGTTTTAAAACCCATTTCTGTTGGCACAGGCCTGATGGAGAAAATTGATGCCCTTTCCCCTCAGGGACCCATGGGTCAACCGCAGCCTGAGCTGTTGCTGGGGGAGTGAGTCTGGTGCGTGCGTCCCGGGCTGCTAAGTGGCACTTTAACGTGTTCCGAAAAGCAGTGACAAGTTTGCACAGTTCCTTCTGGGATAACAAAGGAACATTTGTTCCATGCTGGCTGTTTTCAGTGGAGATCAGAGATTTGCTCTAGGCAGGGGCTAAGGAGCATCTACGCATCTCTCTAGTCTATAGGAAGTTAGGTGTGGATTGAGAGCTTGGGCAGCGTGTTCTTAAAGGCACAGTGGGCCTGATTCTCCCTCCGCTGCCTCCCACCTTGCAGCCTTTTATCCCCATGCAAAGTGGGTGCATAACGGGAAAGGAGACAGGAAGCAAAGGAAAAGGCAGAGGAAAGAAAAATAGAGCTCAGAAGGGAAGAATGGGGCAGGCTGGGATTGCTGCTGGGAAGGAAAAGATTGACTAAAGGGACGAGAGCTTCTTGGAATGTGGCTGGCTGAGTGGGAGCGCCTGCTAGCTGCTACTGTTGGAAGTGTTGGCCCCAGCACCACAGGGCAGCCAGGCCCCAGCACCACAGGGCAGCCAAGCCTCAGCCCCTGCTATGCCAGCCCTGGCTGTTCAGGCTGGTTTAACCATCAAGCAGCTAAACTCTTCTGAGAGCTTGAAAGGGGAGAGGATCTAAGGGGACAGCCCTGTTCTTTTGAGAAGCGTTATCTGTTGATGAAGGGCCTAGAGCAATTGCCTTGTTAAGGTCTTGGGAATATTTGCTTCCTACATAACCATGGTGGTGGTTGTGGGGAGCGGGTGGGGGGAGGGATGCTGGGAACTGTGCTCAGCATGGCTAGACGCGTGTACAGGTGTGTCCAGAAGGATTCACCTCTGTGTATATGGACCACACGTAGGGTGACCAGACAGCAAATGTGAAAAATCGGGACGGGGTGAGAGGTAATAGGAGCCTATATAAGAAAAAGACCCCAAAATTGGGACTGTCTTTATAAAATTGGGACATCTGGTCACCCTAACCACACGTGTTGGTGCCTACATCTGGGCTTGCTTTTATTTTCCTGGATGTTGGTCTGTCTCTACAGACGTGTGTGTGTGTGTGTGTGTGTGTGCGTGTGTATGTACTTGCACTTGTTGGTATATAAACCTCGGTGTTTGCACATATGGGCCTGTTCTTACATAGATTTGGATCTGTGTGTCATTGTTCTCACATACGCACCGATCTGTAGTTTATATGGATCTGCATATTTATATATTCTATGGACGTCTCTGTTTGTGTCCTTATGCATCTCTCCATGTGCATATGAATGTGCTGTGTAGGACCTTTGCATGTGCATGAATATGTGGGCCTGTCTGTGTATATGGAACCCTGGGGTTGGTTATAGATGGACTTGCTTGCTTGAGTGAATCCAGGTATAGGTCTACACTTGCTTGTAAGAGTATGTAAGGATTTGTCTGTATCTGGCCCTTGATATGTGGCCTGAGCTTTTGCACATGTGGACTTGTTTACACATGCAGTTGTACTTGGGTCTGTGTGTAGCAGCTCTAAGTGTCTGTACGGCTCTTGTAGGTCTGCGTTCATAGCCTCTGTGTCTGGGTACACTGGGTGTCCGTGCATGTGCAAATAATTTGTGCTCACCTGGCGTGTGCCATGCATACCTTTGTTTGATGTGACAGCCCACGAGGCGAGCGCTTCTTGTGACTAGGACGAGGGGAGGTGTGTGTTCAAGGATGTAAACAAACATCTGTGAGCCTATCAGCCGTGTGTGCCCTGCAGTGCTTATCATTCGCAGAGCCTCCGCGCTGGCTGGCTGGACAGTTACTAGGGATGGGACTTGCATCAGCCTGAAGAAGCAAAGATGGAGCCATGCTTGGAAAACAGGGCTCCGATAAAAGCTTGGGTGAGCGGGAACAGGGGGCTAAGACTTCTGCACTCATGATCCTGAGAACTGGTTAGAAGGATGTGGGATGCTGCCGGTAAGTGCAATAGAAGGGCCGATGCCAATCCAGACATCTCTGCCCCCTGGTGTCTGGGCTGAATTGCGATATAGCCACGTACGTCCTGCCAGGCTAATTTTTCCTTGTGGTTTCAGCTGGATGCAGTGGGCCTGAGCTACCTCTCGCCACTTGGCTTGATTCCTCTGGCTTTCGCAGAGTTACTTTTGACTTGCCCTGGTGTGGGAGACTCAGACCCAGTATTCGTCTTCGCTCCCCAGCCCTATCCTGTCAATCAGCTGCCAAACTCTGTCCCATATGCAGCAGCATTTCAGTGGGTGAAGAGCTAAGGAGGGATGATACTACAGACATGCAGTGTATGATTGCTGATTACCATTTACCCCTTAGCGGTGGGCCCGGTCACATCACACATGGGAGCAGGGCTCTGTAGTGCTGGGGACACTTGAGTTGATTAAGAGGTGGCTGGAGCAGCCTTAATTCTGAATTTCCTGCCATTCAGCTTGGGCCCCTCAGCATCTGTTGCGCGGGGATAGATTTATCGCCATTTGTAGCTCATGTTCCAGAGAAAGAACTGGTCCCGTGAGACCAGAAAGGGAGTGGATCTATGTGGAGAGGAGCCAACAGAATCGGAGGAGATGGTTCTGCACTAAAGAGTGCAACAGAGCTAGAGGAGACTTTTAGGGTTAGAGGCTCCAATCAAGTCAGGAGAAGGGGATCTGTATCTCACCCAGCTGGGCAGCACTGACTCCATGGCACCAGTGGGGTGTTGGTGCCCTCACAACAGTGCATGGTCTCCCTTCCAAGCTGCCCACGTAATCTGGGGGTATGTAGCAAGGAACCTTCTTATCCCCCTTCCACGCCAGCCTACCAGGACCCTGGGTCTCCTCTCTTGAACAGTGCCGGCAGCCAGGGTCCATCGTACTGGCAGCGGTTCTGAAGGGGTTAAAGGTTAGATGGGCAAGGCAGTGGTGTTGTGGGCAAGGGGAGACGGGGAAAGATTCCCGGCTCTGAGTCCCAACAAGGGCACGTGCATGAAGGCTCATCCCCCTAAAGGGTTAACCCTGGGCTAGGATATTCAAACACCTCCAGCTGAGGTAAGCACACTGCTTGTTTGTTCAGGTAAATAAGGAAGGAATTAGATATAATGGGCAAAGAAGGCATTTGCTGAACACTTTGCATTCTAGCGCTCAGCGTCAGGGTATGTACCTAGAGGCAGGAGCCTTTAGCTGAGTGCATTTCTCCATAGCCCACCGCTTCTTTCCCACGCCTCCTCCATCCCGTGGAGGTCTCTCCTGGTGGCACTTCTCAGAGGGCTGATGCTTCTTGGCACACTTGGCCTGCTGCAAACAGTGTCCGGGTGAGTGACGCAGGGACAGGGCTCTCATCCCACCTTCCTGCCCAGCACTCCCCACGAGCCAAATCCTGCACCCCCAATCCGCCTCTCTGTCCCCTCCCCATGCCTGCCTGAGACGCTGAAGGGAAGGGGAAGAACTTTTCTAACCTTTCTGGATCGATGCTACAGCTGAGAACCAGCACAGCTCTGCACACCTAACGAGTAAGTCCGGCTAAGATAGTCTCTCTTCCGTGTTATGTCTGACTTACCCTCCATGGTGTTGGGGGGTACACCCTGGACCCTAAGGTCTCCTAGGTCTGTTTCATCTCTGCTCTGATCCAGCCATTGCTCTCTCGTCTCCTGTCCTGTGTCATCTGAGGTCAGCTGGCTGATTCAGTGATGTGGTCACCTGGCTTTTTCTCCCCCTTGTTTTGAATGACCTGGTGAAATATCTGGGGTGGTTCTGAGATATTTCCAGGTTATCCCAAAACTTCCTACTTCAGGATTTCTTGCACCTTCCTCTGAAGCAGCTGGGATCAGCCACTCCTCGGGAAAAGATATTGAGCCAGTAGATGACTCCTACAATCCTAGGGGGAAAATATCTAAAACCACAAATGGGAATTAGAAGGAGTTGGGTACTGAAAGTCGATGGGAGTTGGCACCTAACTCTCATTGGTGCCTTTGGAAATCCACCCCCTAGAACTTAGAATGAGGGACTGGGGGGTGGGGGTCAGGACTCCTGGGTTCTGTATCTAGCTGCATTGCTATATGACCACTGACTTAAAAAAACAACCGTGACTCAGTTTACCCAGCTATGAAATTTAGACAATAACGATTGCATCTGGGAGTATGCGAGGGCTTAATTGATATAATTATGTGCATTGATTAAATAAGTGCCCTTGGAGAACCTTGGGTAGATGGTCTATAGAACCGTTAAATATTGTTAGATACCCGGCTATATAAATAATGACAATTGTTGGTATACAGATCGCCAGGTTTCAGTGACTGGCTTAGCTAAGCTGGGCATGCAAAGGGCTGGGGGTGTATTGGTAAAAGGACAGTGGGTGCTGTTAACCCTTTTATTGAGACCGCCTGTGTTTCAGGCCTGCCCTTCATGTTTTTCAGTGCCAAAGGCAAATTGGCTCGGTGTCTGATTTTTATGGTTATGCTCGGTTAGTGAAACACAAATGACACCTCTGATGCCAAATCCCTTACAATGCCGGCTTTCTCATGGGCAGGCGTCTCTGCGGGGCAAGCGACTTGCAGGGGGAGGCGTGTGCTGATATAAATAGGGGCTCTCCGGATTTTGATGGGGATCACCAAGCTCCACCGCTCCCCTGGGACACACACACACAGGTCGGTGCTTAATTAAGACGGTCAGCTCGCCACTTCCCTCCCCTCTCTGCTGTTCATCTCCCAGTGGGAATGGAGAGACGGCCAGGGGAGAGGGCGGCTTGACCTGGGCCGCAGAGATCTGTGTGAACATCAAAGACGGCACCAAACAGGGGCTCCGTCACCCAAGAATCTCTGCATCAGGTGCAGGTAAATGAGCGGGGATCTGTGTATTTGCTGTCGTTGGAGGGGGCGGGGCAGGAACACTGATCTGTGCTCTCTTTTTAATACCCCAACGATAACTTGTAGAAAAGTCAGCTAGGAAGAGAATTGCCCAGGAGGAAGGTTGTCAGCAAGGTTCAGTGAAAGATAGGACAGAAGAGAAAAGAAAAATCTTTCCTCAAAGTCCGAAATGCAACAGCACCCAGGCATAGTTCCCTACCATCCTTAACAGGCCATGTGCCTTCCTGTCAGTCAGTGGAGTTTGCATCAGAGATCAATATGGCACATTGACACCAAAGCTTTCAGGGCACAAAGGGGGAATGCAGCTGTGACCATTTCTTAGGAAAAAGAGAGAATGGGAGGGAACTAGACTGGATTCTATATCCTGAGATTCCCATCCTCCCCACCCCCCTGAAGTGGAGGAAACCTAGACAAGACATACAGTGACAGTACTCCACTGCTGAAATCAGTCCCATCGGCATGTCTATCGTCCAGGCTCTTCCCATGTCCAGGAGATGCACTGAATGAATAGGACAGGTCTGGATCACTTAAGTCTGTGAGGCTACAGTGTTTGAGGGACCCCCAAACCTCACAGTACATTGTTGGTGTAGTACTGGCCCATGTCAGTTTTCTGCTCTCTGGGAGGTGATGACCCCACAGCCCTGAGGGTACAGGATGCTGTTTGATCGTGTATGCAGCTCATTCCACCCCAGAGCAAAAAGCCAGGCCTAGCATGCCTCGCACCCCTGTTCTCAATTCAGCATGCTCAGAACCTCCCTGGATCCAGAACCAGGGACAGCTCTCAAATGAAGAGCTTCTGAGTCCTTGCTCTGAACATCACGGGCCAAATTCTGCCCCGGGTCCCCCCCTCAAGCAGCCTCAAAGAGAGGGAGTTTGTCCATGTGTGTGAGAGATACGGATGGATTTTTACAGACTGTGCTGAACCCTCTGACACCCAGGTCCCTTGAAGGTATTTGAAGATAAGCACCCCAAAATGGAGGCACCTGGAATCACTAATCGCTTGTGAAAACCTTGGCTCTGAGCTGCCTTCTGTGAGGTTGTCCTGTGTTGGTTTACTGTGGCCTCTTCTCCCTTAGCCCTGTTTGGTTACAGGAACACCTAGAATCCACTTTCATAGTTAATCTGATGGTCCCCAATAAAACCATCTCATTTCCTTGTTGCCACCAGATGTCTGGCTGGCAGAGCAAACAGGCTGGTAATCATTTCATACCCAACCTGCTGGACTTTGACAGCCTTCATTTCCAGGTGCTCCCCATTCACAATCAGATGAAGCTGATTCTGTCCACAGGCTGATTCCAGTGAATCTGAGGTAACCCGTAGTATTTCTAGAGTGCCTGTCTCCTTGGGACGTCAGGGCCAGTGGTAAGATAAGATGGACATATACCTATCTCACAGAGCTGGAAGGGACTTTGAAAGGTCATTGAGTCCAGTCCAGTCTTCTGCCTTCACTAGCAGGACCAAGTACTGTCCCTGACAGATTCTCCCCGCTGGGATCCCTAAATGGTCCCCTCAAGGATTGAACTCACAACCCTGGGTTTAGCAGGCCAATGCTCCCCCCCTCCTTCTGGTAACCCCACGCTCTTGTCAGACAGGGGTCTGGAGCACGTGTCCAGCACAAGGTGAGAAGAAAGGGACTGAGAGACAACCTCAAAGTCAGTTGTTGAGGAGCGGCAGGATAAAGCAGAGATTATTGTACTCCATTGGGAATGGTGATCTGGCCTGACTGAGCTTTCCTGGCCCTTGGATTCGTGGGAGCCAGTGTCAGGTAAAATGTGGAGGGGTCTCCAGCTGATTCTCCCACACGGGCGCTTTGGCGACTTGTCACCCTTATTTGGGAGAGAGGGTTTATCTGGGATGAGGATGGAGGCTGTGGAAGAGGTGGGGTCCTCTTTCTGGGTGGCTGGAGGGAGCTGTGTAGAAAGGGGAAGCTGAAGAGCCGGGATGGATCCAAACAAAGACTTAAGTTCCACACAAATCCAGACTCGGAGGGCACATTGAATCCATACTGAGCAGCTGAACCAAAACCCTGGATCCAAGCAGGACGTTTCACAGACAGCAGGGGTGTGATTGCTGATGCACCCGAGGACCCTGCCCACTAGGGGCGCTGTAGTGCAGCCTCCTGTGGAGGTGGCATAGCCACCACAGGACCAGAGCCAAGGCCTGAGGTTGGGGAGAGCTAAGGCTGGCTGTCTTTGCAGCAGTTTTGAAGAGCAAAGGCTGCTGTAGAGAGGACAGCTGAGCCAGCCACTGGGTCTTCGGAGATCTCCTGCTGAGAGGTCGGGGGAGGGAGGGTCAGGAGTGGGGAGGGATAATTTAACAGGTGAGCTTTGGGAGGTGAGCCTGGACATGGGGAGAACTTGCACAATGGGTGGAAATTTGAGTCTTCCCTGGGATGCTCATTTGCAAATCTTTCCAGGCTCAAGAGTTGCAGGCGAGTTTTGCAAAAGCTTCTGCCTCTCTTGGTCCTTAGCTGACCTGAGTCTCTGGGCTTCAGAGGCCTTGTGTCATTGCTCCCAGGTTAGATGCTTTTGCTTCTCTGACCAGCTGGTCCCAACTGGGGAGGGAATGTGTGGGAGAAGCAGGCAGAGCCAAGCAGCTCAGCTCTCAGCTCTCTCCCCCTGGGACTCTTACGACCGGGCGTAAGGCCAGCCTTGGGGGCTGCTGAACCAGTTACCAATGGCGACACCTGCAAATCCACTCCTGCAATTGGGAATCGTTGAGATCTCTGCGGCCCGCCAGATCCCTTGGGCTCATGGCACGGTGCAGGCTCAGAGAGCTGGGGCACTGGCCTATGTGATATGCAGAGAGTCTTGAAATTGGGTCCTCCAGCGTTGCCAATGTTGTCTTTCAAAAATCCGGGATGTGCCTGCTGGGGGCAGGGGCTCTGGGCCAACTTTGAGTGGCGTCACAACCTTGCATGCCAGGTCACACCACCAGCAGCCTCCCTGTCACATTCTAAATTGGTCTGGGATGCCTTTGATCCCATATTGCAGCTGGGGGTAAGAGCCACTGGAGTGGCCTGGGATAAAAGGTGTCCCGGCCTGATTTAGTAAGGGACAGGCAATCTTTTATTTAAAGAAGGGATGTCCCTTATAATTCAGGTCTGGTGGCAACCCTAGGCTCCCTCTGCCCTCCGCCAGCCCCCCTGCCAAATGCTCCACTCCATGGGCATGGCCTCAAATGTCTCCCCCGGGGGTGGGGGGCGGACAAGAGGAGAACTGTCAGGCCCTCATGAACCCTGACATCTCCACTGGGGTGCACTAATTCTCGGGGTGCTGGGGCTAAAACCCTGGTCCTTCAGCACAGCCCTCAGCCTCTTGAGCTGCAGCAGGTCCCGTCTGAGCTGGGGGTTAGTGACAGGCCCTCGATCAGCCCAGACACTAGAGGGTGACGTTACGCACCCATAGGGCCAGGTTGTTACAGCTGGCACCTGCTAGGCCTCCTAATCTCTCCCCCAATGCCCCCCAAGCTGGCTGAAGCTTGGGCAGTATGTAGGCACTGCAAGCTGCATTAGTTGGCTCCAGGGCTAAGGGAGATGGGTGCCTTGCCAGAGAGAGGGTGCACCAGATGGAGACAGTGAAGAGTCCTCCTCCCTGTGCAGGGGGGTGGGCATGGTGGGCTCTCTGGAGTGCAGGGACCACTCCCTCCTAGAGGCAGCAGAGAGCTGCACTGCCTCCTCTGCATGGCTCCACAGAGTAAGCTGGCTGCTTTGGGAAGTGCACGGTGCAGTACGTGTGCTCACCCAGAGAGCCTCAGTGCCACCCGGCGCTCCCCCTGCTGCAGCCCTGCACTGGCGCCAATGAAGGGCTGTGCCTTAATGGGGCTATGGGGTCCCAGCCCTGCCTCTCTCCTGCCTTGTGGGAACAGCTCATGGAGGGGATCAGCTGGAGAATGGGGCTTGGAATCCCCCTGCTGGCAGGGCTGCTTCCTCGCTCCCTGCTGCAACTAGGTCATAAATTGGACCATTAGCCTCTGGGTACAGGAGAAAACATGCCCGGAACCTGCCTTTGTCATGTGGCCTTTCCCAGGCAGCACCAGAAACTTGGCACAAGGAGAGAGAGCTCCAGCTGCCCCATCACCCATATTCTTACTATGCAAAGCAGTTCAGCTGATGTTCTTTGGAGCCTGATGCCTTGAGGCATCCTCCCCATTGATACAGTTACCTACCTCGTGCTCTCACTGGCCTGCCTCCCGCAGGCAGTTGTTCCTCCGTCTCCCTTTAGCCCTCTGAGGATGAAGTGTTGGGTGCTCTCCAGAGCTGAGCCCTCGGGCCAGCGCTGAGGACGCAGGAAGGTAGGATGGATCTCCAAAGGGCCACATTAGGGGGGCTGGTAATTTTGTCCTGCTCCCTTTGGGCACAGAGAGAAAGAAGGAGCTAGTAATATTTTTTTCATATATAATTGTTTTTTGTTTTTTTTTAGTGGGAGGCAGTGTTGTCTTCTGCTTAAACCATCAGACCGAAAAGCCGGACTCCTGGGTTCCTGACTTTGGCATTCACTCCGTTGTGACTTTGGGCGAGTCACTTAAATGCTCTGTGCCTTGGTTTCCCCTTCTGCAAAATGGGCATAACAACCTTTGCCAAGTGCTTTGAGATCCATAGATGAAAGGTGCCACCAATTGTTAAATATTATTTTTAGCCTTTGTGATGTGTTTGCTGAGTTCCTTTCCAAAGTCTCCTCCTAGTTTAAAAAAACAAAAAAAACCCTCCATAGGAGCAGCCTATTAACACTCTCCTATACTATGGGGGCTTCAGACATGGTCCAACAACATCCATAAATTTGGATGGTTTAATCCAAAGCTTCTCTGTACCCACCGGGTCTGCAGGATTGGGCTGGAAAACTAGGAAGAATGGGCTCCCTTGTGAAATTTCTGGGGATCTTCCCTCTTGCTGGGGCTCAAAATGCAGAGGAAACAGTCTTTAGTCTATAAGGTGCCACAGGACTCTTTGTTGCTTTCTTCCTCGTGATTTTCCAGGGGGTCAGCTTATGTTCCTGACTGGAACCCAAAATACAGAGCCAGCATAGGGATGAAAGAACTGGGGGGTGGGCGGGGGAGGAAGAAATGGAGTTTGGTCAAAGGTTCAGGTTCAATCTGATTTTATTCACTTTGGTTTGCCTGACAGTGGCATAAACCTGCTTCTTCCAAAAGCATTTATGGATGCTGGAAAGAGGCAGCGGCGTTAAAGACCACTTTGGCTCCCCTAGTCCCACATGGGCTGCTAAAATACTCCAGGTTCTTCTCCAGTGTGCGGTCTCTTCTCTTCTCTTTCATTGTCGAGGGCTCTAAAACTTCCTGCTACAGGAGGGTCGGAGACACAGAACTGGAACCTGGCTTTGGAACATTCTCCGATTTCTGGGCTGTTGTTAGTTTGGGGCCAGCTTCAATGAAGGTGAGAGAGAGCCTAGGGAAACCAACCAGTGTTTTGTGAAACCCCAAAGATTGTCGAGGTTTCCTACAATCCCACATCTTCCCAGGCCTCCCGCTCCCCTGCTTAACGCTTCTGCCTGTTTGCATGCAGTCGACAACCGTTGGGAGTGCTATCTGAGCTTGCCCTAACCCAACCTGTTCTGCTGCGGATTTAATTTTAATTAATGAGCTCATTGTTTAAAGTAGGTTTGTTCTTTGCTTTCAAAGGGCTTGATCCCAAGTCTGTTGAAGTCAATATCAAAGATCCCATTGACTCATCGGAGGAGGATCATCATAATACAAATAATACCTACCTCTTAGTCATACAGAGATCTCAAAGCACTTTACAAAGACGGTCTGTACCATTCTCCCCACTTCACAGAGGGAGAAACAGAAGCCCCTGGGGTGAAGTGACTTGCCCAAGTGGCTGAGCTGTGAACAGAACCCAGGTCTACTGAGTCCCAGTCTAGTGCTCTGTCCACTAGGTCACATTACCTCCCCTAGGCCTTATGTGTATTGATGTTCTGCACAGAGTTGGACCTGCAGCGCACCGTTCAGATCCAAATTTCCCTCAAAAGATTATTAGAGCTGAGGTTCGGGCGTATCTCTAAGAGCCACAGTCCGGCTTTTGTTAAAGTGAATGCTAAAACTCCCGTGGGCTCATTCAGCAGACGCTCCCAAAAGCGATCAGGCAAAATGTTTGGGAACGATTTGGCACTAGCTGTGTCACAATGCAAGTCCCCCTGCCTCCTGGGGGAGCCATTCCCTATTTGAGCGGGAGAGCCGAGTGAGCGAGAGTGAAGTGTTCATTCCTTGTGGGTTTCCAGCCAGCTGAACGAGAAGCAGAGTGTTGCTGGTGTCCCAGCAAAGTCAGGCTGAGCATTACATGCAAAAATCACATGATTTTTCTTTGGCTTTGTTGCCTCCCACGCTGCAATTGGCTGGTGCCCTTGGTCGAAGCAGCCATGCTTGCGTGGCCTTGATTAGTAGCCCCATGGATGTATGACATGCCAGCTGTTGTCCATTCTCATCTAGCTGGGTTTTGCTTAGTAGGGGGCTGCACCTGGGTTCTCTCTGCAGGCTCAAGAGTCTCAGCAAAGCTCTCTGAGCCTTGTGAGTGAGTTTGGTGTTTGTAGCCTCCAAACCAGATTAGTTTCCCCTGCTTTGGAGCTTTGTCTTTGCAAACATTTTGCACTGCATTAGTCCCTGCTGTAGGATTTGGTTTAGGAACCATCCCTGCTCCTGGGCTAGCAGAGCTAAATTTTGCATCTAGAATCTTAGTGCGCTGACATTTCCAGTGGTATCGCATCAACTGGAACATCCCACCGTCGCCTCATTCTTTCTTTAGTCGGTTATTCATTAATGCTTTTATATAGTGAGCTCCTTAGTTGGAAGGTGCTATAGAAGGGTAAAAAGGTCCCACCCCATCCCAAAGTCCTTACGCAGGCAAAACTCCCAATGAAGTCAAGGAGAAGGGGGAATCTCTTATTCTCAGTCTTGCTACAGCTTTTCTCTGCTGGCAGAGACCTTCCACTCCCTCCATACTGATGGAGGGTGGATTGAAGGGTGTGTGTGTGTGTGTGTGTGTGAGAGACACTTTTTGTTGCAAGAGCTTTCTACTGAATTTTTTCTGCAATGGTTTGGAAAAAATGGAGGCCTGTGTTTTAAGCTGTATGCAGTTGTCATGTGGCATCTTTCTTCCTATCAAAGGCACACATCACATTACAGTTAATGGGAATTACATGGGCATATCAGAGGAGAATGAGGGTACAGCTGGAACTCACCTGCACATGGGTAGGCTGATGTCATCAACATGATAAACAGCTTGCAGGTTTTTCTTTTAACACCATTTAAAATCTATTTCACACGTTAAGGTGTGATTCTGTTTGTCAAATGACTGTGGGAAAATGGCCCCTCCTTTCCCACAGATCAGCTCTTGGTATATATGTAGAGCCAGAGATGATGAATCTACTTTACCGTATTAAACACCTGTTAGCCCTGCCACACTGGCACAGCTAAGAGTGAGCAAGCTGGAGTCAACTCCTCATGCACCTTCATCTCCTGTTTGCAAAATTCCTGTATTAGAGTTAATTGGCGCACCTGTGCACACCCAATGATGGCAAAGGGGTTTGCACTGATGTCAGAGAAAGCAGAATTTAATCTGCAGACCCTTCATGCCTGCTTGTGACGCATGAGAAGAAAATACCCCAGCTTGACTCTCATATCTAAGGGCTGGCAGTTGGAAACGATGGGACAGATGCAGATCAGTGTAGGTTCCTGTAGCCAAGAGAATTATGCTGGTTTATACCAGCTGGAGATCTGGCCCAGGACTTTCTACTTGTAAATGGAGTCCAGTTGGGCTGGAGATACTGAGAAGCAAGTCAGAAGCCCTGTGATGCAATTTTTACACTGACTGGTTTTTTTACAGTGACACTTTAAGTTGTGGTTCTGATCTCCCCCCAGCTCTTGTAGAGTTTGGCAAACAGCTGAGGTGGAACCTAACTGTCCGCAGGTAATAAAGGAAGGAAATACTAAAGGGTCAGGGGAATTGTTTAGGGTAGTAAAAGGGATCATTAGATGCAACTGAGGCTATGCCTACCCTTAAAATGCTACAGTGGCACGTTAGGGCTCTCCGCATGCTTCAAGCTTTCTGCGCTAGGGAAAGAAACCAAAAATTGTTGTCAGGGCAGCAGCTCGAGCTCAGAAACCCTCAGGCCTTGAAGGATTTTTATAACTTGGTGACAGTTGTTTGTTTTTAAAGGTTGTAAGAGTTAATGCCTTAATTGTTTCCTTTCTTGCCTGGATACTTGAATCAGCCGTGGCAAAGTTCTTCTCCTAGAGACTAGAGAGTATAACCGTAAGGGAAAGAGGAGCAGAAGAAGAGGAAAAGGAAATAGAAAAGAGAGAGTTAAAACAGAGACATATTTGAGTGCCACATACCAGTGCTCCCCGATGGGGTCATGGTGACCTCTGTAATTAACGTGCTGGAACTATTTGGTCAAAGGAATGGTCCCAGCTGAGACTCTCTTTAAACTGTTACTACAGCTGCCTAACGCACCGAGCCCTGATGTCCATTTGTTGTCACAGGGTTTGTCTACTTGGACAATGACTTGCGCAGCAAGCCAGGGTGTGAATCTGTCATCAGATCCCCTGTGGACACTGCTACACATAGGTGGCAGGTGGCTAGGCTAGAGGGGGGCTCAGCTTCCCTTCCCCAAACATATCTACCAGCTCCCCAGTTTTGGCTGAGCCATCCTGTGTGCACGCCCGGCTCAGGAGGCAAACCCCCGCATACTAGCACTGGTTCTCATGGAGCTACTGTGAGCATAAGTAGCTGTGGTAGCATGGGTCATGGCAGCAGAGTCATGGCTATATGCTGCTGGTTTCAGGAGGGTTGGACTGTGACAGCTAATCTGTGCCTTGCAATGACGACCATATACCTCTTTTTTTGGCTCAGCGAGCTAACTGTGCTGTGAGGCACTCACTACGGTGACAGGAGACAGATAATTACCAGACGTAGCTGAGGGGGGTGGTCCTGGGCGGATTCTGCTCTCTCCAAGTTTGTTAGAATTGACACTGGATTTTATCTAGGGAGTGCAGTGGCCTTTGGGTTTCCTACCATAGTCTTTTGCTCCATGAACTCTGGGTCAAATCCCAGAATTGCCTTTGACACCAGTGGCTGGGTGGGGGACAGACTTGGCACTGATCTAAAGATCTCTCCAAGGTGCTGGGGCAGAGGACAAGGAAGCAGAAAGAACCACACCCTTTTTGCGATTAACAACTGTTTGCTCATGCCCTGTGCTTGAGTGCTGTCTCTGCAGCTGCTTGGCTGGGAGAAATTAGAGGGGTGGAGAAAAAAACAACCACCCCACATTAGCTGCAGAGCTAACTGCTAGCATTAAATAGGGGTGGAGGTCTCCGAGGCT